>NC_134583.1:65373258-65691830 GCF_037038515.1 Microtus pennsylvanicus | reverse complement strand
GGGCCCGTCATAGAACATGTAGTGGAAACTAAGGACGTCAAACCAGACCAATGACTCCACACCATAAACACTTGCAAGTAGAGATGGATGGACCAAGCAATGTACACCATGACTTGCTGGGTTGTACTGCAGCTTCTGTAACAAGATTTTTAATTCCTACCCCCTTTTAATTATTTTTTCTCATTTTATTTTATTCATTTTTTATCTTGAATCCTTGAATTTTGTTTTATCCAGGGGGGGATGTACAAGAGTCGTGGTTCTATATGAAGGGATGGAGAATGAATGGGATCAAGATACATGATGTGAAAAAAACACAGAGAATAAATAAATTTTATTGTTAATGAAAGGGAAACTACAGAATGCAGGAACTGAACTCAAATAAGGTGTATCTGGACCCAAAACCTTTGCTCCTAATTATTATCCTAAATATTTTGAATTTTATATCATTGTATTGTAATGAAAGAATTTTAATTGGGTTCCATGTATTATTTCTATTACAGAGGAATGCAGGCATCTACACTCTTGCTTTGGACTATCTAGTTACTTTGTGCATTAGTTGCACAGTTCATGAACATAAAATGAAGAGTGCTAAATTTTAGTTAAAAACACGTTTTAGTTTAGGTGCTAACAATAAAATATAAATAGAAAAATGCAGAGTCAGCCCTCTTGGGGTTTCTTATAATATTTTAATTTGATTGACAAGATTGACAACTTTCCCTTTCTTGACTTCTCAGATGTCAATTAATACATGACATTAGAGTTATTTATACTATTTTTATTTTATTTTATTGTTCATTTTATGTACCAACCACAGTTTCCCCTTCCTCCTGTCCTTCTACTCCTTCCCCACATTCCCTCACCCTCACCCCCATCCACTGCTCAGAAAGAGTAAGGCCTCCCATGGGGAGAGACAAGACCAAGCCTTTCCTGCCAGCATCAAGGCTAAGGCATCCCACCACAGGGAATGGGTTTAAAAAAGTCAGCTCAGGCACCAGGGATAGATCTTGGTCCCACTTCCAGAAGTACCTCAAACAGACAAAGCTACACAGCTGTCTCCCACATGCAGAGACCCTAGTTCAGTCCCATGCAGGCTCCCCAGATGGTGATCTAGAGTCTGTGAACTCCCATGAGTACAGGTCAGCGGTCTCTGTGATTTTTCCCATCATGATCTTGACCACCACCCACCCCCCTCCCTTGCTCATATAATCTTTCCTCTCTTTCTTTGACTATACTCCCAGAGTTCAGTCTGGTGCTTGACTGTGAATCTCTGTGTGTGTTTCCATCAGTTACTGGATGAAGGTTCTATGATTACAGTTAGGATATTGACCAATCTGATTACAGGAGAAGGCCACTTCAGGCAACCCCTCTAACTATTGCTAGCATCTTAGCTGGAGTCATCCTTATGAATTCTTGAGAATTTTGCCTAGCACCAGGTTTCTCCCTAACCCCATAATGATTCCCTTTATCAAGATATCTTTTGTTGCTCTCCTACTCATCCCTCCCCCAACTTGACAATCTGTTCCCCTCTCTTCTACCACCCTACCACCCCCATTTAACCAGGAGATCTCATCTATTTCCTATTTCCAGGACTATCCATGCATTCCTCTTAGGGTCCTCCTTGTTACCTAGCTTCTCTGGGATTGTAGATTATAGGCTGGTTATGTTTTGCATTACATCTGATATAAGTGAGTACTTACCATGTTTGTCTTCCTGGGTCTGGGCTACATCACTCAGGATGTTTTTTTTTTCTATTTCCATCCATTTTTCTGCAAATTTCATGATGTTTTTAGTTTTGTTTTTTTTTCAGCTGAGTAATATTTCATTGTGTAAATGTACCACATTTTCTTTAGCCATTCTTTGGTTGAGGGGCATTTAGGTTGTTTCCAGGTTCTGACTATTACAAATATTGCTGTATGAACATAATTGAACAAATGTCTTTGTGGTACAATTTTGCACCCTTTGGATATATACCCAAGAGTGGTATTGCTGGATCTTGAGGTAGATTGATCCTCAGTTTTTGAGGTAGATTAATTCCCAGTTTTCTGAGAAACCACCATACTGATTTCCAAATTGGTTGTACAAGTTTGCACTCCCACCAGCAATGAAAGAATGTTCCCCTTACTCCACATCCTCTACAGTAGACCCTAAGAAAGACACACATGAAGGACCCTAGAAAGGAAAAGAGTAAAGATCTCCTGGATAAACTGGATCCATATCTATTGCCATACACAAAACTCAAGTTCTAGTGGATCAAAGAACTCAACATAAATTTAGTTACACTGAACCTGATAGAAAAGAAAATGGGAAGTAGCTGTCAACACATTAGCACAGATCACTTCCTAAGTATAACACCAGTATAACACCAGACACTGAGAAGAAAGCAACAATCAGTAAATGGGACTTCCTGAAACTGAAAAGCTTCTCTAAGGCAAAAGGCGCTGTCTATAAGACAAATGACAGCCTACAGAATGGGAAAAGATCTTCACTAACCATACATCTGGCAGAAGGCTGATTCCCAAAATTTATAAAGAACTCTAGAACTAGATATCAAAATACCAAATAATACAATTAAAAAATGGGGTACAGATCTAAACAGAAAATTCTCAACAGAGAAATCTCAATTGGTTGAAAGACATTTAAGGAATTGCTCAACATCCTTAGTCTTCAGGAAAATGCAAATCAAAATGACTCTGAATTATTTCTATTTTTAAGAAATGATTTTACCAATTTTTGAGAATTTCATAGAATATATCTATTATGTACAAAATCTCTCTCTCTCTTTCTTTCTCTCCTCCCTTTCTCCCCCTTCTCTCTCCTTCTTCTCTTTCTCCCCCATTGAAGCCAATTTGTATTGTATTGTCTAACTACTCTTGGGCATGGGAACTGCCATGGAGTAGGTGTGTGTGTGTGTGTGTGTGTGTGTGTGTGTGTGTGTGTAATATGCCAAATGTTATATATACCATTAAATAAAATTGATTCACCCTCTCCCAAAAGCTATCAAATGTCTATAGTTTTCAGCTAGAGGTGGGACTTCTTGCCCACTTCCTTTCTTCCATGCTGGGAATTTTGTCTGGTTTGAGCTTCTTCAGGTCTTTTTCATGCCATTACAATCACTGAATATTCATATGTGAAGCTACCCTCTAGTGTCCAGGAAACATTGTTTTCATAGTTATCTACCACCTATAGCTCTTAAAATCTTTCTGATTTTTTTTTTGACAATGATCCCTGAGCATTCAGTATGTGATACAGACATTCACTTACGGATGAATACCCTAATGTCTTTCATTCTCTAAATGTTGGCCAGTTATAGGTTGCTATATTAACTGTCATCTACTAAAAGAAGAAGCTTCTCTAATTAGGCTTGAATAATGCACTGATCTATCAGTATAGCAGTAAATCATTAGGCCACTTTATGGCTATGCCCATTTAGCAGAATTGTATTAGTAGGTTCTCCTTTAGGGAATATCTAGCCACATGTCTTGGCCTTGCTGACAGTGCTATATATAGACTCATGAAATGAGCATTAAGAACAATCTGAAAGTATCCTATGATGCTCATGCCAGTAATTCAGCAGTAAGCATATCTTGCTAGGGAAGTTATTATTGCAGTTCCCAAAATTCATAGTGGATGACATAGATCAGTACTTTTCTTCCCCAATAGTGTGCATAGCATCTCTTAGCTCTGGGAAAGATAGTCCATATAGGGTGAAGCGTGCAGTTGAATACTAGATATATTTCTTCATGTTATCTAGGACTCCACAATATGGTGTCTTCAGCCAATTCCTGTCAAGTTCAGGAGGGTATCCTAGGGCAATGACAATAGACTATACTGTTTGGGGCTAGAGGATCCCATTGGCCAACAAATCAAAAAGAGGTAACTCATTCCTTGTATTAGGAGATTTATTTAGGACTCTGTGGTGTCTACTTGTGGTATTGTCCTCCCATTATTGAGTAACACAATTTAAACTATTTTACATCTTAGGAAGTGTCTACAGTAGTAGGTTTTCATATGACTTTTTGAAAAGATCTTTAGAGTTGATTATTCCTCCCCATATTGCCTCATCTACCCTGCCCTTCCACTCCCTACCCATTTAATCCTTCTAGTTCTATTTTTCCCCTTTATAACACTATATTCTGTCTTCCATTCCTTGAAATATTCTCCTCTTCTTTCTTCACACATTACTGTTTTTACCTCTGTGGGCAGACTAGATAAAACACATCTATTTGCAGGCTAAATGCTAACATCCATATTTGAGAAAAACAAACAACAACATGATTTTGCATTTCTGCGCCTGGGCTACCTCAATTAGGAAGATGTTTTCATCTCCATCCATTTATCTGAAAAATTCATAATAATTTAATTTTTCTTAATAGTTGAATAATGTTCCATTATGTAAATGGACCACATTTTCATTACCCATTCATCAGCTGATGGACATCTAAGCTCTTTCCATTTCTTGGCTATTGTGATTAGAACAGCAATGAAAATGAATGAGCAAATATCTCTATTCCTTTGGGAATATATATATATATATATATATATATATATATAAGAGCTGGATAGCTGGATTGTATGGTAGATCTATTTTGAGCTTTTTTGGACTTGAGCACACTAGTTTCCAAAGTGACTTATCAAGTTGCACTCCTACCACCAGTGAACAAATATTTTTCTTTTCCTGCACCCTTGCCAGCATTTTCTGTCATTTTTTTCTTGTCCATTCTGACTGGAATGTTATGAATTCTCTAAGTGGTTTTAATTTTCATTGATGGCTAAGGATATTGAACCCTTAAAAATGTTATTGGTAACTTTTTATGTCTCTATTTAGTTCTTACTAATGATTTGTTTTCTTAATGCTTAGATTCTTTTAGTTCTTTATATATTATACATATTAACCCTCTCTCAGATGTATAGTTTGTAATGATTTTTCTTATTCTGCAAGCTTCCTCTTTCCTTGAATGATGGAGACCTTTGTCGTGGAAAAGCCTTTGGTTTCATGTGGTCCCATTTTTCAGTTGGTTTTAATGCCTACACTGCCTTTGTCCTGTTCAGAAAGTCCTTTCCTGTTCCAGTGAGTTCAAGTTTATTTTCTATTTTTTCTTCTCTCAGATTTAGGGTACTGGAGATTATGTTGAGGTCCCTGGTGTATTTGGAGTTGAGTTTTAAACAGGATTATAGATAAGAGTCTGGTTTTCTCCTTCTACATGCAGCCATCCAATTTTATCAGCACTGTTTGATGAAGTTGCCATCTTTTCTCCAGTGCACATTTCGTTCTCTTTATCAAAAATGAGGGGTCCACAGCTTGTGAACTTGAGTCCAGGTCCTCAATTTTTTCTACTGACTAATGCGTCTGTTTTTAATGTCAGTACCATGCTGATTTTTGTTACTATAGTTCTGTAATATAACTTAAAGTCAGTGTGTAGACTCTGGTCTAGGTCCTCAATTCTATTCCACTGAATAATGTATCTGTTTTTAATGCCACTATCATGCTGGGTTTCTTACTATAGCTCTGTAATATAACTGAAAATCAGTAACAATTATACCCTCAGCAGTCCTTTTATTGTCTAGAATAATTTTGGCTGCCCTTTTTATTTATGCTTTTACAGGAAGCCTAAGCTTATGCTTCCAGTTTATGTGAAGAACTTTTTGGAGTTTTCATCGGTGTTCAGTTGAATCTGTAGACGTCTTTGGATGGACACTTTCTCAGTATTAATACTGCCAACCCAAGGCATGGGAAGGTTTTCCATCTTCACCTATCTTCTTAAAGTTTGTTCTTGAGTGTCTGAAAGTCTTCATTATAAGTCTTTTACATCTGTGGTTGCATTCTTACTCCAAGGTATTCTATATTTGAGGAGATTATGAATGATCTTGTTTGTATCCCTGATTTCTTTCTTGGTATATTTGCCTTGCATATAGAAGGGTTACTAATCTTTGTCTGTTAATTTTGCATGCTGCGGCTTTTCAAATTTTGGAACTTGACTTACAGGTTTCCAGTCATGGGTACTAGAAATAAAATTCAGATTCAATGGAAGATCAGTAAACACCCTTAACCAAGAATCTTTTTTTTAGTTCTCAAATAACTGGCATCCTTTAAAAGATTTTTTAAATTAATTTATTTCTTCAACCATTTTTATTTTAAGGAATTAAATCTAAGTGTTACTTTGAAAAGCATATTTTCTGTTGTTTTTTATTATTCACAATCTATAACTTTCCCCTTAATATAAGCCTTTAATATTTTCTTAGAATTTTAAACTTTGTTTTTTCTTTTCCTTTCCTTTTTCTTCTTTCTTCCTTCCTTCCTTTCTTTCTTTCTTTCTTTCTTTCTTTCTTTCTTTCTTTCTTTCTTTCTTTCTTTCTTTCTTCTTGTAGGATTACGAACAAGTATCCCAGATCTTCTCTTGGGCAAATAGTGGAAAAGGGCCTAAGATAAACCTCACAGACTGTCTTCCCTGTACCTCAGTAATTGGTACAAAAGAAAAATCTCATTGTATTTGGTTCTTCTCCAAGGTGATGACCCATGGACCTTCCATTAGTTCCTACAATTAGATCTCCACAGCCTCCCAGATACATCTCCTTTCTGACATTAACAAATTAATTTGTTACTCAAATATGCACATTGGATCAATCTTTTCAATAAATTTTTATTTCCTCCTTCAAGCTAACCATGGTTCACTTTCATTTCTCACAATTAAGAAATACTAACTGGAATATGACCCAAACTTACGAGTTACTCATCTTTGTACTGTTCATAATGGTGAAAAATTAGTGATATAAATGTTTTGCAGCATGAGCCGGGTTTAGATAAGCAAAGACTTAATTAAACAAGGAAGCGCTGAAGTGGGAAGTGTGGATTTAAATGGATCCAACTTGCAATATGTTTACAACGTGTTGGTAAACAGGAGAAGAAGTTACAAAACACAGTGTGTAATATGGCCTTTCATGCGTTATTGCTATTAGCATGCCAATGGAAGCCTTTCCCAAGCAGTGGGTGGTACAGGTCATTCTGTCTCATTGTGTTTCTACCACCCCTTAAACAAGCACTCATTCCTTAAGAGAAAAAAATATTGTTTTAAAATTTATGCTCCCATGAGAAAACAGTAATAACTTTTTCAGAGGAATTTTTAGATCACATTTCTTGGAAATAAAATGTAAATCTCAAATATTCTGTTACTGAGAGTTCCAGTAAGGAAATACATACTTTTGTGGGAATAAATTCCTGTTTTATGTCCTCTGTGAGTGGAGTGGTCAGCCAAATTGAAATGATGGAAACGGAGAGAAAAGGACCAATGGTTTAAGGGAGGGAGCAAACTGCTACTGGGTTTTCTTACAAATTAGTTGATGGTCATTTACTCTTTTTTTTTTCGCAATTACAAAGTCCTCTTTATTGCTCAACTTTACCCTTGGACACCTACACTTTTCATTAGTCGTTCGATTTTTCATGAGGAGAAAAAAAAAAACTTCTGCCTTTGATTTATACTGTGGAAGACTTTTTGTTTTTTATTGAGAAAAGGAGAAAAAAAAGTTTCCACATCCTCCCAGCCTCCCATTTCCCTCCCCCTCCTCCCACCCTTCTCCCCCTCCCCCCACTCCTTTCCCCCTCCCTCTCCAGTCCAAAGAGCAGTCAGGGTTCCCTGCCAGGACCATGGTCCTTTACTCTTTAAAGAGAGCTAGAGATTTATGGTGAGAAAAACCATTGAGCTGAAACCAAGAGAAATGATTGCTCACCTTGGTGCTGTCACTAACAAGCTGGTTATTATTAGGCAAATCAATTAACTTTGGATTTACTTCTATGAAATACCTGACTCAAATAAAGGACAAGAGAGGGCTACCTTAGCTCACCGTTCCTGAGAGTACATCCCGTCACTTGGAGGAGACTGTGGTACTCCAGATCAGCTCATGCCAGCAGACCAAGAGGCAGAGAGAGGGAATGCTGGTCCAGCTGGCTCCTCGTTTATAGCCTTATTTCATCCCAGGCTCATGGATCATGTGATGATGCCATCTACATTTAGGTGAATCTTCCCCATCTCAGTGAAATCTTTTGCTTGAATCCCCTAGGTGGTTCTCATTCCAGTCAGGCTGAAAATGCAGGTAACAATCACCACCGTCCAATCCAAAACAAAGGGCAGAAACAGCAGTAGTTTACCAGACTCTGGAAAGTCTGATTTATAAAAGAAAATAAAAACTAATTTCCCTGTTGAACCTATTGCATTTTCTACCTAGCTTTTTCCTGATTATATCACTGAACCACCAGCAGTTGGTTCAGGCATCAGTGTATTTCCCAAGTAGAACCAATGAGACTAAGACCGAGGACTGTTTTAAGATGAGTAGAAGCCTTGAAGACAAGATTCATGCCTTTTAAATTAATAAAATGAGAGTTGGAGTCATCTTTGTACAGGATCAAAAGGGCTTGCTGGATATTCTGCTAATGGAGAATGAAGTAGATCAACGATGAGAAATACAAAACCCTAACATCCTTTGACATGAATCCCAGTGATTTCTGAAGTCATTAAAATAACCAGCCAATCAGCTTCCTCTGTAGAGTTTCATTCGGTGTGTTAGCTTAGGCTATCCCACTAGTGACTAAAACAGCCCTTGCTTATCTGATTTCCTTGTAGGCTTATAAACCTCTGGATCAAATAAAATTGTGTAATATTGTTTTACAAACCACGGCTATAAAAGCAAACCGACCTGCATAGAAAGTCACTGTTTCATCCTTATTCTCTCTCACACACACAAATCTTAGATGATATGTATTATTTTCTGCATTTTTGGAATATGAATTTGAAGTTTAATGACATGGGTCTTCCCAAGATAAGTCAATGGATTTGCATTAACTTCGGTGAGAGTGGATTGGATGTGATGGGACATTTGGGGATCATTGGTTTTTCATGAGACTTGTTTCTGAGGCTGAGATTTAGTTTTCATGTCTGAATTTTCCTTTGCGCTGTGATCCAACATTTTTAAGATTTATAAGGCATTTAGTTTTGATAAACACAATGGCTGTGTTTAATGATGAATTATTTAAAAGCAAGTGTGTGTGTGTGTGTGTGTGTGTGTGTGTGTGTGTGTGAGAGAGAGAGAGAGAGAGAGAGAGAGAGAGAGAGAGAGAGAGAGAGAGAAGCCACCATTACCTATTTTATTTCTCTTTACCATAATGGATGGTTATCCAGAACTCTGACGTTATAGGGAATGAACTAGATTTCTCATCTTCCTTCTCAGTTATGTGTGATCATACGGCTAAGTTCTAACCAATGTAATGTGGAAAGGAGATACCACTTAGCAACTTTCTTAAATACCAAGCCCTTTTCACTCTTTGCTTTTTATATCTTCATCAATTTCTCCATGCTCACACTTTGAACTTGGATATGATATTTGGAGTTCCAGCTGCCATCTTGAATCATGAGGGAGGCACAGTTTTCTGCCAGAAGGTTGTGTCCCTGAAGATTTTATGGAATAGAAATGCCATATCAGCCGGGCAGTGGTGGCGCACGCCTTTAATCCCAGCACTCGGGAGGCAGAGGCAGGCGGATCTCTGGGAGTTCGAGACCAGCCTGGTCTACAAGAGCTAGTTCCAGGACAGGCTCCAAAACCACAGAGAAACCCTGTCTCGAAAAAACCACACAAAAAAAAAGAGAGAAATGCCATATCAGTTTTGGATGACCTTCCTTCCCATTGTTCATGTACCATTAAGATAAACTTTATTATAAAAACTTAAAAATAAAAACCATCACACACCAACATCAATCACACCAAAGTCTGCACATCTCAGTGAACTTGTGTATAACTGGGATAGCCATTTTGATGCTGTGATGAATAAAAATGGATTTTAAACTTTCATTATTGATTTTATGCTTTTACACTTACCTACCAACAAAAATGAAAAAAAAATAGTAATATTTAACTTATAGAGCAGGACTTACTTCACTCTATTATTTATATGAGGAACACAGCTCCAATTTCTAGGTTACAGCAAGAAATAGTTTACTGTCACATTAGAAATATCATTTCAAAGGCAGACATCTCTGAGGTCAAATTTCTTCCACCTTAACCATTGTAGATGTGATTTTCAATGTTAATATTTTAGACCTTCGGGTTTTAAGATGCAAAAAGAAGTTAATTGGATAAGGGTCATGGCAATTATTGGATGTAATGTGTCTCTGAGTCTGGTGTTTACCACATAGTCAACAGAGGCTATTCTGGATGCTGAGACTCACTCCCATAACTTTGCAACACACATGCTTAAGCAGTCATGTCTCTTTGACAAGGTCTAAAAATATATGATGTGGGGATTCCAATTTAGTTTAATAAATATGTTTAGGAAGATAAGAAAAATGCTTCTCACGAGCTATTTTTCCTTCTTCTAAGTAAAGACTTGTACACGTTGGCAAATGGTTCAGTAGGTGACATCATTGTAGGGAAAGCCTGACAGCCTGAGTTCATTTTCAGAAACCTACGTAAAGATAGAAGACAGCTGTCTGAACAAAATTTTCCTCTGATCTCTCTATGCATTCCATAATATGTGTGCCCATATACATATCATACACACTCTCACACAGGCAACAGATAAATACGTTAAAATTTGTAAAATAGTAAGTTAAAATGGTAAAGCACAATTATTTCTAATATGAAGAGAGAAAAGACAGGAGGAGCTATATAAGGGAGGGAAAGGGATGGGAGAGAAAGTAGGGGGAGGACAGGAAGAGAGGAGGGAGGATAACAGAAGGAGGTGCTATGACGGCCACAATTCCCATAATTGGGAATTCAAAACCACTTCATGTACACATTGATATACATCTGGAGAGGGCAGGTCATTAGCATCCCCTTTCCCCTCCATCTTCCACCAGCCATTTAGGCTCTCACACTACATGAGATACTGACATGGGAAAGCAAAGACATCCTTTAGCCACTAAAGTTTGTGTCCTATCCCCATAGTATTCCTATCAAAAGTAGAGGATCACTCTTTCAACACTGTCGAAAAACTCCGAATCCTAAAGAAGCAGAATGGCAGAACTTTGTGTGCCAGCACAAGGAGGTAAGAAGCTTAGATGTTACTGCAAATGTTACAGAGAACTGAAGGGTTGCTAGTTTGAATACAATTCTATCTCACAAAAACAAAAGGTACGAGAACATTAGGTATGAAAGGATGTGCTGGCCATAGTGGCACAGACCTGTGATTCCACCACTGAAACTATAGAGTAGGGAGGATTGGCGGTTCAAATCCAGTCTCAGCTGCACAATGAGTTTGAAAGCAGCCTGGTTATATGAAGCCCCATTTAAAAAACACAAAACAACAACAAAAAAAAATAAAATTATGACATAAGAGAATCTGAAATTTAATTAGGACATTAGATTATGAACTAAAATAATGGCCATAGACACCGAGAAATGATTTGGAGGTCAGATGGAGAAGATAAAATTATTTCTAGGGAGAACGGGAAGCAGAGAATTATGGTAGCTCTGATTGGAACAATTGAGCTGATCCTAAGAGATTGTCGGAAGCAGAACTAGGAAAAGGATGTTGCTGCAGAGGAAGTGACGAGCACCTGGGCACCAGGAATGGGGCCCACTCCCTCTACGAGAAGAGGCATTTTCATTTGGGGATAGGCCCAAAATTACTCTGAACCTGGAATCTGAAGGTGCTGCATAGTAAAGGGATGGATATAATTCTCGGGGTCTCATTTCATGTGGGTAATTGGTAAACTAAAACTCATTCAAGCAAGAAAGACTTGGTGGTTAGATGGCCAAGAACTAAGCCAGGTGGTGACATCTTTTGTCATCTACTTCTTAGTATGTATCACAAAAGCATTTCAAAGTCTACAGGACATTCCTTAGCAGTGCTAAAAATTCAATAAGGGCAATTCCCAGTAGGGAACAGGGTATGAAAGAATTTACTTGACAGTAAACGAAGGGAATTTGGAAACCACTAAAGGACTGCAAACAGGGTTATGTCTTTCTTTTTTTTTATTATTTATTTATTTATTAAAGATTTTTGCCTCCTCTCCTCCACCGCCTCCTATTTCTCTTCCCCTCCCCCGATCAAGTCCCCTCCCTAGTCAGCCCAAAGAGAAATCAGGGTTCCCTGCCCTGTGGGAAGTCCAAGGACCACCCACCTCCATCCAGGTCTAGTAAGGTGAGCATCCAAACTGCCTAGGCTCCCACAAAGCCAGTACGTGAAGTAGGATCAAAAACCCATTGCCATTGCTCTTTAGTTCTCAGTACTCCTCATTGTCCGCTATGTTCAGTGAGTCCGGTTTTATCCCATGATTTTTCAGACCTGAGCCAGCTGGCCTTGGTGAGTTCTTGATAGAACATCAAATACCTTCAGGGAATAGGAAAAGAAGGTATCTGCCTGCAGGACAAGAAGGTCCAGAGAACACCCTTCATGACCTAAATAACTCGGCTGATGCCCTTGGACTTCTAAGAAGAAAAAATAAATAAATAAAATGTTAATAAAGGTAGGAAGAGGACATTACACCTGGCAGTGTACATGAGATTTGGCGGAAACAAAACAAACAAACAAAAAACAAAAGAACACACACACACAAAACCAAACCAAACAACAAACAAATCAATTGTCTTCTATTTACTACCAACTACCCTGAACACCCTAGTGAAGGCTGTCAGGCTAGTGAAATTCAGCAGCTGATAGCATTTCTGTAGGAAAATGGATCAAAGACTAAACTCTTGGAAGATTTCATACTTAGAAATGTTTGTAAAGCCCACTTGCTTTATGAATGGGAGCAGAGCCCAGAGAAGTCAAACGACATTTTCAGACTCTTAAGGCTGGTTTATCAGAGGAGTAAGTGCTGGAGCCAGGTCATCTTGAAATGCCCTTTTCTCTTCTACTTTATGGAAAACATGTTGGCGCTACTGCACTGACCCAGAGGAATAGCTCATGCTCTCATTGAGGGTCACACTCCCAGGGAGAAAATTGGTTGATTCTATTGCACAGAGATTTATTCCTTTTGTTGATTTGCAGGGAAATATGAATCATTCAACTTATTTACTTTAAAATTAATAAGAAGAGACACACAATTTCTAAAAACATATAGTCAAGAACCTCTTTGAGTCTCCAAAAGAGTAGAGAGACTAAAGTGGAAGATTTGAAATCAGAAAAAAATCTGATATGTACAAGGACTTAATAAGGAACAGGGGAAAAAGAAGATGAAGGGAGAGGAAGAAGGGGGGATGGATAAGAGAAAAGGGAAGTGAGATAGAAAAGCCAGAATAGAAATCATTACTCCATGGGAGAAGAGAAAGAAACATCCACAGACAAAAGAAAAATGCCCCCAAATCAGAAGGAGGGTATGTGGTATGAGGAGAACATCCAGAAACTTGTAGTGATTCTGTTGCTTTATCAAACCATTCAGAAGGGGAAGCAGACTCAGAGAAGATAATGTCGAGGGCACACTCACATCGGGGCAACCTTCTCTATGTGTTAAAAACTTTCTCCAGTTCTCTTAGGAAAGAGTGCATGTTAGTTCCTGGAAAATAAGATTAATTCCTCTTCAAATAAATCAGCAAGATTTTATAAATCAAGGAGAAAGGACTTCAATCTTTGCAAATATGCTTTACATTATTTGTAAATCTCCCATCCTATAATGTGCCACTAAACTGTATTCTTAGAACACATTGTGAAATACATGGATGGATGGATGGATGGATGGATGGATGGATGGATGGATGGATGGATAGATGGATGGATGAATAGACAAATGAACAGTTTCATACTTGATAATTGATCATTCAGGATTCCATTCTGAATTTAGTTTCTAGAGAGATAATAGGTAAATAAAATTGAAAAGTGGAGAGAACTAACAAAACTGTAGATTTGAAGTTCCTGGTGCTTGAATCTTAGTCTTGTAACAACAAGTTTAGAAATTTATAGAATAAGCATTCTTCCAAGATTATTCTTATGCACATTAAAGTTCAGAATAATCCTTTAATTCCTCCAAGTTGCCCAGTCACAAGAAACATCTAAACTCTATATGAAGCACAAAATCCAGGATTCTAGGTCATAGCAAGACAATGGAATATTTAGGGGGGGAACAATTATGGGCTAGCTCTTTCCTTCATAGTTCAGGAGGGTCTTTCTGGATGTTTAAATTACCCCAGCCTCTTTAGAAAGGTCTGAATAGGAAGTCAACAACAAATTACAGAGGTAGATAATTCCTTATTTATCACTCCTCAGTTGTTTGTCTTTTTCAAATGACTCTACAAGAACCCTTAATGCCATTATAGTCACAATTAACTGATAGTTTTCTCTCTGCAAGGCATGGGGTTATCATTGTTTGCCCACACAGCAAGAGAAATTGTCATGCTCTGAAGGAAGATATCAACCCTCCACCACGCCCTGAGTCTTTAAGAGGTTAAGAATTGGTCCAGTCCACCTATGAAGAATGAAAGAATTCCCAGTTAGGATTTGGTCAGAAGCACTTGCCAATAACATCTATCTACCCTCTTTGGTCCACCACTGTTTTGTGTTTACCCCAGCTTTCTTGTTGCTCTGGTTGTCTGTGGTGTCTACAGGAACCATCTGCTTGCTCAGGGATGGTTTTTCCCTTGGCTTCTTGGAAGATTAGGAAAATCCTGTTGGCTAAATCTGCTTTGTGGTGAATTAGGTATCATGATCACGAAAGTTTGGGGTATGCTGTAGGATCATGGGTAAGACTTGCAGCGGAGGACAGGCCCACTGTTAACGAATCTGTCAAGTGAAGATATTGGGGAATACTTGACCAGGCTGCTATGAGAATGAAACAAATGGCATCAAGAATCTGGCATGTGTCTGGAACAACTGTGACATGAAATGACCCCAGTGCTTACACAACTGCTTGAACTGGGTTTGTCTGTGAGCATCAGAGTGCTCTGCAGACAAGAGCATTAGGACTGGACTCATAGAGCGCCTCCCAAGAGCGTGTCAAGGGCAGGAAAGCTCATAGCCGCTCTACCATCTGTCTGTACCTCTGTGGAGCATAGGGCTTCAAGTAGCAGACAGCAGAGGCCAAATGTCTGCAGAGTGAAAGACGTCTTCGTGAGAAGGTACTAAGTCCAGCCACACTCACTCTTTTTTATGCCCCTTTACAATTCTGGAAGTCTTACCCCAACAGTTTGAAGCTCGGACTTTGGAGTGGACTAGATTAAGCTTTATCATTGCTGTTTGCTCTATTATCTGGGGCAAGCTCCTCACTCTTGCAATGGCTCAGTTTCTGCATCAATAAAATGGAGGTGATACTATAAGGACATCATAGAGTGGTTGTGTGCATCTAGTGGAGAACTGTGTGCCAGGTGCTCACAACAGTGTGTAGTACTTCTAATACGACTTAGTTGTCCTTGTTGTTATCATCTCCGTATTCTACAGGCAAGAAAGCTAAGAATCTTGGGATGTTCAAATGCTTTAGTTGTTGCCATGAAACAAATGAGTCAGGAGAACTGTCTTGGCCACTGAACCATATCTTTGAATATTTGTCCATATTTTATAAATTCTCATTGGGTCTTGGAGAAGGGTAGTCAAGCCAGAAGAGAACCTTAGGTGCCTTAACCCTGAGAAGCCTATAAACTCTTCTCTCTCATTCTTGTCTTCTCTACTCCATCACCCTACCAACATCCACACACACAGGTCCTCATACACACACAAATGTGCACACACTCGTCACATGTCCTCATACACACAAATGCAAACACACTCACACACATGCAAACATACACAGTGCACACACACATACACACTCATACACTCACTCACAGGTCCTCATACACACACAAATGCACACACACACACACTCATACACTCACACACAAGCACATGCATACACAGTACAAACCAACACATATACATTCACACACTCACTCACAGGTCCTCATACATACACAAGTGCACACACACTCATCACAGGTCCACACACACACAAATTTACACACACTTACACATTCTCACACACACGCACATGCATACCCTGTATACACACACACACCACTGAAGTTGATCTTCTCACGCTCCATCAGAGACAGGATGCCCCACTACCATTGAGGAACTGACCTGTGGTAAGCACCCATAGTCTCAACACAGCTTTATTAAAAATTAAGTCGCAAATTATAACACTCACTGGGGAAGACTTGCTTTCCTCCCAATTATAGTTAATAGAAGAAAATTAATGTAGCAATTACTGTGTGTGCTCTTACCGCCCCTTGTAATATGTGCCGGGCCAGGGCTCCCATTCTGATCGCAGGAGAACCAGAGCCTGGAGCTTAATAAAGTTTTGCTTTTCCTGTGTTTAAACTCCTGGGCCATAACTTACTTAAGAAACACAAAAAAAGAGATTATTTAACATTTTAGAGGTTCCCACGAGCCATAAATCATTTTCACACATGCCATATTTGTTGAAAAGGACAGAATACATTCAATTTTACAGTATATTAAACTTCATCTAATTTGAACGTAAGAACAGACCAGCAAAATAAATGACCAATTTCTGAAGCAGAAATTACCATTTGGTTGGTGCCATTACAGAGCTGCTGGTATTTTATCATGTTCTTAACATAATATTGCTTGTCTAGCGATGCATAGTTATAATGCTATTCCAAATTAGAAGGCGGAGAAAGAGAAGTGCGCGCAGTTTTTTTTAATAGGCATCATTTGTCAGATGTTATTCTGAGGGCTTTGTGTTGATGATAATATGCAGATTAAAGGAGAAGTAGAGAGGGGAGAGAGGGGCTGCCTCAGAGGAAAAAAAAAGGAGTCCCCAGTCCTCATCTGAACAGTGCCTTTGCTGTCCAGAAGAGAGGGGTGGCCAGGTGGCCTCAGTCCCTGGGCACAGATAACAATAATTAATTTGCACTGAAGACTTGCATGCAAAAAGAGATTGTGCAGTTCAACAGGAAGAAAAATGTCACCTAGCATCCCAATGTGGGGTCTCTGCCTGCACAGTAACAATTGCAATAACCACGCTGGCTGAGTGCTTTGTCATTTACAAAATGCCCTCACATCCATTATCATGTGGGGTGCGCAAAGAAACTCCCAATTAAGCCTCTGTTAGAGAGGCGAGGACAAGGCTTGCAGGGAAAAGGGACTTTGTTGGACTGGTCAAAGCGGGGGAAATAACCAGGTAGAGATACACAGTCACGTGAGTTCTCCCTTGTCCGTTAATCTAGTTATTCATTCAAGAAATAGTAACTGAAGGCCAGGAAATTGTTTGGTGGGTTTGGCACACATGCATAAAGTCTGGTGTTCAGACCCCCAACATCCATGTGAACACCAGACACCCTACATGCAATTCTAGCATTGGGAGGCTGATATGGGACCCAAGAAGCAAGGTTCTTATCTAGGCTGGTCGAGGCATGAGTTCCAGGCTCAGCAAGAGACCCTGCCTCAATCCAGATGGACACAGAACTATAAAAGATGATGCATGTGCGTTCGTTCACGCAAACACATACACATACGTGCCTACACACCACATACATAAATACCCACAGACAGAAGAAATAGTAAATGATTGCTACCAGGCGCCAGGATGAACATCAGGTGCTATGATTTATGCAGATCTTGAATCCTAACTTCCCTGAAAACCCGTGGGTGGCCAGGCAGCAGAGCTCCTGGGTTGCCTGCAGGAATCCTGAAGCTCAGGAACTCAGGCTTGACTCCCTGCTGTCTCTGGCATGCTGTGTGATCTGAAGCAAGCTACTTCACTTCTCTGTGCCCTCCTTCTCTCACTCTGGCAGTACCTGCAGGACAGACTTGTGAAAATGAAGTCAGTTGAGTGGTACCCATGACAGTCAGGCTCAGCAGCTCTTTCCTCCCCTATAGCCAGCCTGTAGCTGTCCTTGTCGTCTCTGAATCACGTCACTATCACCTCTCACCTGAAGATCTGTCTTGAGTCTTCATCCTTTAATTCTTCCTAGAAAAGCTCCCAGAAATTCTTTAAAACTGACATGTGATTTCTCTGCCAATAGTTTCTTGTGATTGCTCTGAAGTCACCTCCAACTCTGATCTCCCGCTCTCTAAAATGACATTGTGTTCTGAAATTTTCCACTTTTACTGCATATACGATGTGCGTTTGTATGGATGTGTCTGCACAAGTCGGAGCACCCACGTATGAGCATATACAGCTAACAGTAAGCGTCTTACTCCCTTGCTCCCCATCTCTCACACTGAGACAGGGTGTCTTTCTTGAACACAGAACTCACTGATTCTTCTAGTCTAGCAAGGCATCTTGCTCCAGGAATCCTTTCTCTGCCTCCCTGGCCCCATGGGCTGAGTCTACTGGCAGGTTGCCCCAGCCATCTGAACTCTAGTCCTCACTCTTGTGTGGCAAACGTTTCTCCTGGTGAGTCAGCTCCCCAGATCCTCTTTTCTCACACTGCAATTCTCCAATACATGCCTCTCATTTCGAAGATGCCATTCTCTCCTCCCGGAGGTTGTTATGTTTCAACTTAGGGATCCTATGCTCTGGAAAGTACTCCGTAAGGTGGAGGGGCACATGACTGGTGCATGGCCAAGCTGCGCCAAGCCAAATCAGGGCTCCCCACAAGCCTCAGATTTATGCCCTATGCTCATGGCTGTAGGACCAACCTCCCAGATCCCATAAATCACTGTTGCTGCAATCTGGCTTCTGAGCTTGGGAGCCTCCTAAACTCATAGCACTTTGTAGAGAAGCTGCCAGAATTAGGCATAAATCTGCTTCTTGATTGAATAAGCAAACACCCCACTGCTTGAAATGATTTACTAAATTACAATGCGCAGTGACAGACGTGGGTAATTCAGAGCCTGGGTCTGCTTAGCAATTGGAAAACTTTACTAAGCATGGTTTACTCTGCCTCTGTCCCTCTCTACTCTCACCTGTGAATTCTCTACATCCATTCGACCATTTAATAAACACTCATAGAGTCCCCATACAGAGACAGGGTAGACACTTACATGTGAATTATTTTGTTTACATTCTATTTATACAATAACCTTAGGAAGTTGGAATCAGTCTTGTCCTATTTTTCAGATGAAGGTACTGATTATCAGAGAAATTAAGAAGCTTAGTATCTCACAATTAATAGGTGGAAGAGCTCAAATTCACCCTTGAAATGATCTGCCAATGGCCCCAAAATCTGTCTGCTGAAGAGCAGAGCCTCTGTTGTCATAGTCTCTTCTTTGTCTAAGAACACCTGGATCATGATTAATAAAAACTCAGGGTCAGAAATTGGGGTTCAAACTGAAGATCTGAAAAGCAAAGCAATTAGCTCTTACCTCGACCTCAGTCTGAAATGGCGATCCTGCCTCCCAGAATGAAATCTCAGAATGAAAATGTCTGTTGAGAGCTGTTTCCTCCCTTTTTACAGTCCTCTCTAGGGCTGGGATTAAAGGCATGCATCACCTGATTTCTGTGGCAACTAGTGTGGCTTCTGGGGTTAAAGGTGCATGTCATTGTGGTTACTGGGATTAAAGGTGTGTGTTACCATAACCTGGTCTATAAGGCTGACCAGTGGGACTGTTTTACTCTCAGATCTTCAGGAAGTTTTATTTATTAAAATACAATTGAAATGCCACTACATTTCCCCCTTTTGTCTAAAATAAAATAGAAGACTATAACTAATATAAGAAAACTATATACAATAAGTACAATGACTATATATAACATATACAGGCAATAAACATCAACAATGTCTAGTCCATTTGCATTTGACAAATTCAGAGAAAATATTTCATATCTATCCTATTTTGGTGAATCTAAAGTCTTATCCCTAATTTACTTTCTAACATAACTTGCTTTGCTCCTCCTGCATTGTCATATAAGTACTGCGTGCTAAACCGGACTCTCTGAACATGGCAGACAATGAGGGCTGATGAGAAACCAAGGACAATGGCACTGGGTTTTGATCCTACTGCATGTTCTGGCTTTGTGGGAGCCTAGCCTGTTTGGATGCTCACCTTCCTAGACCTGGATGGAGGGGGGAGGACCTTGGACTTCCCATAGGGCAGGGAACCCTGACACCTTTTTGTTCTGGAGAAGGAGGGAGAGAAGAGTGGGGGGAGGGAAATGTGAGGAGGGGAGGAGGCAGAACTTTTTTCAATTAAAAAATAAATAAAAATAATAAAAAACATAATTTGCTTTGGTAAGCTATAACTATAGATCTAATCTTCAACTGCTTCAGAGACCCAAGGAAAAAAATAACATTAACAAGGTAATCAGGAAGTGCAAGCAAGTGACTTCCAAAAAATGTGAGTAACAACAGAAAGAGCTGGCTGCCTGGAGAGTCACCCCAAGTTCCTCTGCAACATAGGCCTACAAGCCTAGCATGTTCAACAAACTTTTCTGTGAAGCGGGATATTTTGTGCCCTGCTTGTCTAATTCAGATAGCATAATGTCAACAGTCAAAGCAAGGGCATTTTCATGCCAGTGGCTTGCTTTTGCCATTAAGAAAGTAAACTCCATGTGGAGTTTCGATGCCCATTATCTTCTCTGAAGTAAATTGGTGCTGTCAGGAGCAATCATGTCTCATTGTCATAAAAAAGAAGAACCAAGGTTATTAAAACATCTCAAATGCCATATTCTGTAGACCTCTGAAGTGTTTGAAGATGACCTGCCTATCTAAATTATATCTTTGTTTGACCTTGAAAACATACCTAATGTGACTACAAGTTTGGTTATACTAGGTGATTAACTACTAACCTATATTTCTTTATTATCCTAAATAGTTGGTAATAATAATTTTCAAGGGCTAGAAATTTGTATTACATTGTTAAATAAGCTGTATAGTTAAAATACGTTGAATAAGATTAGAAATGTATGTACAGTATGTTTTAACAAAATTAATCTCAAATTTGCATCAATATATGAAATTTGTATACAATAAGGAAAGTAAAACATTTAAAACTAATAGTTACTTTTAAAAAAATAGACTCAATATTCTACCATTCTATCTAATCATATCTGTATCTCGGTTTTTTCTTTTCCCTTTCTTTCTTTCTTTCTTTCTTTCTTTCTTTCTTTCCTTCTTTCTTTCTTTCTTCCCTTATTTCAGTTTTTCAAGACAGGGTTTCTCAGTAGCTATGGAGCCCATCCTAGAACTTGTTCTATAGACCAGGCTGACATTGAACTCACAGAGATCCGCCTGCTTCTGCCTCCCAAGTGCTGGGATTAAAGGCATATACCACCACCTCCTGGCCTTTTTTTTTTCAAAACAAGAACCTTAAATATAATTTCCTTTGTTTAGCTTTATTTTGGACCCAAAACTTGTAACCAACACATTAAACAAAAACAAACATTCATAATCCATTTTTTGGGAATGTGGGTGTAGTTTTCTAGGCTACTTTCTGTTCATTAGGGGGCACTAATAATCTTACTGGAACCCAAAGAAACTGTAGGATTATGGTCAAGTCCTTATTCAAGTCCTCTGTGTTGCTGGATCATTTCAGCCGGCAGTCTTGAAGCTGTTCTGGATATAGAACTCAGAGGAAACTGCAACATATGTACTCTGAAACACTGGATCATCTGGACCATCTGTTCCCACTGGAGATTTTTCAGGGGTCTTCCTTGATCAAATATTTTTCTTAACCAAGAATGAATCCACAGACTCTCATTTCCTGTGGAAACAAAAGCAAAATCTCTTCTCTAAAATAACATATCTTTGACTTAAATTTTGAAGTCAAGAAAATTTTAAAATATATAAATTTAATTAATCCTTTGGATTAATTTATAATCCAAAGTCATTTAGCAGCTGTTGCTCCTTTCTCCGTAGTCAAACAATTCAAAGACACACAATAACATACCGTATCCAGATACTCTGTGTATTTTCCATCTTTACATGGAAGTTCAGCTAGGACAGATGGGAGCTGGGAGCATTAGTTTTTTTTCTCTGGAATCCCAGTGGCTACGTTTGGGTTCTGATTCCTAGACCTGGAATTCCAATCCCAGCCATGGCCTGGGTTAGTGGCTAAAATGCCCCAGGAAAATGGCTTTTTCATAAATTTATGCCGCAAAAAGTTGGGCACCAAATGAAATAAGATTAATAAAAACTCAGAGTCAGAAATTGGGGTTCAACCTGAAAATCTTAAAGGCAAAGCAGTCAGCCACTGGCTCTTACCTTGACCTCAGTCTGAAATGGCTATCCTGCCTCCAGGAATCTCAGAATGTGTAGGGTTAAACCAGCCCCTTAGGGGGCGGGCTTGCCTCAGGTGAATGTTTACTTATAAGTTGGGCTTGCAGGAGCCCGCACACCCCTTCTGCTTCTTGTTCTCCGCTGGAACCGTGGTACTGTAAGTCTATTTCTTCATTAAAGCTGTATATATTCTTTACAATCTGCCTGCATTCATTTACGCCGCTACAAGAATGAGACTGTCTGTTGAGTGCTGTTTCCTCCCATTTTTTAATCCTCTCTAGAACTGGGATTAAAGGTGTGCACCACTGTCATTAAAGGCATACACCTTTGATTTCTGTGGCAACTAGTGTGGCTACTAGGATTAAAGGTGCTTGCCATGGTGGCTACTGGGATTAAAAGTGTATGTTACCATAACATGGTCTGTAAGGCTGACCAATGGGACTGTCTTACTCTCAGAACTTCAGGCAGTCTTTATTTATTAAAATACGATTGAGGTGCCACTACGAACACCAGACCCTTTCACTGCCTCTTTAGATGTCTTTCTCCTTGCCTACTCAGAGCAAGACAAGTTACAAAAGTTTACCATATGTGCACAAATCAGTGGCTTACTCTAACAGAACTATTTTTCTCTCTACTGCTTGTCTAATGAAAGAGGCTTGGGGCCTCCTAGCTACAAGGTTGCTCAGGCAATTAGGCTAGCAGATTCTGCCTTCTTGTAGTGCCCCATTTAGAACATGGCATTCTTGGCCATTCAAGCAAGAAAAGAAGTTGAACAGAAGATATAACACCGACAGATCAACACCTTCTGCTGAAAGATACACCTGACCCTACTGCTCAAATACTAACTACACAAGTGGTCTGCATAGGCACAGATACTTACATACGATTTTGTTTGTGTCGAAGAAGAAACGTGGTGAGTTCTTATGGATCATCCCTCTATAGCACCCCACTCTTGTCTTCTATTCAATTCCTCACTCCTTCAGCATAATTTCCTGGGTTTGTGTAATTCATGAGGGCAGCAGGCTGAGTGTCAGAAATGCAGAGATGAAGAAAACCGTACACCATCTTTCCAGTTGAGAAGCGTTTTGATTAGAAACACATCTATTAACCAAATAGGGATTGCAGCAAATTAGAATTATGTCAAGTTGTATGAAATGCAAGCAAGTCGTTCTCTGACGACCTGCGACAGAAGTGTGAATTAAGCCTGGAATTGTGGAAAGCTTTTGTTTAAGTGGAGCTTTGGGTTACAAGCAGCAGGATCCACCAGAAAGAGAGTGTCAGTCAATGGTTATTGGGTAGCTTACACATTTGAAACTACACAGTCCCTGGTTATTTCAGTTTGGAGTCGGGGACATTTGCAAGGTCTTCTTGGCTGAAGAGCACTCTCTTCTTTCTACCTCCCAGATATTCTGGAGACAAAAGCATTTGGTTTTGTTAGTTGTCAGGGAACACAAAAGGAACGACAAGTGCCTGTTGTAGTTTCTCTGAGGAAGTAGCAGTGCCACTGAGTGAAAGCATTATGGGAGCTAATGAAGAGAATGAGAGAGGGAGGGATGCTCTTAGTCTTCTCTTCACTCATTAAAAAAGCCAGATTCATGAAAACAAAGAGAAGAAAATGTTAAAAGAAAGCAGTTGCCCCACCGTGCTTCAAAGGATACCAGTCCAATCTTTTTTCATCCGCACTTAGTCATTCTCCTCTGCCCTGTGCTTGTGCTACAGTTTTGAAGTCTCAGTTGTCATGCAGTTTTAAGCCTGTTTCTGAACATAAGAACCTATTTATAGACATGTTCAACCTTGGTGCCATGATTGTATTAACAATTACCAATTATTATTTTATATCATCAAATATCATTATTTGTATTCCACTGGTTATTGCAAACACCATAATTCAGTGTACAAATGCAGTGCAAACATTATGGCTGAACAACATGTTTTTCATCTGCTAACAAAAAGTCAGTACTCTGGCTTAATTCTTTGCAAAAGATAGGATTAGACAGGAAATAAAACCTTAATATATATTGGTGTGGGATTCCCCTCTGTATGTTGTGAATAACATTGGTTAATAAAGAAACTGCTTTGGACCTCTAGCAGAACAGAACTTAGCTAGGTGATAAAGCTAAACTGAATGCTGGGAGAAAGAGGGGCAGAGAAAGGGAGAAGCCATGTAGACCCGCCAGAGACAGACACAAGAACTTTAGCCAATAAGCCACAGCCTCATGGTGAAATGGATTAAATTAAGACATAAGAGTTAGTCAATAAGAAGCAAGAACTAATGGGCCAAGCAGTGATTTAAATTACATAGTTTCTGTGTGATAATTTCAAGGCTGAACAGGCGGGAGCCAACAAGTGGCCTCCTTACTACAATATATTTAATCTTAGACATGGGCATAGATACAGAGGAAAGCATACCACAAATATAAACACAGAGATAGATACACAAACAGAATGAGATATAGGTGATGCGGGAGGTGATGCACGCTGTGAATATGTTTTATTGCCATTGGCTAATAAAGAAGCTGCTTTTGGCCAATGGCTTAACAGAGTAAAGTCAGGCTGAAAGATATATGTATAGAGAGAGAGTAGGCAGAGCCAGAGA
Organism: Microtus pennsylvanicus; assembly: GCF_037038515.1. Classification (NCBI taxonomy): domain Eukaryota; kingdom Metazoa; phylum Chordata; class Mammalia; order Rodentia; family Cricetidae; genus Microtus; species Microtus pennsylvanicus. The sequence goes on along the minus strand of NC_134583.1, from coordinate 65,667,154 downwards.
GAAGCCATGTAGTCACTGGTGGGAGACAGACACCTCCACCAAAGCATATCAAAACCTTGCCAGTAAGCCACAGCCACATGGCAATACACAGATTAATAGGATTGGACCAATTTAAGATATAAGAGTTAGCCAGAAATATGCTTAAGTTATGGCCAAACAGTATTGCAAACAATATAGTTTCTGTGTGATTAGTTCGAGTCAGGGTGGTCGGGAAACGAACAAACAGCCTTCTCCAACTGGTGGGGAAGAACTTAGGTATAGGCACAGACACAAACATAAACAGCTAAAATAAAGCAGTCACCCTTTTTGGTGGATTACCCACAGTCTTTAGTTTGCCAATTATTCATCTAGCTGCTGTATTTTCCATAAATCTGTGGTAAATCTTAAGATTTGATGAAATTCAAGTTCAAATAATTAGCAAGAAAATACTGGGAAATGTGTCTTTTCATTAATAGTCTCCATTCTTGCTGTGGTAATAATACCCATTGCTAGTCAATGACTATATTCATTCCTAAAAATGAGACATTAGCACTATAGTATTTCCTTTGTTCATTATCTGGGACACAAAAAGTAATAAAAGAGATCTTATTGTTCTTTTCAATAAATAGTTGCTATGACAAAAACTCAGCTAGAACCAATCAATGTAAAGAAGGAAAGATTCAGTTTTGGCTCATATTTGAAGATACAGTTCCTTCAAGGCAGAGAAGGCATAGCAACAGGAGCAGGAGTTGTGGGCTCACATTTGGGTGGATTGGGGAGGAGAAAGGCATTCAACTGGCTTTCTCCATTTGCTTCCAGCCCATGGGACAGTGCCACTGAAATTTAAGGTAGGTCTTCCTTCTTCAGAAAATTATCTTGAAAATTCCCTCACAGACACACTGAAAGATGTGCCTCATGAAATTTCCTAGGTGTTTCTTAATACAAAGCTGGCAGTGAAAACAACATCATAAAGAGTCAGGACAAACATTCCATTCTTCCTGTTATTTATGAGTTCTCAAAACAGTAACCCTAACCCTAACCCTAACCCTAACCCTAACCCTAACCATGCTAGATTCTTGGTCTCTGACTTCAACCTAGAAGCTCATTTACGGCCTTCTTACGTTCTAAAGTAGCAATGCAAATCTTCTACTTCAGCCCTGAAAATCCTTTTTGCCTATTTTCTAATTAATTTCACTGAGAAAAGATATCTAGAAATCATAATATGAACTCTAGCTAACCATGGCTGCTGAGCTGCTCACTGCCCTTACGTCATTGCAGTAGGCTCTTGCCACACTGAATCCTCCTTGTTTTCCAGTGTCAATCAGATAGAATGTATGCTTTGTACACTCATCAAATCCAACTCAAAGATATGGCACACTGGGTGGAATTGCATAGGAAAACTATTTGGGGCCAGGCTTGATCAAAGGTTTTCTCAGAGACCCTGATGAAAGGACAAAGAGAATTCTAGTTCTGTGTACCTACCCCGGAATAGATTTGGCAAGGTCTGATGAGGGGGATAGGGTCAGTTCCTGATATCCCTGAAATACTGTGGTTATCAGTCCTAAGACAGTTCTGTCTGAATTTTCTGTTCCTTTTGTTAATGTTGTTTGATTTAACTTTCTGGTGATCTTGGCCCATTTTTTCCCTCTTTAAACAGTTTTTAAGAAGTTGCCCTGCTAATAAATTTATATGTGTAAGACTTCTTGATTCTAGCTTTCAGTATTCTTTATTTTTCTCAAGCCTTGTCTACCCCTTGAAATTTTCCTGTTTGGGACATTTATCCTGTGGGTTCAGGTCAGAAAAACAATCAATGATTCAGTTCATGAATGCTGTAAAAGAGGTATCTATAAGGATTTAGTATAATGAACTGAGGGTCTGGCTGGTTGAAAGAACAGAAAGCCAGGGGATTTCTCATTGAAAAGGTAGTTTTATATCACAGCAAAAGAATAGAGGAAGCAAGTCAAAGGAAAAAGGAAAGACTATCGAAGTATAGACAATACCATAACAAAGAATATACTTAGAAACAAGTTTTATGGTTCCTGTGCATACTTTGGGTGAGCTGGAAAGAGAAAGGTTATACACATACTATTTCAATTGAACAAAACATGGAGTAATATGGTCCTGAATTAGAGCAAGAGTCCATGAGGTATTTGAGAAATTTGGAGGAGCACGCAAGACATGCTGAGTGCCTCCGATGGAGCAATAGAAAAAGTCCAAGATTTCTGGTAAGCCTCAGGGGCCCTTGGAAAACACTAAGATTTTATAAGAAAAACAAAGAGTTGGTTTATGGATGTGATAATTTTGAGAAACTTACATGTATATAAATAGCATAAAATTAAATTTCTGAAGCTAGGAACTTGGCTAAAATGGGGTAGAGCTTATGAATCTCATTGGGCCTCTTACATATCCAGGCTCTTTTTGGGCAGTCAGCCCATAGGCAATCATTTCTGTTTGTCTGTCATTTCTTTGAGCCATGACTATAAATGATGAGTTTGGTTGACCTGAGACTAAGTTAATATTTTGTCCCCTTGTGAGTGAACAAGCTACATTGCATGCAGGCTAGCTGACTCTGCTGGAGAGTTAAATGACTCACAGATCATTACTCGTGGTCATTCACATAAAAGAGAGAGGCCCAGACGACAGCATGGATGTCTAAAAACCCACACAGGGGAGAAAGTAATACAATGTTGAGCAGACAAGGCATGCAAGATTTCAATCAGATTGTCAGTAAACAACATATTCAGAGATGTAGAAGTTTGATTCCAGGGATCAATGAGACCCCAGAGATACTGATGAGCCCTAAATGGTACCACTACCAATTCTCTAGGGACCGCTGTCATAATACCTGCCTGAGATAGAAAATTTGACCCAGACTGGAGTGCAACTTGGAGCCTTAGATGGCTCCTTTATACAACTCCCTATAGCACACTTTGATGCTCTATGCTATTTACAAGGATTTATATGCCCCTGGATTATTCACATAAATGCAGAGAAGGGAGCCTCTCTATGTAGAGGACAATAAAAGAAACTGTAGGGAAAATGTGCTAAACTGAAACCCTCGCCATAGCTGAAACACAAATAGCAGAGTCCATTCAGTCAAGGTGACAAGAGTTAGCAAAGAACCAGGGCAGAATTTTTGCCAGATTAGCAAGGAACCCAACTTGAGAATGGATCCTTTTAGGAAGTCAGGAAATGGTCCTTCAAGAAAATGACAGAAGAAGACATGCAGATAGAACGGGGACATTTGCAAGCAGGAAACATGGAAGTATATACCTGATCTGGAACTCTCCATCTTGACCAGGCTGGCCTTTAACTTGGGGAGATCCACCTGCCCCTACCTCCAGAGCACCAGGATTGAAGGTGTGCACCATCGCATCAATCCCCAGAACACCTAGCACTACTATCCTATGCACATTCTAGTCCATAGCAAAGCCATGCAAAGGACACTCTCCAAATGAGGCCAGGCTTGGGTCGCAGGGCTATTAGTGTTAATGTGTCCTCATTTGTAGTCACTGAGAAGCAAGCCTGGCTCTCCCTGTACCTTCTTTGTGTCCTTTTTACAAATCCTATGCTTCTACCTATCTGATTCTTTGTGATCCTAATGAATCTAATTAACTCTACAAGGGAAAATGAAAATATAGATTTGACTGACACTAGCAAGATGGAGCGTTTAACTAATTAACCTCTTCTTCCTTAAAGCTTGATCTTTGGGTTTCTACTTACAGATTAAAAACCCATCAATTTGCTTCAGGAGCCCTCTGCTTGGTTGCTTGGTGATAGTTGCCCCTGAGCCACTGAAGTGACACTTTCGGCTGTCATTTTCCCAAATTCTCAGTGATGGCCATCATCACAACTTCCTCTAACAGCCTTAGTGTCCTACCCACATGCTGCTAGCACAGCTGCAGGCCCAAGAATGCCCAATAAACACTTTCCCCCCGTTTACATTATCCTGCCTTTTTTGACAAGTCAGGTAAGCACTCCGTGCCAAGTGCGTGAACAAATGTGTAAACTCAAGACATCCATTGTATGCTCAATGACTTTCCAGTGAGATTTCCCCCCTCTTCTGAATTTTAGTTAGGACCATGAGCACTAGCTGAGGCATTTCCGTAAGTGCTTGTGACACCAGACAGAGCCGATGTCACAAGCAGTCTTCACTCTGCTTTGCTACTTCATGTATTTTTTCTTGTGCCCTCTCAACATCTCGGAGGTATTCTGAACGTCGTTTCTCTGAGCTGAGTGGCAGTTCTGCCAGGCATCAGCTGGCTTTGCAATCTGTGCCCTTGGGAAGACAGTGGTGGGGGTAAAGATTGGCCATCTCAGCCAAGAGATGCTGTCAACCTGTATCAAAAGCATGTTGCACAGTCCAAGTGATTTCCTTATGTCAGCCCCGGTGTCATCAGAACAGTCAAATAGAGGCAACAGAGGCAGGCTTTGTTAAAACAAGGTAAACTTGCTCAAAGATTAGGCATGACCAGACAGGAATTGTAAGGAAGGAGAAGAGAGCGATTTGTTCCAGCAAAGAATGTAATCCACTACGTTCCTGGGTTTGCCAACAGATTTAAGGATGCTGCTGTCCCAATTGGGTAGGCAGAAGAATGAGGCTCTTTCAGTGATCTGTAGCTCTCAACCCATATTATCCTGACACCAAAGGTATAAGCATTTAATTTTACACCTTCCTGGAGCGCCGGGCAATGGTGGCACACGCCTTTAATCCCAGCACTCAGGAGGCAGAGGCAGGTGGATGTCTGTGAGTTCGAGACCAGCCTGGTCTACAGAGCTAGTTCCAGGACAGTCTCCAAAGCCACAGAGAAACCCTGTCTCGAAAAACCAAAAAAAAAAAACAAACAAACAAAAAAACAGAAGACACTGGAGCATGCAATGGCTGGTTGCAGGTCCAAGGCAGGTATTCTAACTGTCCAGAACAGAAGCAGGGGAGCTAGCCAACCTGAAGAAATAGTTGCCAAGAATCTAAGCACAGTGCTCATTCTCTGCCAAGGCAGCTGGAAACCCAGGAGAAGCCTGACATCCCTGCTAAGGAACGGGTCTTTGCCATCTCTCTCCACTTGTACTGCGAGTCCCACACCCACCCTTTTCTTCCCTCTTGACGAGATATCAGCTCCTAGCTCTTCTCTCTGAAGTCTCTTATCACAATAGAAGTGATTGGTGGTGAATTCAAAACATAGGCATTATCCAGTTTCCCCTTGACTTGAAATTCCCCACTAGCCCCTCTGTCCTCTCAGAGTACAAGCCAGACTTCACAGTGACACACGGCATGGCTAATTATCACCACCACTACCTTCCACAATCTGTTTTGCTTCTGTTTCCCCGGGGCCTGCCATGCAGAAAGCACTTAGTAAATGTTTGCTCAGTGAAGAGTAAACGAGGCAGAAGTCCCTTGCAGGTTGGTATGTTAAAATTAGTGTAGTTAACGGTTTCTGAAATGATTCTTAACGACCCGTGATTCCCAATACCTACACATTTATGGGGTCCTTTCAGTGATGGCAGGATCTGTGACTTGCTCCTAAAGCGTCCAATGTTGTGGAGGTGACAGTATAGATGTGAGGAGATGGGAGAGATGGGAGCTCTTGCCCCCTTCTATTATTTCAGAATAAGTGAATTGTCAGGAGGCGGTCACGTCTGGTTGGAAGACCACATGATCAGGAGCTAAGCTCTCTCCCTCTCAGGGGAGGGAAGCCTCCGGGCAATGGCCAACAATAAACTCAAGCCCTCATTCTTACCATCATAAGGTTTGACCATATTTTGCCATAGACACTACTAGGTGACCTTGACTGCCACAGGTAGGCTAGGCCCCCAGCGAAGCCGTGGCTGATGCTGAGATTGTGAAATGACACATCTGCATTCCCATCAGCCTCTGCACATGCAGTTAGGAGTTGTTAGAAACAGGTTAAAATCTCTGGTCTGAGCTGTGGGCTGTGAGTGCTTGTCCGTAAGTCATCAGTGAACATCTCTGTTAAACTCCTTTCTCTCCAGCACCCTGCCCCCCCACACACACATACACACCCTAAGGAGAGGAGAAGGCAGGAAGGGGTTGTCATGGTCAGACAGATGGCATGGTAACTCTATAATTATGAGATGTGGTCAATACAAGGAAGTGTTTTGATTAAGATTCTGCTGCAGTGGAATTTTGCACAGGCAAAGTGTACATTCTTCTGCTTACGTGCCTACCCTTGAGGGACAGATGTGATAGAAACATTCCATTTAGAACTGAGCCCACAGCATGCTCTATTTAAGTCTCTGCAAGCATCACATTTTCCAGTCTCGCTTCAGCCAAACCAAACCCTATGACCAATTAGATGAAAAGATGAAGCAATAGACTCCACTTTTTGAAAATTGTAGTTATTAATACATGCTAATTGTGAAGATAAATGGGATTCGTGTGGATTCCTGTGTGTGAATATATCTTGGATTCATCATATCCACACACTCTTTCTACCCTCTCTCTCCTCTTTGTTTCCTCTTCTCCCTAGCAATCCCAGTTCCTTAGAATCCTTCTCTTACATTGAGTAGACCTATGTCTGAGTGGAGAAGTGCTGAGCTCACATTTTAAGGAGGACTTGGATGAAGGGAACATGTGCCACTCCAGCCCATATGGGAAGGCTTATCCTGAGTACCACTCCCTGGGATGTTATGGGTAAGCATCCATGGAGGGAAGGGGATCAGCTCGATGGGACCACAACTCACCTCTTTCCCTTTCTGTTATAATGATCTCTCAAGTGAGACCTTCATTTATGAATCCCCTTTCTTTTGAATGTTTAAAACTTGCAAAGTTTCATCGTTTTTCACCCATAGAACTTTCCTCATTAAATCAGTCATATCAATTAATGTATAATAAATACCTGTTCTCCTTTTGCCTTCTTCATTAGGAACTTTGGGTTGGAAAGCAGTAATGTGTGTTTTAACCATCACCTAAATCCTCATTACATAAATTCAAATCTGGGGACCATCATTCTAGAGTACACTTACCATGATGACTATCTGAACATTTAAGTCATTCTTTGATGTCTCCATATATGTATTTTCACTGACACCTCATCAGTCTGCAGATCTGGGAACAACAATGTGAGATTTCTCTTTTTTGCTTCTATTCTGTTGATCTGCTCATCGACTCAGTATGAGTCTTTTGAGCCTGATTTCATCTTGGGCGTGTAGGCTTCACCTCTTTTAGAAAGGAAGGCATGTGAGCAAATAATCCTAACCGAGGATAAACATGTCACCGAACCTCCATCAAGCCTTTGAAGCCCAGATGAGGGAGAATTTGACAGTTCTGCCTGAGGCAAATCAGCAAGGTTCACAGAAAAAGTTTGCACACCCTGGATCAGGAAGATGGGGTCAGGCATTCAATTGGCAGAAGGCAAGTTGGAAATGCAAGGGTTTCAAGCAGTAGCTCTCAACCTGTGGGTCAAGACCTGCAGGGAGTGAAATGACATGTTTGCAGGGGCCACTGAAGACCGGCTCAAAACAAAGAGATTTACATTATGATTCATAACGGTAGCAAAATTGCAGTTCTTAAGTAGCAACAAAAATAATTTTATGGTTGGGAATCATCACAGTATGAGGAACTGTTAAAGGATCACAGTATTAGGAAGGTTGAGAACCATGGTTTAGAGTCACAAAGGAGTACTTGCAGGCTCTAGAAACAGCTGACCCCTCAAACTTCAAGGTCTGCCAATGCAGTACTAGATAAGACCAAGAGTCTATATTGCTGAAATATGGTAAACACAAGAAAATGCTTTAATAAAGATTCTACTGTAGTTGAATTTTGCACAGGGAAAGTATAAAATTTCCGTCTGGGCTTATCCTTTTCCACACTGGATCTTCCAATGAAACCTGTCAGCCTCTGAGATCAATATTTCTGTTTCTTCTCCTCAGCCTGTCTCCTAGCTGCTCTTATCAGGATTCTTCAAACAGGGCTTGTATCTTTCTTAGCTCGCACCTGTCAGTGCTTGCAATGGAGGTAAGAGAATGCTGCAAAAATTGGGCAAAATGCTCAGAGGTGCATTTCTTGGCTCTGCGTGCTCACACTCAGAATGTGTGTGTACACACGTGTGCACATGTGCAAATGGCAACAAAGGAGAAACCAGGAGGAAAGGCCCTGACAGGGAGCTGCCTTGACAGCTGCCTTTTAGAACAGGGAGTCCATTTAAATATCACTGCTTCTTTTCTTTCTCTTACAGGTAATGAAGCAGTGACCTGGACTTGTCAACAGTTTTTCAGACTCATAAAGCAATAATCACATTTGCAGAAAATGTTCGGTAATTATTAATAGCTGTTTCCAACTTGAACTACCAATTAGAAACTTCCCAGAGAAGCCCAGGACGGTTGTTATCCTCTGCTTAGACTGCGAACAATCAGAATATTCCCAGGGAAAAGCCAAGGTTACCCGAGAGTGGGATAATAGGCAGAGTAAGAAAATGGTGATAATAACAGATATTCATTACATGCAGGTCCAAATTTGGCATCTGAAACAATTAATTTTCCCTTCTGTGGCAAAAAAAAAATGTTCGAGAAAGCCAACTTAAAGAAGATAAAGATTCTTTTCAGTTCCTGGTTCCCAGGCTAGAGTCCGTGGTCAGTGGACGCATTGCTGTGGCCATCAGGGAGATAAAGCATCAGGATGGTGGGGAGCATGTAGTGGTGGGGACTGTAAGACAGACACTAGAAACACTGTAAACTTTTTAGTGGATGCTCAGACTATCTGATCCCTTAAGGTAAGCTCTATCTCCTTATTTCTTCCCTCCTCAGAGTGCCACCAAATGTGACTCCAGCAGTGGGTTGTCTACTGATCAGGTCAGAGCATAGTCACCTCTCAAGGACTGAATCCTCCCGCTGGGTACCAAACCTTCAACATGGGAGTCTTCTAGGAGGGAGTGCTTCATATCCAAACAATAAAAGAAGTCTGTAATTGATAGAATGAAGATCAGAATCTAAGGTTAATCTAAACTGTTTAAGCAAACTAGTTTTTATAAAGTTCCCTAGCTATTTCTCTGTGCAACCAAGTTTGAGAACCACAATATAGTTTAAACAACAACAACAAAACCAGAGGCTTAGTCTGTGACGGATTAGGAGTGTTCTCGGTCTGTTGTTAATTATTGTTATACTTGCAAAAAGCAAAACAGGGATTCATTGTTCTTCAAACCCATCCCAGGATTAATGGCTCTTGGCATGGCTGGATCTCGGAACTCTAACGAATGTCATTTGCAGTCTCTCTCCATCTCTCAAATCTGCATTTATTCTCAGATGGGTACCTCCCTATCCTGGAAGAAATAGACACTAATGACTTGGAGCCTGCATTCTGTTTTCCTAGCAACTTTGGCAGAATGAGAACATTTCCACCCAAATTCTCAAGACCAAATCTCCTGGCATGACTGTATCAAACTATAGGACTGTCATTGAGTACCTTGCTCCACAAAAGAAGGACCCTGATAAGCCGGACCAAAATCACACAGCCAAACCCAATCCTAATGTGTGTGGAACATGTTGTGAAAAGAAACTGAGTTCCCTCCAAAGGAAGAGCTCTGCCTGCTCAAGCCTCAGGGTGAGACGCAGGTCAAGAAAATTCCAAAACAATAGATAGGTATTCTCCACAGATAGACCAAATGTGAATCCCTAAGGCAGGACTGAGACCTGAACCTGGCTTTCCTGAGTGCAGGTTCAGTGCTTGCACTTTTTTTCTGTTATTCTCCGGTAAGATCCTGACCCAAGCAGCCTTACCTTTAGGTATTCTCTGAGACACTGAGACTATCACTTCTGAGCCTTGTAAATAGAGTCTGAAACCATATCTCTGAAATTCTAACCCCACACAATGCTGCTTTTCCTTTGTAGCATAGTTAATATTTTATCGTTGTCTATTCCATCTTCTTAACACAGTTTCTGTAAGACAATTTCCAGATTCCCTTGCAGCTATGCATAAACAGAAACTTTATGCTGAAGGTGATAGAGCCATCATCTCAGATGCCTTGCCACCTGGGTGTTTCTGAACTATTTTTAAAGAAGAAATAAAACTAGCTTTTATTTATCTTTTTCTAATTTGTGAATTTTTTGTATGCCAACTTACTTGTCCAACAAACCAGGAAGGGCAAGTCTAAGGTCATAGACAAAAGAATTATCAAAGACAGTATTTGGTGGTAAGAAGGGCCTTCAGACAAGATTTCCACAGGAGGTGTAGGGCATGGAGATGGTAGACTGCTAAGCGTGATTCTGGGCCCTTCTAGCTTTTTGCATCCAAGTTGGGACCTGCAGTGACCTTTTCTGGGGGAAGACAATAATCAGAGTCCTCCTTCAGCTACATGGAGGCAGAATTTGGGCGAGCACCACCAGCTGTTTCTAGCCCTTTTCTCCCTAGGGAAAACACATTCAGAAAAGGCAGGAAACTGAGAGCCTTTCTAGGAAGATGTCTCTTCTTCACAGACAGCAGACACATGGCAGTCCTTCTGTGTGCTTTCTGTATTCAACAGAGCTCCACTTCAACCTTGCACAGTACCCAGGCAGGGGCAGTGTGCTAAGGTTCCAGGGCTGTCCTGCGGGACCCAGAGGACATAGTTCCAAACACATTAGCTTCAGGTGTCATCTGAGGCCCAGTTGGAGACATATCCTGTAGGCACTCAGAGCTATCAAAGACTATTAACCGAATCGAGGCCTGGATTGTGCTGTACCTTACAAGGATTTTTAATGGAAAATGAAGACTTGGAGAACAAGTTCAGAGGTTGGGGAGCTCTGACCTCAGCAAATGTATCCGCTTCAATACCTTGAAAAACCATCAAGGCTGGATTGTGAGAAAAAGAACAAATCCACCTTCATTCGTTCTGAGAAACAGCTGGAAACTAAAGCAAAAATGATATTTTTTTTAAAAAAACCCTCATATCTTTTCCCTGGTTGCAACTGGTTGAGATTCAGCTCCAGTCAAACTAGTAGAAGGGATCTACTTTGTTTTGGTGAATAACAAGCACAGGGACTTCTTATATTTAGATAATTGGACTTTGAGACCAGCTAAATCCAAGGACTCAGATGGTGTTTTCAGAAATCTCATAATGTTGGCCTATTTTCCTCTACATTAGACCTATTTTAGATGAACCCTGATAAAACAGCTATGTGTATCTCCAGAGAGTTACTGGTTTTTTTGGAAGTCCATAGCCGGAGGGATTCTGTCCCCTTGTGTTCGGATAAGGTCTACCAGGTCTCAATGTTCTGGAGGAATGGAAGAAACTGTTCCACAAGGAAAATGACTGGTAGATTTATTTGGGTTTGTGTTGTTTTACTTTGACAAGAAAAGAAAATAGATCATAAACAAAATCAATAACTGTGCCCTGTAATGATGCCCGCATCCTGCGAGGATGGTTCTAAGTCAGTTGTTCTGAGCCAAGGGTGGTTTGCTTTCCATCCCCAGGGAAATTGGCCATTGTCTGAAGCCAATTTCAGTTGTCACAATTGGAGACAGGTGAACCAGCATTTAGAGAGTGTGGCATGTGGCATCCCTTTTAAGGGCCCAACAGTGCACAGTGTACAGCACAGAAAATGGCTGCCATTGAGACCACTAAGTTGCCCTGGACTATAGGAGCTCCTCCATCGGGGAGGTAACCAGACACAGATTGTTTGTCCGCACATTTGACTATGCTGGAAGATGCCAAGAGCTGATGGATGAGGTGGTGGAGATGTCAAGCGTGAGGAGTTGTGTTTGGATCCCCAGAACCAATAAAAAAAAAGACTGGGCGAAGTGGTTCATGCCTTTAACCTTATAGAAAGAGAAGGTGAGTAAAAGCCGGAGGATCCCTGAAGGCCATTGGCCAGCCAGTCTAGGCAAATTGGTGAAAGCCATGTGCAGTGAGGAAGTCTGTATCAAGAAATAAAGGAAGAGAGTAAGCTAGGAAAAGATACCCAACTTCTACTTCTGGCCTTCACACACATGTGTATGCACGCGAGTGCATGCGCGCACATAAACACACACACACATAATACATAAATCTGCACGTATATGTGCAAATAGCTACACTAACAAATTCACATAACATATACACACACAATACAACAAACACACACAAAATAAAATAAATAAAATAAAGTAAAAAACCTTCCAATGAGATCAGACCACCTCAGAAGTTTCCATCTCTTAGCTCCTCTTTGGAAGTATATAAGCTACAAGAATTCTGCAGGGTCCAGTTTATATGTAATTCCTCTAGAAGGCTCCAGAATTTCTCCATGTTTCTCCAACAACAAAGTAGAACCTGTGCATATTTAAACTGCACATTTTCCTCTGCTTCTACACATACAGATGCAAAAAAGTGTTTCTGGTGGCCAGTCTGTGGAATCACTGACCTATCAATAGCCTAAGTTTCTTCTAGACCTAACATCTGATTATTCAAGATATCAATTCCTTAAACAGTCAGAATGATTTGGGGCCAAAGGTCTCATAAGAAGAGTCTTCAAGCCCAAGAATCCATTTACTAATTTTCTCATCCATCCATTTATCTAAGAAAAATAAATTACTAATAACTGAATATTTTAACTGATATTAAACTAAGTATAAAACTTATACCATAATTACAAAATGGCATTATTTTGACAACATTGTGTTAACATATGCTCTGGAAGCCAAGGGTACATGTGGTCTTCTGAGTCACATGTGGGTTGAAGGAAGTGTCGTTGAAAGCTATGCTTAAGATAGGAGCTGTGTAAAAGTTCTCTAGGGAGATGAAGGACGTGAAGCAACATGGGAAATGGCTCCAAGGTGAGCTAGAGGCCAGTGACCAGCATTTCCCAGCTCCTAAGTCTGCACATCATGGGATGAGGTGGGAGCAGAGGGTGCTGGGATTCCTGGCTCTCTTTGGGAGCTAGCTTGGGTCCTGATCAATCTGTCTTGCCATTTCTATCTCTCCAAAAGTGAATAATTTCCTACTCACTTCTGGGGTGACATATTTTTCTCCAAAACCATGATCTGTAAAATTAGATGTCTCAAGCAGCAATTCTCCCAGAAGGCAAGAAGACATGTTCTGAGCCCAGTCTGGAAGATGTGTGTTTCTGTCTTTTGCCAGGAGAGCTGGGCCAAGTCCAGACACCACAATTGCCAGAGACATTTGGGAGGTAATTGCGAGTGTGAAAGACGCTGGGTTCTGGTAATGGATGAGCTTACAACTCTGGTATCTTCAGTATAAAAATAACACAGATAACTAGGAAGGTTAGCCTAACTGTAATAAGGCCCTGTACATTACAGAATCCTAATACGTCATACCAGACAGTTGATAAGCTCTTCTTTTCTTCCTCGGCTTTGAATTCTGTCACTGTTATTGTCCCCAGCCAAGCAGAAATTATTGTTTTCCTTAAAGCTACCATACTGTTTTTGTTTAAATATCTTTTTATGTGCAGGGTATGTGTCCGCATGTGCAGGAATGTGCACAAATGCTATGATGTATGTGTAGAAGCCAGAGGACAACATGAACAGATGGGTTCCCTCATTCTACCATGTGAGTCTGAGGGATACCAAACGCAGATTCTCAGGCTTGGTTGCTAACTTGTTGAGGCACCGTGTCAATCCACCATACTGTCTCTCTGTTCCATACCTATTTGGGGAATGTTGCACTATTCTTCTGTGACTTTAGCAGGCCAAGTGTACTGTATACAAATGGACATTTTGGCTCAACTTATCTCCTACAAAGGTATATTTTGCATGATCATCCATGGCACTCTACTTTTGAAAGTCTTTATTACAAAGCAGCGCACTTGCTTAATTTGTTCATTTAAGGCTGGTGGTGTAGCTCAACGATAGAGCACTAAGTTAGCACAGCTAAAGCCCTACATTCTTTCCTAGGACTGAAAACAAAATGCTCATTACCCCTGATGGACTATGAATTCCCCACTATGTATCTAGCATTAAGAAGTTAACTTGTTATGTTTAATTCCATATTTTCAGTTTGTAATTTATGAGTTTTTTTCTTTTATTGAAATAGAAAGAATATAGAAAGCTTCACAAATTTGTGTGTGTGTTATCCTTGCACAGGGACTGGGGTAATCTTCTCTATGTCATTTCAAATTTTGTATTTGGGCTGCCAAAGTGAGCACCACATTACATATTTTTAAAACACATTTGTAAACTAGATGAGTGAACGGATCAATGAAAGAATGAAGGAAGCTGCGAAAGGACCTCAATAGCTGAACTAAGCCACATTGTTGTGCTTTGTAGAAGAACCACAGATCCTGCGGTAGTAAGTCAAAGCTGGGACTCACTTAAGAATCAAGCCTCCTTAGTTTTACCTACTCCAGTTATTTTTCCTACAATATTCTTCCACGGTTGTGGGAAAGACAATCCCAGGGAATTATCGTGGAATGTGCCTAAGAGGGAGAATGAGGTAAGCCATGGCTAAGAACCAGGAATCCGAGTGTTATAAAACTGTACAACGAAAAGCCTAATGTGGCTGTGTGGTGTGCCCATTCAGCCCACATGGAGCCTCTCTGAAAATCACTAATTGAACTCTCTAATTAACTTGCACTTTCTTTCTCATGACTTTACTAGGCCTGTTTGTACCAAACAGATGCCTCTGGGCCTCTTCCATGAGGAAATCATCTGCAGCCTTATCACTTGTCTTAGCCATACCAAAAATGTCAATTTTGCCCAAAGTCAAAGACATACAAGATCGGGCAGTGGTGGTGCACGTGCTTCATTCCAGTACTTGGGAAGCAGAGACAGGTGGATCTCTGTGAGTTCCAGGCCAGCCTGGTCTACAAAGCGAGTGCCAGGAAAGCTCTGATGCTATAGAGAAGCCCTGTCTCAACATAACAAGCAAAGACATGCATAACCTTTTAGAATCCTTCAACAGATTCACCCTGACTCTATTTTATGCTCAAACATCTAAACATATAACAACAAAACTTCCTTACATGAGCATAATTCCGAGAGCAGAAGTAGCCAGAGTTTCATTCTCCACAGTTCTTCTTTGATACAGACCACAGAGAGGTATAATGCTGACTCACTCAGTCTCGACACTCAGAGGCCCTCTGATATTGAGAACCTACCTGATCCATCTAACTCCTGGCCTTCTCACCCAGTCTAAGCTTCCAGAACTCCCATTCCCCAGGGACTGCACCGTACTTCTGACTACCCAGCCACATGTCCTTGACCTCTTTCTCACTCCACATAAATTTGCAAGCAAACAAATATTCCTTTATAATAAGGAGTTGCTCATTTTGTTATGGAGGCTAGGATGCTTAATTTTCATTGTCAATTTGACTCTTAGAATCACCTAAGTGTTTTAGAGACTATTCACTGAGGAGGGAAGATGCTGACAGCCTTTTCTATGCTTCCCGATCTACTGACATGAGAGTACATTCCCATGACCACAATAATGAATCTCTCCTGCTGCCACGCCCCACCACCATGATGAATGAAATACCCTGATGAGTATTTAAAATATCTTCTCCATTAAGTTGGTTCTTGGTGATAACAATGAATTAATACATAGCTCAGCTATGCAAACACATGAGAGTTGACAGAAAAATGATATGAGCAAAGTAATTCTTATTACCATAACAGAAAACCTAGGGGAAACCCTGGCTAAGATAGAGGAAAACTACATATACTTGGGAGCCTCCTTCTTTAGGGATTCTTTGAGGGCAATCAGTAGATTTATAGAAGCACAGAAAAGCCCACAATCTTGTTGTGGATCTGGAACAGACCACACTATAAACCATCCCATAGATCTGAAGTGATAGCCTAGGCAGTTAAACTGTCTCCTCTGAGCAGGGGCCTGAATAACTGCATCTCATCACTATCATGAAGTAGAGATAACCTTGGCTCCGAAACCATGGCAATGGAATAAGCAGAATACAGAAACAGCTAGGGCTATGTTAACAGAAGTGGCTTTATTAACATTCTTGAGTAGAGGGCATAGGGCACAGGATCTTCTCCTGGGATCTTTGGAGGCACTAGAGCAAATAGAAAAAAGGTTAACAGAAAGCAAAGCTCTGTAAAACAGCTTCTGTGAAGTTATCGTCTGTGATAGCGTTGGACTTTCTAGTGACATAGTGGTTTGTGGGTCATCCACAGCCCTGGAAGTAATCTAAAAAATCAAAGCCAGTGATTCATTGAGTTGGTATCAGATAGAATGGTTTCTGTGGTCAGTAACTGGTATTCTTTGTGTAATAAACAGAGGTCCATTAAAGTCCCCTAGGAAAAGTAACATAATTGACAACAAACATAAAAATAACCAGAAACAAAGGTAATTTTACAAGGAGCATTGTGTGGCCCTGGCCAAGAGTAGTAAGATATAAGCTAAGGCTGAATTACTGAGGGAAGGGTGTTAATGGTGGAAATCCTGACAGGACCATATTTTCTGTGTGTTGAGCCACCTGAAAGTGGAATGTTCATGGGAGAGGGTAGCCCAGGGTGACCTTTTTATCCCCTGTGACATAGAGTGCCACATCTCCCTGATGAACAATGTCTTCTGCCGAAGTATGGAAACCCATTGAGAATGGTTGAAGGACTAGAGAATACATTATAATTTCTAAAACAATATATGGAATTAAACTTTTGGTAAGCCATTGCAATGGTTATAAGTTATGAAACTAAAGTCAAATCGACTGTACAGATGAAACTTGCTTGCATAAAGTAAAAATGAAGCTTTACAATGGAAAAATGACATCCAGGTACCATCATCCATGTTATCTTCTGATAAGAGAAGGTGAGACCCAGGGGCTGGCTTGTAATTTTTATAACTTGGTGACAGGAAGATAGAGTCCTAATTATTCCTTTGCTAAAGTGTCCCTCTCATTATACAAACACTTGAATCCTATGAAAAGAGCCACAACGGTGAGAAGAAAGAGCATGAAGCAGAAATGACAGAAAATATACTTCAGGTCCAACCTTTAACCCAGTATAAGACCAAATCCATGATTCAGGGAGCTTATGGGCATTTTAATAATGCCTCAGTGCAGGAAACCACAAAGTATTCCGCATCTGACCTCTTTGAACTGGGAAGGATTTTAAAATGAGAAATTGAAGAACCTCTCCCTCAGCCTGGCTCCTGAGACCATAGAGAAATGAGGGTGGATGGCATCAGTCTGAGTGTTGCGGAAAGAGACAACCTGAATAATATAACTACTTGTCACTCCTTGAGACAAAAGCCACACAACTCGAGACAGTACAAGAGAAAACAGTCCCTGATAGACAGGCTCATATGAACCATGAGATATTGGTCATTACCAGCCAAGATCTCTATGAATTTCAAGGAATAGAAGAATTCAGAGGCAATACTGGGATTGCTGAGAAGATCATAGACTTTGTTCAACATGGTAGACAATGTTTGATGCCCAATCTACCAGACCAAATAAAAATGACATAAGGCCCATTTCACAAGATGGAACCCATACCTGATACTGCTTGGGTGACCAAGAACCTGAAACTAGACAGCCCAGGAATCTAGGGTAAAACCAAGTTCTGCTAAAACTGTTCTGCTAAAAGGCAATAGCAATAAGATGACTCGTAATGACATAATGATGTACTCATGGATCAGTGCCTCGCTCAGGCATCATCAGAGGAGCTTCATCCTGCAGCTGATGGGGACATATACAGAGGCTCATAGACAGACATCATGCAGAGAGCAGAGACCTTGGAATGTTACCTCCAAATGGAATACCTCCATCAAATTCCTCCCTTTAGGGCTCAATGAACCCTATGGAAGAAGAGAAAAGCATGTAAGAGACAAGGTATGGAGGACAGCAAGGAAATAGGATCCTCTAAATCAACAGGGACAATATACATATGAACTCATAGAAAGTGAGGCAGCATGCACAGGGCCTGCACAGATCTACATCAGCTAGAATCCTAGAGCCGAAAGGAGAGGTGAACACATGCCCCAGTCCCCAAGCCAAAATCTGTCTCCAATTGATAACCACTTTTAAATGAAAATTTAGTGTTATCCAAGGAGTCTCACTGAGGAGACTGACTACTCTTAAGGGCAGGCTGTATGCCCAGCACTAGATGACTAGATAGACAACAGAAAATGAACTCAACAGCAGCTTTGGAGGTTCCTTGCTTCATAATGTTATTCATTCTCTCTCTCTCTCTCTCTCTCTCTCTCTCTCTCTCTCTCTCTCTCTCTCTCTCTCTCTCTCTCTGATATGTACTTTGTACATACATACATTATGGCTTCCTCTTTAGAATTTTTATGGGATTCTTGAGTGTATGAATGAGTGGGTCTCTGTGTCTATATCCGTGACCTGTGCCTTTTCTTAGGCAGATTTCCTATGTCCTTCTGTTTGTTTGTTGTATCCTATTTCAATGTGTTGATGTGTTAGTTTTTGTTTTATCTTATTGTATTTTATTATTATCCCTTAGAAGCCTGTTTGTTTTCTAGTGAGAGATAAAAAGGCAATGAATCTGGATCGGAGGGGAAGTGAAGAGAACCTGGGAGAAAGAGGGAGGGGAAACTGTAATCAGGATATATTATGTGAGAAAAAAAAAACCTACTTTCAATAAAAAGGGGGCCAAAAGAAAGTAGTTAGCCCAACAGAGTGCACAGGCTTATTAAATGACTTCAGTGGCTTTGCTGAGTCCTGTAGCAGAGCATGATCCTTAGGGGTTAGGAGATGTTCTGGCAGATCTGAGTGACTTCAAATGCCATGTAAATAAGGTTTGTAAAGTGCTAAAGCAATTGATAGAGGGAGGGAGAAGGGAAGCCACTTAAGAGACTGTCAGGATCAATCAAAGGCAAAAGTGACTAGATTTCTGTTGAGCCCGAAGTTGCTAGCAGGGAAAACAATGACAGAAAGTCAAAGACTTTGTCAGCGAGCTTCTGGAAGGCTGTAGAGCCTGAGTTCAAGTTCACAGAAGGGATGGAAGAGTGTGGGTGATTCCCATTTTATCTGTCCCTATAGAGGAAGGAGATCTTATAAGAGGGAACCTTCCCACTCGACTCCTTAGTGAGGCAACCAGGGTTGCCCACAAAAGAGAGTCATGCAGGACAGCTGCAGCTGAACAAGTTTTGTATGTGCTAATTCCCTGGTGGTGCTTTTGTAGATGCTGAAGTTCAGTGTGCCTCAATTCATTGCAACTCACAAAAGCCATGAGGGACAATGGACAGCTGTGGATACATATAGGAGAAAAAAAATGGCGTGAGTGGAAAATATTAACCCTCGCATGGGGATAAGCAATTATTCACCGTGAAGAGTCTAAGGTGGACATTTCCCCCCTGGAGTGGGGGTAGTGGGAGGAGAGGAAGGGGGGAACTGGGATTGGCATGTAAAAAAAAAGAAAAAAAAAGAAAAGAAAAATGAAACAATAAAAGTTAAAAACATTAAAATAAGAAAAGGTACTGGAGTAGAAATTGTTTCTATGTCCAGGGCTTCCTCTCAGAAGCAAGATGTGGCTGAGCAGCTAACAGCAGCCCAGCTTCTTGGACTCTAGGGAGAGTTGCAAGCAATGGATACACCAAATGAAAGCACATAAAATGGGTATAGCAAATGAAAACTCTACTCCCCACTGGCCCCAGGCTAGGCTGAGAAAGATGAGCTCGTTCTGGAAGCTCATCAGGAATGAGGATATGTGTCATGGTATTGGTTGGTTGAATGAATGCTGTGCGCCTATCAGATTTCTTTTAAACATTTGAGTTTGTACCCACAGGTTACAGCATTTGTCAGGCCTTGATTGTGGAGGCAGGCTTCTTACAACAGGTGGTAGTTATTGGCAGAGACTCATAACCAGGGAAACAGCCAAAATAAGGGACTCTTGCCATAGCATGGAAATCCACTTGTCAGAAAACGATCATCTACATATCACTCCCCGCAAAAGGCTCAGGGAATGTCACTAGAGAAGAGGGGGGTGGAAAAGGTACAGGGACACAGGTAAGTGATAAGGTTTTGGAGCGAAAGGATGTCCTCTGTGTACGGGCCTGACTTTAGTAGAGATAACCGTTGTTCTGAAGTCATGTCAATTAAAGAAGCATATTAATGCACCAACACTAGGGTTGGTGTCAGAGAGCTATCAATATTCCTTAGTGGAGGGGGTGGGTCACAGGATTCTCATTTGGTATCCCAGCCATCATTCCATTATGCCTTTCTCCTGTACGTGGTCTGGGAAGGTGCCAGAGGACATATGACAGAAAGTTACCAGAAGGCAGGAGTCCATGAGGCAGTATCTAGAAGGTCATTACCCATAATGTCTAGGGATTTGATGCATCTGTCTTTGAGTCACTTCCTGCAAGTAAAACCTTATCCGTGCTCTTGAAAGTGAGCCACATAAACTCATTCGTTCACCAAGTTGAACTTATATGGAGTAATTGCTTTGATCTGTCCCTGGTAAGCTATCTGGGCTAAACAGCCATTTGTTCAAATGTCTTCAGGAAAAGTAACAGGGCTTTAGCCACCTCCTTCTCATAGCTACCAGTATAAACCATTTCACACACAGTAGTAATAATACCCTATGGCTGGACTGAGTGGCTCATGAATGTGAATTGGTTCAAACACGCGCTCCTAAGTCTAATATTTAATGACTTGGGCTTACATCTTCAAATATTACTGTCCAGTCTGGTTCCTCCTATCAAATTAGGCTAAGTTCCTTTACAACCAACTAATCTTTGTTAAATTTTTATGTAATAAACTTTGACATCCAGATATTTTACAGACGTACCATATCCAAAAAACAGTATCCAGATGACCTGGAACCAAGAAGTGTTTACTTTGCTTCCACAATTTGTAACGAAGTTTTCCAACTCTTCCTTCCCACATAACCACACCAGTTGGGACTCTGAAATAAAGTAAGCGAATAGTCAGCAAAATTCCAAGAGTTCATCTCTGCTCTTGCCTCTGTCTAGGTTGAGCTGTATCCCAAGGTTGCACAATGGGTCCAGTGTTCAATGGTTCTAAGGCAAGGTAGTTAACAGCTGGTGTATCTCTTTCATACCCCATTTCCCCTTTATGGTTTATCCCGATTTGCATTTGTCAGATGATGTAGCTACATAGTGTTGGGAGGATTTTGACCGAAATCATTTTTTTCCCCAAAATGTATCATCAAATGTAAAAGTTGATGCTGAAATATTTTTTCAGTTAATACCAACATACCCATCACTTAGTTTTATAATTAGCAACTTATAGAGGCTGGATAGATGGTTTAGGGTTGAAGAGCACTGGCTGCTCTTCTAGAGGCCCAGGTTTGATTCAGCAATCATATGGTGGCCACAACTGCAACTTCCAGTTTCAGGGGATTCAACAGACTCTTTTGGCCTTCATGGGCACCAGGCACACAAGTGGTAAACAAGCATAAATGCAAGCAAAGTCCAAACACATTTTTAAAAAATCAGTAGCAATTGGCATCTTATTATAGTGATCTTATTGCAAATATTTTGACCTATCACCCTTTCATCCTTCAATTTATTCATCAATTGATTTCTTAACAAACTCATTACCCAAAAGAAGTGAAGGAGCCAGGCAGTGGTGACACATGACTTTAATCCCGGCACTCAGGAGGCGGAGACAGAGGCAGAGGGATCCCTGTGAATTCAAGGCCAGCCTAATCTACAAGAGCTGGTACCAGGACAGGTAGGGGTGCTACACAAAGAAACTGTCTCGAAAAACAAACAAAAAACAACCAAATAAACAAACAAAAAACAAAACAAAAAAAAACCTAGCACCACTTATTCTGTTTACTGAAGATTATGCAAAACTGAAACAAGACCACTATTCCAGAAGAGTGAAGGGACTCAAAAGCCAGGAAGCTGCTCAGAGACTACTCCCCAGTTCCTAGAGGATGCCAAGCTCTGCTGTAAAAAAGTAGGAAGAGTCTTGCACCTGCGGTTACTGCATACAGGATGGATGCTGCTTGTGAAAAGGAACCTAACTTCCCTGCCTGGGAGATAATTATTTAAAAATTTAAAAATTAGAAATGCTATCATCATACCAGAAATTTTAGTTTCCATACATAGCTTTGAGAACTTTTAATTCTCATTTTACGTAAGTTTTTGTTGAGATAAAATTCACAAAACACAATTAAAATTTTGAGGTCACGATTCAGTAGCATCCAGCCTGTCCACCATAGTGTGCAATTATCTTCTCTCTTCAGCTTCAAAACATTTTTATCTTCCACAAAACATTCCCTTATCATCAATAAATCAGCCTCCCCATCCTTTGATAGCTTCTTATCTGCTTTTCCTCTTGGTAAATTTGCCTAAGGGTTTAATATTCAGATATGCCACAAACTCTTAAGCTTAGTAGCAAAAAGACAAACAACTCAATTTTGAATGGGGACAGAGGAACAGACTTTTCTTCAGGGAAGATATACAACTGGCAACAAGGACATGAAAAGATGTTCTGTGTCATTAGTCTTTAAGGAAATCCATATTAAAAAACTGTGATGACATTCCACTGCATCCCCCTGCTGATGGCTTTAGTATAAAACAGAAAATAGCAAGTGCTCATGAGGATGAAGAGGCACAGAAACTTTTGTACACGAAAAGTGGAAATGTAAAATGGTGCAGACACTTCATTCAGTACATAGTATGCCAGTCTCTCAAACAGAGCAAGCATGTGTTTTCTATGTAATCTCATACATCCAAACCCAAGCATACATTCAAGAGAGAAAGTACAAATCAAACTTGAACGCAGACATTTAGAGTGATATTGTTCATTATAGAAATGTAGAAATAGAAAATATAGAAACAACCTGTGGCAGTTTAAGTGAGAAATGTCTCCCAATTTCCCAGGTTGAGGTGTTTGAACAGCTAGTTCTCACTTGGTGGCTTCATTTGGGGAGATGGTGAAACCTTGCTGGGGGCAGTTGGGATTTGAGAGTTAATAGATGTGATCTGTCTGCTTCTTATTCCTGCTTCTATGCCTGCTGTTGCTGCCATGCCTCCCCATCATGATGGACTCTTCTCTTTTGGATAAGACTCTTATGGAACCATGAGCCAAAATCAACTATTCATTCAACAAGTTGATTTTGGTCATGGAATTTTATCACAGCAACAGAACAGATACACATTTTAAATGTCCGTCTTTCATTGGCTTATTCTGTAACTGATATTTCAGCTCAAAATGTTAGCTCTACCATAACTTTTAATATTGTATTATGTTGAAATAAAGTATGCACCTCACAAGCAAATAAGGCAATGACAAATCATTTAACATTCAACTCCCTGATATGCTTTCATTGAGACATCGCTAGCTATATTTATTTATATTATTTCCTTAGTCATAGTATCACTGCATTTCAAATATATCTGTACTGTGCCCAATCTAGGAACAGAACTACTTTCTCTCTCTCTCTCTCTCTCTCTCTCTCTCTCTCTCTCTCTCTCTCTCTCGATAGATATAGAGATAGAGATATATAGATACATATAGATGCATATAGATACATATAGATATATAGTGTGTACATGTGTATATATACATATATAAATGTATATTTCTCTCTCATGTGTATGTGCACATGCTTATGTGTGTATGTTAGAGATGGAGGATGCAGATACTCCTATCTTTGCCTGACTCTAACACTGAGTGTGCAGATATGTGCACCAGCATGGCTAGTCTTTTCTGTAAGTACTTGGAATCCAAACTCAGGTATTCATGCTTGAGCAACAAGTGCTTTATCCATTGAACCATCTCCCCAGTGTCTCAAGAGATGAGGTGACTAAGTTATCAGTCCTTGGAAAACTTAGTCTTGGCTTAAGGAAGTAGATAACCTAGCCCCTGGCCCCTGGGTTCTTCTCAAGCTCATTCTTTACTCTATCATATTCAATATGTATTACGTTCCCAATCAACACAAGTTCAGGTCAATTCAGTATCCTTGGCACCTTTCAGGAATAGTCATATTGCTATTTCTACTGGTTCCTCTCTTTACTTTTGGTCTCAGTTCACTCAGGAAATCAAGGAACTACTGTCTAACATTCCCATCCCCCATATTTTTCATTATTATTATTATTATTATTATTATTATTATTATTATCATTCCTCACTTATGTTCATGTCATTACCTTTAATCTCCTATATAAAACTCAACACTCTTTCCAAATCACCTGTTCATCTCTTTGTTTTCTTATTTCTTCACTGTCTGTATGCATTGACATGTGTGTTCATAGATGAATGGACTCTTGGACTCCTGTCACCAGTGTTCCCGTGTCAGCTCAGCACACGTATTGATTACCATCTGTTGAACTAGACAATTTTCCCACTACCCTTCTGTGTCTACCCAGAGCTTGGGAGATATTTTATTGTATAATGAAACACTGAGGCAGAATACTTTTCTAAAGAGTTTTATTTAGCTCATAGTTTCAAGTGCTCTAAGTCCAACCATAGTGGTAGGATGTGGATTCCGCTTACCCTCAAGAGTTGCCTCCTGGTGGATGATGGTGGTAGAAGCCAGTATGAGAAGAAAAGATACTGTAGGCAAGGATGTGACCCAACTGGCCTAAGGAATTTAAGCTCAGCCTCACTTCCTAACATTGTCACACTGAAGACCAAGATATCCACACACAATCCTTTAGACAAAACAATCATATTTAAAGTGTAGCAATTCACAATGAGGGTGGCATTTTATTAGAGCCTTTAAAATTTATGAAAAAAAAATCTAGAGAAAGGTAGCCCAATTAAATGGGCTATAGATTTAAATGGAGAGTTTTAAAAAGAAGAAATGATAAAGCAATTTTAAAATGTTTAAACATCATCAACTATCAGAGAAATACAAATTAAAATAACTTTTTATTAATATTTTCCCCTTTATTTTACATACCAACCACAGGTTCACCTCTCTCCTCTCCTCTTGTTCCCTTCTCCTGACTCTCATCTACACCCTCCTCACACACCCACCCATCCTCCATCTCCATTTTAGAAAGAGGCAGGCCTCCCTCCCATGGGCTTGAACATTGCGTGGCATATCAAGGTGAGATAGGACTGAGCTCCTCCCACTGTATAAAGGATGGGCAAGGTAAAATGATTTTGAGATTCCTTCTAGCCCCGGTCAGACTTGCTACTATTCAGAAATCAAATGTCAACAAACATTGCTGTGGATATGGGGGTAAAGGCACACTTGTTCATTCTTGGTGGGAATGATAGACCAGACCATATTGCTAAAGACATCGCACACCTTGGTTGAACATTATAGAGAAATAAAGCTAGAACTCAGATGGGAGATTCCTACCTGCTGGCTATCATTCATTACTCTGGCAAGTAATATTCAGGCAGCTGGGGGAGAAAATAACAGCAGTCTTACCTACTTGCAAATGGCTTCAACTAAAATACCAAACTGACAAGCAAGGTGTGCCTGCTGCTGCTATGGTAATACATAGGTGAAGGTGTCAGTCAAGTACCCTGTGTACCAGACCTGCTTCACAGGAGCTAGTCAATCTGGTACTATAAGCTCAGTCAAAAGTCCACAGCTGGATAGGACATAGGCCCTATGGGATCTTACTACTTCTCTCTAACTAAATTGGCATTTCATCAAGGTGTCTTTTAAACATATGTGTTATATCCACAGACTAATGCTACCCTCAGTCTTAATGGAACAATGTGTGAAGCCACAGGGTTGATGCCTTCACATGCCAAGATGAGGTAATATGGTCTCAATACTGTTAAAATCAGAAATATTTCTACGAGAAGGGCAACATATCTATATTTACATTTTATTCATATCCTGTCCAGTATGAGGTGGATGAGGGGAATCAGAGAGAAAATGAACATTTTAAAGAAGTAAGAGATTTGGGGAAAGGCAATCCCACAATGTTAATAAGATGGTGATACCACAAATTCCAAAGAAGCTCTGGATTCATGTGGTATGGGGAAGGAGTTTAGACTAATTAGCAAGACTTGGTAACTAGTTATATAAATGAAGAAGCAGGTTGTAGAACAGTAAAAATAAAGATGCTCGGTGTCTAAGCCGCAAAGTTTCCCCACAGCACATGTGGGCCTGCTCACCCGCATCTGGGAAAGGCAGGGCCAAGTCCCGCCCCCCCCCAGGGTCATAGGAATCTGCCTTGTGTGTTCTTCCAACTCAAAGGTATCATCTATCGACCACCTCAAAGAAGCATGCCCTCTTTCTTTGCTTCCCACACCCTGTTAGTTAAAATACCCTATCAATTCTAACTCACCCCAAACTTCCGCAGTCACCTCACACCTTTCAGTTTCTATCCACGGGCTGCAGGAAGCTACAGTCCCCAAATACCTGGACAGAGCAACTTCCCCACATCATGCCTTGTCATGCTCCAGATTCATGTGTTTGTGCGTTTCTGAGTACTCTTAACAAAGTTCTGTACTGGAATATGAATAACCTCTGGGTTTAATTCTGCTTACCTCTTCACACTTCCTTCATTTGGAATGCCTCTTTTTTTGGTATTTGCACATCATTTTTACTATAGAAAGCTGAAAGACTAGTCTATAGACACCACCTCCTGATTTGCCATCATTGATTCATTTTACCCCTTTTGAATTATATTTTTTTCTGAATGATTGTTAAAGGAATGAATGAATACACAGATGTTTACTTTTAAGAAATAATATGTGTTTGCAGTACGATTACTAAGGACAACATTGTTCTCTTACAGAGCCATTCCTAAAATTGTAAATTCTCTAGTCTGTAATATAATGCAATCAACAAGCTATATTCAAAAGTTTCCATCCGGTATCCAAATGTCTTTTGTATCCCAGCCCTAGATGTAACATAGACTTCTACACAAATTTCAATTGTCAAGTCTTTTTATAGTCTCCAGTAACCAAGAACTGTTTTGTGTCTTTGTCCTTTTTGACCTTGACATTTCTGAGCACAGGCCAGTTATCTTGCAGAATGACCTTAATTTGTTTGCCTGATCTTTCTTTATGGCCAGATTTTGGCAAATAATTTGGCAGAAACTCCACCAAAGCACTCTTATACTCTCAATGCATCCTGCTATCTAGGGGCCCATGATGCTGCCTTCTCCAGGTTTTGTGATGCTCAATTTGATGAGCTGATTAAAATGGTATCACAGAACTTTTATATTGACATTTGGTTAAGTATCAGGGAAAGAAAGTAAATCGTGTGTTTTTAATACCCACTAATTACATACACCCTTATACACCCTTCACGAAAATGTTCTTACTCCAGGATTTCTTTCACTACTGCAGTTCCTCTATAAAGAAGCTACTCCATATATCTATCAGCTCAGAACAGAATGGATTCATTGATTTTTATTTCATGTGAGGGACTAGAATAATGGTCTATCAATATTTTACTCTCATGATGAAATTTCTTTGTTTTGGCTGGACGTGAAGCCTTAACACCGGCTCCTGTGTCTTTTCACTGTGTCCTCCACCAACTTGAGGAAAAGATCTCATAGGAAACAAAATAATTCAGTCTAGACAGCCATACACCTTTCGAAAAGAATATCTTATCTAGTAGCATTGAGTATTCCCCTATTCTTTGAACAATTTCTTATCCAGTCTCCAATTCTTGGAGAAGTGGGAAGGCTGCTCTATGACTCAGGACTTTGGGATATTTTTCTCCAGCTATCTGTGGTTCTTTTATCCTGTTGTATCTGCTGGTACATAGAACACAGGAAATACCACTGACTATATGAACAGTTTTCTCTGTGCTTTGAGAAAATAGAAAGGAAGGCCCAGGAGTTGCAATTAGAAGGAAGCAAGAGGTCTCCCGCCTACTCAGCAAAGTTCCTGGGGACTATTTGGCCTTTTGTGAGAGATGATGTGGAGACAGTTTTCCCAGGAGTGAAAGGAAGACTGGGTTGGAGAGTTTCTGAAGTTTCTTCTCACTCTGAGAAGCACAGCTATCCTATGATTGTGTCAGGGAAGAGGCCCTCCTCCTAGAGTAGATGGATCCTGTGCTGGTGGGTTATTAATCTTCTTCTCTGGTGTATCTACTCATTCTAAAGCATGATTTTAGGTGTGGGTTTGCCCATCACAGCATCCCCAGTTATGATGGGCTGATAAATTTAGAAAAAACCCAATTGCAGCAACTTTCTTCTTTTCCAGAATGTGCAGATCCCCGGCTTCCAGCATTGGCCCACGGCTTCCAGCACGGATGGACCAGTCACTAGCAATTCTTTGCACCAGGAATCAGGGTTACACAGAGCGGTGACTCTTCACTGCCAGACCATTCCTATGACCTCTTCCTAATCTTCACAAAAGTTGCTCTCCATATTTGCCACTTGTCCTCCAGGTGATCACAGTTGCCATACATTCATAATTGCGACTAGAAATTCCCTTTTGATTTCATGTCTGCAAAGATGAACTGTAGGGCTGGGGAAAGATAAGCGTAAAACACTCACTTCACTGCTCAGTAGGTGTGGGGACTTGATAATAATCCAGGTTAGTTCATCAAGATTGGTTTATCTAGAAAGTGATGACGTAAAGCCTGTCTGCAAGGGATATTTTCAGGATGAGTTGAGATCGTGTTGATAGAATAATTGGCAGAGGGCAAGGTATACACACAGTAAGTGGCACATATGTAGACAGTAGTTGTTACAGAAATGTCACTGGACAAGTAACATAAGCATTACATCCTATATCGATTACAGTGAGTGATCATCATTGCTATTCCACAGAGCTGGTTTCAGGAGGTATCCTTGCATCCTGCAGCATGTGGGTTCCTAGAAGACTGACACATTCTTAGCAAGTGCTCTGATGTATATTGGTTTGAATTTAATCTCATATGCAACAACCTGTACCTCAGAAACGTTTCCATTTTAGCAATACCAGGCTTTTAATTAAAGTTTCAGGCTGAAGATTGACAAATTATTCTTTTCATGTAGCCTTTCCATATACAAATTTGCATCAGACAGGAGTTAATTGAAAAATGCCTTTTCCTATCTGGCTTCTAAAATATGAAAGCAGCTTAAAAGGCTGATTTTTTAAAATTATTGCTCTTCAGATTGGAAAAGTACTTCTCAGTGTAACATGCTTTTGGGTTCCTTGTGTTTGCTCCTGTGTCAGTGTTGGGTTACTTTTGTGAAGAGGGCATTGTTGAAGCCTGATCTAACTCCTAAGTGGTCTCTGACCTAGGCTATCTGTGCTCGGCACCCTGTATAGTGCTCAGGACAATTTTCCAATGTAGTTTAGGTACTAGACGCTGGTGTAGATGCTACCATGCTTTAGGTCCAATACACACCTCTCCTCTGTACCATCCCATGAGATTCGTGTTCACCAGTGTGGTCTGTTTCCATCACTCCACACGTTCACTTGTCTCTGCCCTCCTGAAAGAAAAAAAAACTATTCCAAGCTCAAACAAATGGCAATATCTTGCCTAACTAGCAGAGGAGCTTAGGTGTTCTATTTGGATGTGTTGCAGAGATTAGGTGAATATTCAAAAAGAGTAACAGACCTGATTGGGAGACAGGAAAGGAGACAGAACATTTTTACTGTGGATGGTACAGGCATGCTAACTCAGCACTTACCACAGTAGAAAGCCAGTGCAACGCGTAAAGCAGACACATAAAAAACATAAAAATTTGAGTATTGCCATTAAATACAAAATAATTCTTAAGAAAACTGAGAAAATTAACAATTAAAATTAGAGGCAAAACTTGGAGAACCCTGTTTTTCATTATGTACTATTCTATTTTATCTACATCTATCTTGATGAGATGTCTAAAATTCAATCTCTTCTCCCATACTTTCAGCAGCCAGTCCTGGATGTCACTGCTTCCCTCTGTATTACAGCATTGTTAGACTTTAATTATGCTTTTGTACATTTATCTCCTTTATTAAAGCACAAATGCCTCCTGGGCAGAATATATTGCTTGCTTTTCTCCACATTCCCAGGGGATTCAGCAAATATATAAGTGGGACCAGTTATCAAGTGAATTCCAGGTTTTTGAGGTTATGGAAAGAAAGAAAAACTGGGGATAGCAGGACACAAGAGCTACAAAGTGGGGAAAGGGAAACATGTGGGAGGGCTTTGGCTGGAGAGGTAAGGGGAGAGTAATGCAGAGAGAGCTTATAATTCGAGTTCCTAGAGAAGCTAAATAAGGTGAATCCAAAGACAAACATATAGGCATCCTCCTGAATATTAGCCGTCATCAGGCGATGAAAGGAGACAGAGACAGAGACCCACACTGGAGCACCGGACTGAAATCTCAAGGTCCAAATCAGGAGCAGAAGGAGAGGGAGCACGAGCAAGGAACTCAGGACCATGAGGGGTGCACCCACACACTGAGACAATGGGGATGTTCTATCGGGAATTCACCAAGGCCAGCTGGCCTGGGTCTGAAAAAGCATGGGATAAAACCGGACTTGCAGAACATAGTGGACAATGAGGACTACTGAGAACTCAAGAACAATGGCAATGGGTTTTTGATCCTACTGCACGTACTGGCTTTGGGGGAGCCTAGGCAGTTTGGATGCTCACCTTACTAAACCTGGATGGAGGTGGGTGGTCCTTGGACTTCCCACAGGTCAGGGAACCCTGATTGCTCTTTGAGCTGATGAGGGAGAAGGGACTTGATCGGGGGAGGGGCAGGGAAATGGGAGGCAGTGGCGAGGAGGAGACAGAAATCCTTAATAAATAAATAAATTTAAAAATAAATAAGTAAAGAAAGAAAGAAAGAAAGAAAGAAAGAAAGAAAGAAAGAAAGAAAGAAAATGATCCTTCCAATAGCCACCGCCTATGTATCTAACAAAAACCCCAGGAATGGGAATAAGAAGAAATCTCTCTTAGTGTTGTTGGTTAGTCAGAGGAATCCATGAAATTTCCAAAAATATTACAGGCTGTTGTCATTGCCCTTGTTTGCTCCCCAGAACTTTAAGGTAAGACCCTATGTCTAGCAACAGTACATGCCTTGGACACAGGACTTGGAGAAATGGACCTGGAACTGACCTGGAAGTCTCTGCCCTGAGGGCTGCCTCTCAGTATCCAAAGGTGCTATAAACATTGCCAACAGAGAAAAACAATCATTATTTTTACTCAGCATTAAGTTCTATAAACCACAATAATAACTAGCCTGATAAGGTTGCCCTAATGGTACAGCAGTAGAATTTTTATCTTAGAGCTAACCAACAGCTATCTAATTGGACCAAAGACCCACTCCATAGGAAAAAATTCATGCCTGGTATTGCAAACCTAACCAATTATCTGTTGTTGGGGAGGTCATAGCTCATAAAGGAAACCTCACTACTGTAATTTTCCTAAGCCAATGTAATTTCCATTTGTATTCTAAATACCAGCCCTCATACCCGCAGGTAAGCATATCCTCACCCCTCATCTTCTTGCAGCAATCTTGCAACAGATGGAAACTATTACAGAAATCCACAACTGTTTAAAAGACAGAGAATAAGTGACCGTGGAGTGCTGAGCCTCAATTGATATATCTACAATAATACCCCTACATCTAGAGATCAGCAGAAATAATGGAACAGAGGATGGAAATATGATAATCCAGAGGAAAAGGGCACCTTCTGAAAAATAATGTCTTCTAGGCATGACAGGAAAGCTGCACCCAGGAAATTCTAACAATATGGATGGTTAAACAAGACCTGCATAATGACAAACCAATTCACATACCAACATGTATGAGAGAAATTTCACAAAGCCCCAGCGAGGCGTAAAGTGTGACAGGCAATCAATGCTGAGGGAGACAAAATCAGTTTTCTCCAAGAATGAGCTCCCTGACAGTTCATCTGTAAATGTGTACATAGGAAAAATACTATGTGTACTAAGTATGTTATACACATACACACACACATTATGAAAGAGAGGTCATAAGTTCAAAAGAGAATAAGAAGAGCATATGGGCAGTTGGTGGCATATGGAGCTTAGAAATGTAAATATAATAGATGTATAAAATTTCCAAATTTTTTTAAATTGATTCAAAAAATTAAGCAATTAAGCAATGATAGTAGATGCTTCAAAGAACAAGTGCATGATTCTAGAGAAAGAGCAGGAAAAAAGACTAGTAGGAGCATTAGAGAATTTGGGTGGGTCTTCCTTATGGGAATGGCACTCATGTTGTGTAGGAGGAGGCTGCTCATTTGTTTCCTGACTACCCAGATCCAAAATAATCACACTGAAACTATATTAATTGCAACACTACTTCGCCAATGACTCTAATGTATTCCTAGATAGCTCCTACATCTTAAATTAAGCCATTTCTATTAATCTATACATTGCCACATGGTTGTGGCCTACCAGTAAGGTTCTATCTGGCATTCAGTGTTTGTCTCCTGTGGTGGTTACATGGCTTCTCTTTGACTCTGCCTACTCTCTCTATATATCTCTTTCAGCCTGAATATATTCTGTGAAGGCATTGGCTGAAAACAGCTTCTTTATTAACTAATGGCAATAAAACATACTCATAGCATACAGAAGGGGATCCCACATTACCGTCCCTTTTTTATCTAAATTAAAAGGAAGGTTTTAACTTTAACAAAAAAAAAAAAGATTACATACAACAAAACAGTTATCAAGCAAGAATTATAGTTACAATATTGTTGTAAGGAGGCCGCTTGTTCATTTCCTGGTCACCCAGACTCCCAAAATAATCATACATAAACTATATTATTCAAATCATTGCTTGGCCCATTAGCTCTAGCTTCTTATTGGCTAACTCTTATATATTAATTTAGCCCATCTTCATTAATCTGTGTATCACCACATGGCTGTGGCTTACATGGTAAAGTTCCATCAGGTGTCTGTTTCCATCAGAGGCTACATGGCTTCTCCCTCACTCCACCTCCTTTCTCCCAGCATTCAGTTTAGTTTTCCACACCTAGTTTTAGTCTGCTCTATCAGGGCATCAAGACAGTTTGTTTATTAATGAATGGTATTCTCAGCATACAGAGGGGAATCCCATATCACCTCCCCTTTTCTGTGTAAATAAAAAGGAAGGTTTTAACTTTAAAATAGTAAAATCACATAAAACAGTTATCAAGCAAGAGTCACATTTACAATATTTATATCTGTTTTATCTTTTATCATAATTAAAAAAACTATATTATTACTATCTATTTTTATCTCCATCTAAGACTTGAGAAGGAAATAATATTACCCAAGTAAACAGGAAGTGCATTGTAAGCAACTTCCAGAACTCTAGAATTGACAGAGACATTTCACTGCCTAGACAGTCACCCAAAGTTCTTTGTACCGTTGGGGCATCTATCATACAGGCCCATAGTATCTGGCAGACTTTTCCATGAAGCAGGCAATTTCAAAGACAGTTCCACATATATTGGCAGTTTGTCAGTCATTTTCTACTGTATCCTGCAGAATGTCTTTCAAGAAGCAAGAAACCTGAAGGACTGTCTTACCTTTAGAAAGTTCATCAGTCATTTTTCTGTGGGTCCTGCATGTTCAGTTCATACAGCATACCATGAAGCAGTCCAGGCAGGAGAAGTTTCTTGCCCAAATGGTTAACCAACTCCATAAGGAGCCTCTTTGATACCCATCTTTTTATTGAAGTAGATTGATGCTGCCAGGAGCAGATGTGTCTCATTGTCATGAAAAGCCCCAAGTTCTTACAACATTTTAAATGCCATATTCTGAAGGTCTCTGAAAGATTTTAAGAATATCTATCTAACTGAAATATATATATCCTAACTAACATGACTATAAGCTTGACTATTATAGATGATTATCTATTAATCTATATTTCTTAATTATACATTACATTTTAAATAAGCTGCACAAACACAATACCTTAACCAAGAACAGAAATATATATATATGACAAAATTGACCTTAAATTTGTAACAATAGACCAAGATCCCTACCAAAGCAAAGTATTCATCTCTATAGCATATTTCCCTTTAAACATAAACAAATTTTTATAAACAATCATTTAGGGAATTTGGATATAGTTCTCTCCAAACTGCTTCCTGCTTTTTGTTGGGTAAAGTAATTTTGGCATTCATGGAGACCTTTCAGGGGGTCTTGATTCATCAAATCACATCAGTCAGTAATGAATCCACAGGTTCTCATCCTCTGTGGAAACAAAAGCAGAACCTCTTTTACAAAACAACAAATTCTTAATTTTAAATTTTGAAGTCAAGATACCTTTAAAGTATATATGTTGGTTTAGCTTAGCATCACGTACAATAAAATGCCTCTCTGTTCTTAACTCATTCACAGTCAAAAAATTTTTAAAAACCACAATAATATACAGAATCCACACTCTGTATATGTCATCTTTACTTGACTTATTTTTCTTACTCTATCACTTTTTCTACAAGTTTAATATTTCTTTTCTTTACTACTTTTATCTATGACTGTCTGTAC
The DNA here is from genome assembly GCF_037038515.1 of Microtus pennsylvanicus. NCBI lineage: Eukaryota > Metazoa > Chordata > Mammalia > Rodentia > Cricetidae > Microtus > Microtus pennsylvanicus. The sequence continues at coordinate 65,632,992 of NC_134583.1, read as the reverse complement.
TCTGTCTCTTTAAAGACTTTTATTTTTTCTATACCCTTTTCTTCTCTCTATGAAGCACATACACAGTTATCCAACATTGTGCCCAACTTAGGGGCCTTTTCCATCTGGATTTGTCTTTATTGTGTGCATATCTGTAATTATATATTTTTTTACTAGGAGTGCCTTCTTTTCTTTTAAATACTACATGAACATGGCTAGAACCAACTCTGCAGCACTTCCTTTTGGCTCTTCCCAGTCCAACATGGCAGAAGCATGATCTACTCATGCATCGAGCATGAACCAAGAGGCTTCCATTCCAAAACTGGTCATTTTTTTCTGCTACTGCTGAATCAGGGAGACTTCTCTTAAAGGAGGCATGGCATTCCTGTTTGCCTCCAACAAACAGAGCCCATCCAAAATAAAAATGCAGCTAAACTTTGTTTTTTTGTGTGTCTAGAATTCCTTTCCAAGCTCTCTCAGGCTTTGCATGGATGTATTCAGTCCCACATTGGCACAGCAATCTGTTGGCAGAGGCTGCTCATTTGTTTTCCGGCCACCCAGATCTGAAATAATCACACTGAAAGGCAGGTGAACTTGATCAAAATTTATGTATAAATTCTTAATAACTAATATGTTAGCATATGAAAACACATGATAATGAAATTACAAAACACCAAAATATAACAAAGTTAATGCTAGGGCCTTATCTAAAGAGTATAGTTCCTGACTAAGTAGACCTTATTTCAGGAGCACAAGGTTGACTTTACAATTCAAATCTATTAATTTCATTTACCACATTAGTAGAATAGAAAAAACTATATGAATAAATGGGAAGGCATACCATGTGCATAGATACTAAGTCTCAGAATTTCATTTCTCCTTGAGTATGATATAATTAACAAAAACCCAGTGAAAATCTCAGCAAAGTCATTTTGCAGAATCAGTTACTTTAAAAATTTATGTGAAGGAAATAAAATATCTAAACATTTCAAAAAGTATTACAAGATTATTTGATGTGATGACCATGAAGCTATGTTACCAAAAATACTAAAAATAGTGAAGTATTAAAAGATAAGAAAATGCAAGTAAAATAATAATCCCTGGAAACAGACAGAAAATATAATACATATGTGCTCACTCAGTCAATTTTTGGCTAACATGCAAATACAAACCAATCAAGGAATGCTTTTTCATTGAAGAAGTAGTGAGAAGCCATTGGATACTTGAGTGGAGGAAAGTGAACAGAGGGTCTACTGATGCCCATGCAAAAATAAATCCAGACTGCCATGGGACAATAGGAACAAGATTATTAAATCTCTTTTCTCCATTTTTCCCTGCTTGACAGTCTCATATATTTATATAAGAAGCATTAGTCATTTTTATCCACCAATATCCTCTCTCATTCTTTTGCATCTCCACTGGCACCCCTCTTCTCAAAGAGTCTACTTTCTGGTTTCATCTCTTCTCTTTTGGGTGTGGATCATTGAGTTGAATTTTTATTGCTTGCCTGAACTTGGTGGGAAGCTATCCATCAGAAGAAGGGCGATTCATATGTGGCTGCACCGCTAAAGAAAGTAACACCCCTCCCCCGAAACAGAAAGTTTATTGATGTTTCCCTTGGCCATCCCCTAGAGATTACAGAGAAAGGTAAGTTCCTATTGTTGAAGACACCATGCACTTCAGAAATTGGTTGCAGAGACCCATAAACTGGAACTGACTTTAATGCCTCCTCCCTAGGGAATAGCTTTCATTGAATCACAAGGTGCCATGCAAGCTTCCAAAGGAGGGAAGCAACCAACAGTCCTACCTATGGCATCTAGGAAACTCACCAATGACCAACATGGCATGGCAACCCTAAGAATGAAGCAGGTGGGAATTACACCTATGGGTTTAATTGTACAAACTCACTCACCAAAGGGGAAATCGTGCCTGGTACTGGAAGCCTAGCCAATTGTTGGTGATTTCATGGATCTTGGAGGAAAACCCACAACTTCCACTGTACTAAACCAGCATACCCATTAACATCAACCTATGAACACTTTCCTTTAGGCCCACAAGTAAGTATAGTCTTCACTCTTCATCAAGAAAACTCTTCTTTGCAACAGATAAAGAGTACAACCAATCAAAATACAGAGATATGAAGCCTAATCTCAGTTGACACACCTATAAAAGCAGTCCCAGTGCCTAAGTCTTAGGGAACATTGAAGAAGAAGAGGGACTGGAAATATTGTAAGAGCCAGAGCGTCACAGAGTTTGTTTTGTGCTTGTGTTTCCTAGTAACGCCAGAATTTAGATCCATAAATTATCACAAGCATGACTTGACAAATGTGAATTGAGCAATTATGACACTAATCGAATGTTCAAGTGGATGGGAAAAAGCCAATGAGGCCTCAACCCTACACAAAGAACTGTAGGCAACTGAGAAGAGCAAGGAGCAGAAGAAGTGGCCTTCTCCAGAAAATAACTCATCAATTGGTTGCCCAATGCCAAATGTTCAGCCCTGAAAACATATATGCAAGTGACATTATATGGATGGAGCAAGTCATTTATAGGAATATACATGTATATATTATGCATATATGCATGTGATAACAATGAAAACGCAGGTTGTGGTTTGAAGGAGGGTGGGGGCAGGGGGAAATACATGAGAGTGTTTGAGAAGAGAAAGGGGAAGGGAGTAAAGTTGCAATTATATTATAATCTCAAGAAGCACCAAAAAAGAAAATAGACTTGGGGCTTCTGGGTTTAAGCATGGGCCTCAGGATTGATGCTCTCCTAATGATCATCTGTTCAGTTCCATTCGGCTCAGACTCAGTAAATACTTCAGTGTGCCAGGGTGCCAGGAATGCTCTGTAAGGCTTTGGGATACGGTAGATGTGGGCTGGGCTGTGAGCTCCTCGAGTCGATAGCACTAACAGGTGATACTGTGTTCTTTCTAGTCAGAGGCCTGCACTCCAAGAACTAATGCTTTAAAGTAAGAACTAAGAGTATTTGCCAGATTACAGTTTGATGCTTGAAGCCAGCTAGAATGCACATATTTACACCAGAGGAATAGACAAACTTCAAAGGCAGATTCCTTTTGTTTCTAGCGAGTCTATGGTTATATGTTTGTCAACACTTTGAATCAGACATCTTCCTTTTGTTTCTGTAGCTCTTGAAATGGCTACACTTGAGCTAGGCATTTAACAATGAAGTTTTGACTTCTAGACCTGTCCTTATGAGTTCATTAGAAATTGATTAATAAGAACTACTGAGAACTCAAGAACAATGGCAATGGGTTTTTGATCCTACTGCACATCCTGGTTTTGGGGGAGCCTAGGCAGTTTGGATGCTCACCTTAGTAGACCTGGATGGAAGTGGATGGTCCTTGGACTTCCCACAGGGCAGGGAACCCTAATTGCTCTTCGGGCTGACAAGGGAGGGGGACTTGATTGGGAGAGAGGGAGGGAAATGGGAGGCAGTGGTGGGGAGGAGACAGAAATCCTTAAAAAATTAATTAATTAATTAATTAAAAAATTCATTAGTAAAAAAGGCAAGCACTTTTCAGAGTGCGTACAAATTATTTTTGTTTCAGTAATTGGGGGCTGTGGTAATTATCAGTGGGAATAGATTGAATGGAAACATGCAATTTTGAGAAATAGTTTGAGAAATATGCAGACTGTTACCATAAGTGGAAGAAAGCCTTAACTTCTAGATTGAAGGGGACAGGCTAGGGAAATCTCTTTCCTCATTGTTAGAATCCAACAGGGTTCTGAATAGGGAAGATGCAGGTGGATTTGATGGGAGAGGCCAAAGACCTAGGCTATCACAGAGGAAGCTTATGATATTAGACAGTGTGACCAGAGTCGCACAGCACAGGACAGCACTGCACATCTTTAAACATGTGTCAGATGCAATTTGTCAGCCTTGATCACATTGAGAGCCCGATTCCTGTCAGCTCAGACTTCATAGCTGGTTGGTCTGGTGTTACAGCTGTCGTCTCAAGACTCCAGTAATGAAAACAAAAAGTTTATGCAGGACTTGGGGTTTACATAAGATTTCTACTTCCTTACCTCATTTCCACCAGCAAAACCTTTGTAAAATATGGGATTCCTCATGTTTATATATCCATCAACAAAAATATTTGTTGGTCACAGTGATCAGGTACGATATAACAAACTGAAGATATGGAGAACACGACCGGAATGGTCTTTTTATTAACAGAGTATATTGATTTGGACCTGAATTCATTAATTTCCTTATTTAATTATTATTTTTAAAGGAGAAAGAGAGTCCAGAATGAGGGGGCTCATGCAGTTTGAGAAAGTGACATCTACTTTGATGTTTAAAAGATGAAGGTAGTCAGTGGGACATAAAAAATTATAGGCTCAGAGAGAACCTTATACAAGGGAAAACTGAGCCAGGAGTGGTTCAGTGATGTCACTGGCCTGAAACAGGGCAGCCCGAGTACAGATCAGATAGCAAACTGAGAATGACATATGGCTGGGGAGAACAGCTCTGCTGTGATTATATGAATCACACTAAGGATTTGGGTCTTAATCTGAAAAGTATTAAGGATTTTAAGCAGAGGGTGACATGGCCCAATTTGAATTTTTAAAAGCTCTCTACAAAGATGGGGGAGTAAGAAAGGAGAGTTACAAATTTTTCTGTTTGTTTGGAGGATGATGGGCAAAGGAGATAAGGTCAAAGATAAATCCTAAGTAGGATACTGCATACAGAGACTCAAAGCACTTGAGAAATAAGGATATGTGGGAACTGGGCATGGCTGTACTGTGAGAATGTGACAATAAGATGTTAATTAGGAGATGGACATGAATCTCAGAGGAAGACTCAACTAGAATGATGAATTTCAGTATTGCCAGCAAGTAGATGTCAAGACTGTGAGCGTAGATGCTGCTGTTGTCATATGGGTGCTGGGGAAGGAGGAGGATGAGAAGTCATCTGAGATGATGGTCAAGCAATTGCAACAAAAGATATGAGAGGAGAAGTACAGAAAACATAGTGAGAAATATGGCAAAAATCAAAACCAAAATGTTTCCAGAAAGGAATTGGTAACAGTATCAAAGGCATCAATTTAGGCAAAGAATGCAAAGTGTCTAGCCAGATGGAGTATGTTGGCTTGACTGACACTTGATTGGGTTGAAAGGTATCAGTGGGACAGACAAAGCACACTGCTGGACTAGTGTGTTTGGGGGCTCATTTCTAGCAGTGATTAGATTTTAAGGTCTCTGACCTGATCAATGGTTTAATTCATTGACCAAGTTGAAATTTGGATAGACTTGGGAGATGGTGTCAATTGTAAAACATGTGATTTGGAAGATATTTCCTGTACCTTTCTCCCTTTCTTCTCACATTTTCTAACCCCTCCTCTTTTCTTCTTCTCCCTCTCCCTCCAAACAGCTTTCTCCTTGACTGTTAAATGTGAATAACTTCTTCCACTTCATGCTCCTAGTCCTATGATGTCCCACTTCACCTGAGGCAAAACAGTGCACCCAACCAGCCTTGGGCAGACAGCTCCAAAACCATGAGCCCCCCCCCCCAAAAAAAAAACTCAAAATTTTAAATTCAGGAACCTCACTGAAGGAGTAACCTTGAAGGTGGAATTGGTCAATTAACTACTTTTCTTTTCAAAACTTTTCTCATGAAGAGAGACATAGATGCACTGTGCTTTCTGGATTGTTTACATTTTTATGGAACTACAATGCTTCGCATTCCATAGTAAGTAACAGAGGCAACTAGGTCATTCATCAAATTCATTCCTTTTTTCCAGGTTGATTTGCAGTTAATTTGACTTAAAGAGGCCAAATTTCAGTGATGATATGTATTCAGAAGTCAGTACCAATGGGGAAAATCAGTTATTGAACACTTAGTGCTTGTCTGACATCTTGCCAGATCTGTTGGTTTGTTGCCACATCAGCTCCCTGCTGTTCACTAGGAAGTGGGCACGTGCTCATTCTCAATGGATGGATGGCAAGATTGAGGCTTTGCAAGGATATAGGACTTGATGAGGTCTGAAGGCTACCAAGGCATGAAGAGGTTTAACTTGTGTATGCCTGACACCAAACCCAGGGCTCAACAATTCTAATCCCCACTATCCCTGTCTCCTGGGTGGAAGCTGACAGGTCCTATCAAAAAGCCTCAAAACAAACCACAAGCAGTCAGGGGATACTTCAGGCCTCCAAGGGAAAATTCCTTTCTTTCTGTCTTTCTGTCTTTCTGTCTTTCTGTCTTCCTTCCTTCCTTCCTTCCTTCCTTCTTTCCTTCCTTTCTTTCTCTTTTCCTTTTTCTTTTCCTCCTTCTCCTCCTCCTCCTCCTCCTCCTCCTCCTCCTCCTCCTCCTCCTCCTCCTCCTCCTCCTCCTCCTCCTCCTCCTCTTCTTCTTCTCCTTCTCCTTCTCCTTCTCCTCTTTCTTTTCCTCCTCCTTCTTCTTTTGATATTTTGAGATAGGGTTTCTCTGGGTAACAGCCATGGCTGTCCTGGAACTCATTCTGTAGACCAGGCTGGCCTCGAATTCAAAGAGATCTGCCTGCCTCTGCCTCCATAGTGCTAGGATTAAAGGTGTGTGCTACCAAAGATTTCTCAGGTATCTGGGGAGCCAAGCATGTTCTAGGAAACTCCGCCCCACCTGCCAGCCTTTTATTTAAACCTCTTACCCCATTCATCAGGTTTCACTTTGTCATTTGTTCAGGGACCCACCCCTGGCCCTGAGAAGGGAAGCATCCATTTCTGAGAGCACTCACGTCTCTTTGCTAATCCTTTGTGCCATTTACTTCCATTGCACATAGGTAACTCATAGCTATCAGATTTATCCCGAATCCAGCCTGCCATGAAAACATGTACTTAAGGAGACAAAATAAGTCCTAATGCTCACTGGAAACTCCAATTTACAAGGATTTATTATCTATTTTGTAAAGAACTAAGGGAGAATATATCAGAGAGTCTGAGACAAAGAAATGCTAAATATCAGAAATACTCACTAGTCTAATTTCATCATTAAATATAATGGACATAAATTAAATGTTCATACTTTAGTTGATAGATATGTACAGTATGTACAGTAAAGAAATGAATGATGAGTTGTGGCACACACAGGCTGTGAGCGAAGGGTGGCGAGGCCAGACGCTGGTATCCTTCCTTTGCTCATTGCTATCTGCCCAGTACAGCATGCAAGACTGGATCATACTTGGTATGGATACTCTGGCTAAATGAAGGATCTGCCAGTGGTGGTGCAGAGAGGGTCAAACACAGGCACAATAGGAGAAGATTTCAGCTATGTTGCACGCTCTGCATGCATCTCAAGGATTCTAAAATTTTGACATCAGCCTGACATGAGTTCCCTGAGAAATAGAAGATCAGAGAAATGAAAAGCAGGGCATGGCATAGCCACTGAGGTCTACAGAAGGTCTTAGTGAGTCAAAGAGCCCAGATGGCTGGACTGCACTTTCAGCCCCTGCTGTGGACCTCTGGCTGACATAGTTAATCTCTGGACCAAAGGGATATTTAAAGAGGAACAATAAGAGGCTTCTGCTGGACTTTTTAAACAAAAAAAAAACTGGTATATTTGGTTAGCTATATGCAGGTGTCAAATCAGACTTGCTTGTCTCCATTTCAGCAGGGCGTGTGTGGATGGCATTACCAGATTATCTCCTTAGCTAGTCTGGAATTCTCCCATACTCTCTTCCTGTACCATCTCTTCCTTCTGCTACTATCCAGGCTCACACATACAGATGCTCCATTGGGAATCTCTTATCAACTTGCTTTCTTTTCTCTAACCCCATTGCTAAGGCTAAGGCTTTCATTTCACAACTACACCTTTGCCACAACCCAACACTGGTCTTCTGCCACCAGGTCCTAACCATTTATATATTGGTTATTTTCATTATTATCAATATATTATTGATGATAGACATGTTCTTTCTAAAATTCCAATATGATCACATTAGCTCTCTCATAAAGTGCTTCAGGGGCTCTCTAAGAGCCATTAAGTATCTCCAAGGACAGTGTAAGCTCTCTGGAGAGGCAATGATATCCTTCAAAGCTGGTTTCATTAGACCTTCCCACCTCATTGCATGCCATTTCTCTGAGGAACTCTTTTGCTTAGGCCACGAAGTACTTTGTGTCTCCTAACCATATACACCTGGAAAAAGCTAAGCCAGTAGGTCTCCAAAGAGACCATTCCCTTCACTTAGAAAGCCAGACCTCTGAGGCAAAGTCCACCTAATTTTTCAAGACTCAAAAATGATCATCATTTTGTTAAGTCATGCTCTAAACCTTGGGGTGGTGTAGGAAGTCCTTCTGTCCATGTGTTGCTTTTATTGGTTAATGAATGAAGAAGCTGTTTTGGCCTGTGATAGGGAAGAATAGAGCTAGGCTAGAAAAAAACAAAATGAATGCTGGGGAAAAGGAGGTGGAGTCAGGGAGATGCCCTGGAGTCACCAGAGGGGAACTATGTGATCCGCCAGCTGGAACCTTGTTGGTAGGCCACAAGCCTCATAGAAAAATGTAAAATAATAGGAACAGGTTAACCAAAAATATAAAAGCTAGCTAGCAATATGCTTAAGTGATTAGCCAAGCAATGATTTAAATAATAAAGTTTCTGTGTGATTATTTTCGGGAGTCTGTTTGGCCAGGATTTTGAGGTTACATATTTAATCTATAAAAAGGTCACAATAGTAACCAGTGTGTTTTTTTTGTAACAGAATAAAGAAAGCTCAGAAATATCATTTCTGGTTTATTATCAGCAGTTAGTACATGCACAAAGGGGTTCAGTCTTGATGACCCAAGACAGGGTTTATGATCTGCTCATCTTTTCCATTTTTTACTTTTAATTATTTTAAAGATTTCTTTTATTTTACTTATGTGTTTGTGTGCATGTGTCTGTAATAGTACTCACAGAATACAGAAGTTAGTCTTGATCCCTTGGAGCTGGAATTACAGGAATTTGTAAACAACCTGATGTGAGTACTGGGATCCAAACTCTGATCCTCTATAGAAGAATAAATACTTAACCATTTAACCATTGAGCAAGCTCTCTAACCCAAGACTCACCTTCTTAGCCCTACAACACTGTGATTGGAACAGGGATGGATGAAATTATTATGGCATAAATAAAATAAGTATCCAACTAGAAATATAATAATCAAAGAGTCTTCTTTCATTGCTTCATTTGTATTTGTAGGCTGTAATTTTCCAAGTAGCTTTCTGAGGATGGAAAGATTTGGATGCTTTCCTGGTCAACCATTATGCATTGACTCTGCCATGTCCTCTCATGTGTGAGCCAGATATGGAAAGACCCACAAAAATCATCCAAAACAAATAGACAGTAAACATCCCTGTGTAAGCTTCACCCATGATCTGATTTCAAACTCTGAACTCCACCTGCTATAGCCAAAGGTATCAGCAGCAATTATTCCTGCCAGGAAAAAAAATCCTCCTCTAGCTTTCCTAGGTGGTCCTTATATGCCTTTGCTAAAAATGATTCAAAGACGGTCCATTATGCAGATGCTGGTGCCCTGAAACATAAACAGTTGGTCGCTGTGGGACTGTTTATTATGGTGACTGTGCAGGCTGGAGAGAACCAAGACATAAAATCACTATTTCATGCAGAAAGACATTGCCAAAGGGACAGAATTACTTACTATATTAATTCTGTCCTTCAGCCCCTCGCTCGTCTCTGCATAATGACTCAGTCACAGAATGCATTGTTGGTAAGTGACATCTGGAGACATTTCCACTCTGGTTTGGTTTTGGGAAAAAGTGGAATAATATAAGACCTTTTATTCCATCCCCTTTCCCTTTGACTTGTTTCTCCTTTCTTCCCCTGCTGGGCCTCTAGAAATTCTGCCCAGCCCTCTGCTGGTCTCTGTGTCTTTCAGCCTACTCTCATTTCCTCAACCGTTCATTTTAATGCCAATCTTATTTCCCCTTATCTTCCTTCAAAACCCAAGTCTCCCTCCTCGCTTCTGTTTTGTCATCCCATCTGCTATTTAATTGTCTTCTATAACAGGGTACAAAGTCATCCTGTGGAACTGTCACATCAGTCTTAAAATCAGAGAGAGAGAGAAAGAGAGAGAGAGAGAGAGAGAGAGAGAGAGAGAGAGAGAGAGAGAGAGAGAGAGAGAGAGACCTTCTTGGCTGTCTTTAGCATCATCATATAGAGCTATCCTATAGCCACTTTCTACAATCAACACAATACAAGGAATCAGCATATACAGCTACCATTGAATGCTATAGTATCCCAGAGTATGAGTAAAGAGGACGGAGATGCTAAGGAGGCAGATAGTGTGTCTTTATCCTTATGATTCTTAATCATACCCAGTAGCCAAATCATACTTAATGGCAAGCATCATGGACATTTTTACTTCCATGAGAAATTAAACTGCTTTCATGAAATAGGTACTTGAATGTGGATGATAGGGAGTGTGAGGCAGAGGTGAACAAAAAGCCAGGCCACAGTATTCCAGAGCAAGCTGTTATTTGCTGTCCCATAGCCTCACTGACCCACTTCAAAAGATTTATAGGCTAATTGTACCAGCTGCACAGCTGTCATGTGGAAGAGGAATGTTTTTCGTGGTCTGGGATGACCGCAAGTGTCTACTGCTGTTCTACAATTTCTTTTAAATTAACAGTAAGTCTTACAATGTGTTCAACACCTGGTGTGCTATCAACCACCCAGGGAGCTCAGCGTTTACCACCTTATTTAATCCACATGGCACCCATAAGTTTGGAGCAAACACATCCAGCTTAATGATTAGCAGACAAGTCAGAGAGGGAAAGAATTCCCCCAACATTAGAAATTTATAGAACATAAATAGCACCTATCGCTATAGAACATAAATATAGCTATAGCTAAGGGCCCAAAGTGTTCGGGATCTATGAAAATTGCTAGATATTTGCTGAGTATTTAATTTTTTATTAATTTTATTAGTTCTATGAGAATTTGATATGATGTAGTTTGATCATATCCATACTCATCTCCCACTTTTCCAAGAACTCCCCTTCTGTACCCACCCAACTTTGTATCCTCTTTAAAAGCAACATCAGGTACAGTTGGTGTTGCTCATATACTTCTAGGTATGGCCTTCCACCACAGCATGATCGATGTCCCCACTCCTGAAGAAAGCTGACTCTCCCTTTTCTAGCAGCTACTTGTCAATAGTTCCTCACTGAAGGGGAAGACTTTATGCTTATCTCCACTCTCCATACTATGGTTTTGCCTGGCTTGAGTTTGTGCAGGATTTCTGCATGCTTTCAACTTCTGTGAGGTCACATGAATACCTGCCTTGCTGTGTCCTTGTAGTCAGCCACCACCTCTGACTCTTAGGATCTCTCTGTCTCCTCTGCCTCAGTCATCCCTAAACTTTGGACAAAAAGGTGGGATACAGACATCCTATGCAGGGGTTAGCTTCTGCAATCTTTCGTTCTCTTCATCTTGACTACTTGTGGGTCTCTGTTAATCAGCATCAACTGCAAAAAGAAGCTTTTTTGCTGATGTTCGAGAGATGCACTGGTTATAGGTATGACTGTAAGTCATTAGGAGCCAGCTTAATACCATGCCAATTCAGCAGAATAATAGTAGACGGTTCCCCATTTGAACCTATGGCCTGTCTAGTCAAAGGTTCTTGGACCCGATATCAATGCCAGGTGTGGGTTTCAACTTGTGACATGGGATTTAAACTGAATCAGAAACTAATTGGTTACTCTCAAGATATCTTTGTCACTATTATACCAAGGGACGTATGTTGTCAGGAACACCGTAAATTGTAGCTTTCAGGGTCCATACAGCACCTTAAAACACTAGGAAAGCCAGATAGGAAGAATGAAGCTTCTCTGTGTTCTACGACTCAGGTATCCAATGTATTCAATAGAGTCTGTCAATCAATTCCTGGAGGTTAGCCAATAGCATTGGCAATAGCTGTAATGATTGATAATCTATGGGGCCTCACTTGCCAGAGGCCCTAAAAGGTGCTCCCATCCCTGGAACTGGACTTTTTATTTATTCATCTGCAATTTCTAGTAGGGGCATTGTTACCCCTTTTTTGGGTAACTCTGTACATATATGTTTAGATTTTAGGAAGCTCTGTAGTAACAATTTTCCATATGAATTATAAAAGTGGACGTAAAAAATATACATTATGTTGTTTTGAAGAATGCTATTTTTAATTGTAACTCCCTTGATGTATAGATGTAAAAAGTTTCATATAACAATTATAAAAATTTATTTCTTAGTAAAATGACTTGAATTTGTTTGGAACTAGTAGAAAATGCTAATAATCTGTGAGTAGAACATAAATAGAATATTATATGATACCTTATCTGATAATATGCGAATGCAAATAGAAAAATCGATTACAATATTATAACAGTATATAAAATTGCCATAAGAATAGAATATAATAATATACTAATGAAAATGTGCTATTAGGTTATACTATTATGATAATGAGAAGTATATACTCATTAGAAGAATATGAAAACTGGTCTGAGAATGTGCAGTTTTATCAAAGAAAAAATATTTTAACTTTAACATAATGAAAGGAATACATTCATATGTTGGATTTACCTCCAGATTTGTGTCAGGACGCACATCCTGTGTGTCATCTCGGCCCCTGTTTTCTCCTCATCATATCTCGTCATATCCAATCTTCAGGTCCAGAATGCATCTGTAACTTATATATAGGGTTCTTGGGGAAAATTTTGGGTGGATGCTAAGGGCTTGCTGCTAATAAGTCTAGACTAATTAGTCAAAAAAAAGGAAGTTAGATGTTACCCAAGGAAGACACCCAAGGCTGTCCTCTGGCCTTTATATATAAGTACTTTAAATATTACTTATTGCTACAGGAAAATGTTTATAACATGGTATATAGAAAGGTAAACTAACATGTAGAAGTAATACAACTTTTTAAAAATGAAAGTATCCAGACAAAAGGGGAGCCTTTGTGAGACACACAACATGCTGCCCTCATCTCTTTAAGGAAGACACTGGAGACTTTCCATAACCCATGAGAAGTTCTGGAGATAGGAAGACCTCGAGACCAAGGGCTTTCGTGCCCCAACTCTTTAGTTTTCATTCAGTAGGTCACTGAGGATGATGTTTTCAACACAAAAGCATCCCCATTTTCATGAATCTTACAGATAACTAATCAATCTGTAACATGAAGCCAGGTATTAGGATAATGATAAATCTACAAAAAAGGATAGGAGAATAGAAATGTTATATTTTAGATATGTAGGTGACATTGGTGTGAATAATGTAATGAAGTGCAGGTAATCCACCAAAATACTCAAGAAACGTGATTTCCAACTCATAAGAAGAACAAAGCCTCTTGGAAAACCATATCCCTCATCCTCAAACTTGTTTTGGGTGAAGTGGTATATCAGTTTTCATAGTGGCAAGCAGCAAATATGGGGTTCAAGGCTCAATTCTATTTCTTTCCTGAGGCTGTTGAAAGAAGCTGATGAGAAAATTTCTGAAACCAGATTTTCCTGAAGTCGCCCTGACTGGATCTGCTCTACTTCTCAGCTATATAGTGAGGAGAGCGGCAGGCTGTGTCCCGCCATCCGACTAACTTAACTCCCAAAATAACCACATGGAAATTGTATTAATTAAATCACTGCCTGGCCATTATATCTAGCCTCTTCTTGGCTAACTCTCACATCTTGATTCAACCCATTTTTAATAATCTGTATGTCACCATGAAAGATTCAGCATGTCTGGCCTGGCGGCGACAATCTCTGACCCTGCATTCTTCCTCCCAGAATTCAGTTCTCTCTACCCTGCCTACCCATGTTCTGACCTATCAGGCCAAGCATTTTTTTTTAATTAATTAACCAATGAAAGCAACACATAGATAGAAGAACCTTCTACACCAAGCTGGACTCCAAACTGCTTCAGGTGATGCTGACCAACATGAGAGCTCATTGCTTGCAGCTTTAACCAACTATTGGCCCTGGCCATTACAGTCCCCACCCACTAGTTTGCTGATCATATCTTCAGTGGCAGATGCTGTGTGACCCACTTACATCGTGTCCCACAGAGCTCTGTGACAGACATGGACCTACCTCTGTTTGTAAGTGGAGTTTAGGTTCCTCTTGCTGAGCCTAGTGTTCTTCTTTTAACCCCAACTTACTTTGGACTAACCATTGTCATCACAGTGAAGGATGTTATCCATCCCCCAGCACTCATCACAAGCCAGGCTAGGAAACAAGCACCGCGGATGGACATTATCTCATTTAACCTTCTCCATAAACGTGTAAGGCAGGACAATGTCAGGCTCTGTATATATCAAATGTAGTGAATATTGTATGTCTATGAAGTTTAGGACTGAGAGGTAAATTCAGAATTCCCTCAGTGTCAGAGAATTTTGTGCATTTTCCAGGAAAGTCATTATTTGTTCTCCTTCTCCGTTATTCCAGAGACTATCACTGTTCTCCTTTTGCTTGGACACTTCCTGGTGGTTATTTCTGTATCAGGACAAGAGTGTTTCTGGTTTGACACAGTGGTGGCCTCTGATGCAGAATGGGTCAATGCCAATCACTGCCCACATAGCCATTGCCTTGCTTCTTCCTCACCTATGCCCTTGCAGTGCAATGGAATAGAGCTGAGTCCATAGACAACTGTAAGTGGCAAATGTATGAGAGCAAGCATACAAATGATGTGGAGCACTTCCCTAGGTGGAGCACCTCCCTAGGTGGAGCTTCTCCCTAGGGGGAGCACCTTCATAGGTGGAGTACCTCCATAGGTGGAGCTTCTCCCTAGGGGGAGCACCTTCATAGGTGGAGCACCTCCATAGGTGGAGCACCTCCATAGGTGGAGCTTCTCCCTAGGGGGAGCACCTCCATAGGTGGAGCATCTTCATCTTTTACTCTGATCCCTGTATATTGCTTGTTCTTCAGTGCACACTTAGAACCACGTACGCTGCACTTCCTTTGCCTATTGGAGGGCTGGGTTCCTCCAAAGTAAGATCTATTTGTTTCCCACCTAAATCTATGCCATACAGCAAAATCACATGAAATATTATTTTTTAAAAAACACTCATATCACACCTCACAACAGGAAGTTGAAAGTTAGAGAACAATACTGAGTATCTCTAATTTTAATAAACATTATAATGAGTTTTGCAGAAGCATGTCTGTGGTCAGACATGCCCTCTGCCTAGGTGAATTATGCTTACATCACCATTCAGCTAGCTAGGTCCTCAGAACCTGAATTCTCAATTCACTATCTAGCAGATGCCTTTCCCAGTCTCTCAAGCATCCTCAACTTTCACCCCAGACTCATTGGACCTTAGTGAAATATTTCTAGGATACTGAATGAATCTGTAGGTGATTGTATTAAGGTCTTGGAACTTTTGTCATTATGACAAAAAGGTGAATGAATCATAGGCTGCCCCTCTTTCCCTCTGCTGACTGTTTCTAAATCCATTAGTTCTTAATTTAAATAATCTGCATTTCACAGAAACTGAATTGGCTTGCTAAGAATGTTCTACACATGGAGATAAATTCTCCTGTAAGCCACACATTGAAGTTTTACTGCCCATATAGAGTGAGCACCCAGATTTGGAAATAGTACTTCTAAAAAGATGGCTGAGTTAGAGCAGAGCCTGTAGAGACAATGTTTGAACACAGTGTGTATGGTATCAAGAAGAGGAAGAGACAGCAGAGCCAAGTGCAGATGTCTACCTGTAAAATGTGGAAGGTCTCAGAAGCCTTTAACTTGCACTTTCAGTTTCTAGACCTTTGAGATTTCTCTTGCTTCAGATACTGAGCCCATGGCATTTTTATAGTATCCCTAGCTGCTGTATAGGTTTCTATAACAAAGAAACATACACAAAAGTAATGTTCTTGTCGTACAGTTCAGAAACCATGAACCAGGGTCAGCAAGGTTAGTTTCTCTTACAATTTCTTCTTGACTTTTGTATTTCCTCTTTCTTCCTGGATGTTTACATGGTCTTTCCTCTCTATGTCTTGTCCTAATTGCCTCTACTTAATAAGGCATTAATTATACAAATCACAACCATCCATGGGGCTCTAGTTTAACCAAATCAGCTACCTGGAGGTGTTATCTTTAAAGACAGTCTCATTATGTAGTACTGAAGAGCCAAGATTGTGACACTAAATTTGCCAATTGAGGTAACACAATCCAGCTATAATATTAATCTTTAGAAAGATATGGTGTGAGATACAAATATTAGCTTCTCTGGAGACTGTCCTGTCGTCACTACCAAATGCCTTGGGATATGATCACTGTTGTCTCCCATTTAATAGTGAACCAAAAACGCCGAGCAGCTTGGCATCCAGTCATCCTTCACATAAGAAAGTTTTGTGGAGTAATCTTTTTGTATACAGTGAGGATGTGTCTTTGGCAAGGTTACAGTGTGTTTAAAGAAAATATGTATAGGCTTAAAATGAAAAGAAAATTGGTATAGATGTTCATAAAAATAAATAGTTTATAAATAATAAAATTAAGTATTTAAAAAGAGAATAAAATAATATAAAAAGGATAAGCCACAATAAAATAGAAACTACACAGAGTCTGGATTCTGCATGGTGTCTTGTTGACTTTAAATTTTTTGATTGCTGATGAGAGAATGACAGCTACTGAGAGACACAGGACTGTAAAAGGAACTGCTGAATTAAACCAGGCTAGAGACTTCAGGAATGTCTTGACTTCAAACTGGAAGTAAAAATATGTGTAAGGCTGTGGATTCTTTCAAGGCTGATAGAGATCAGGTTTGATCAGAGAGACCCCTAAAAATCCTGGCTACAGACATAAAGAAGTAAACCTAAAAAATCTACAAGACAGGTGACATATTTTGCCTGCTCAAACATCAAACAAAAAAGTTATCTTTGGCTGGCTTTTGTACAACACACAGTTCATACTTGTGTTAATGCAGATATGCATGTTACCTTTGAAAGTTTGTGTATTTTCAGGACAAGGGGACAAGATACCGATGAAAAGGGGAGGCCCAGGTGATCCAGTCTCTCAGACTACCTCTGTTGTGGTTTCCTCAGAGTTCTGCATCCAGAACATCTTCAAGGCTGCTGGCTGAGATGGTCCAGCCTCATAGGACTGCATGCAGATAAGCCTTGTGCTTTCCCATTGCACAGAGACTGGACAACAAATTTTATGGCTAGTTTTCCCAGTATGTGACCATTATCTCAATTTTCCCAGGCTCCCTAGAGATGTCATTGCTTACAGACAACAGGAAGCAGTCTAGAGAACACAACGCTCACATTCCCAAGAGGTGGGGTGGGTGGTTTTTGGTTTTCAGTGTGTTTTAAATGTTTGTCATCATTTAGGGAGGTTAGTTACAAATTGTTACTGGTCATGATCAGGGAGAAAACTAAACAAAGGAGATTGGATTCAGGGATATTTTTCTGAAGGGAAAAAAAGGTGATTTGGCATAGAAATTATGAATAAAAGGGTGGATTATTGAGTCTACTTTTAAACAACCACTAGTTTTAGATATTTCACATTGGTATAGATTTTTGTATATTGATACAAATTTAAGGGTTTTATATATGTTTTTATGTTTGTTTATATAAGGGGTTT
Source organism: Microtus pennsylvanicus (assembly GCF_037038515.1). Classification (NCBI taxonomy): domain Eukaryota; kingdom Metazoa; phylum Chordata; class Mammalia; order Rodentia; family Cricetidae; genus Microtus; species Microtus pennsylvanicus. The sequence goes on along the minus strand of NC_134583.1, from coordinate 65,615,460 downwards.
TATATGTTTTATATATGTTTGTGTTTGTGTATGTATACATGTTTCTTCTCGTGTTTAAGATATTGTACCTAGGCAGCTCATTTAATAATGTAATGTAAATTTCTACACCTTGAAAGTTATTATTACAAACTATGAAGGATAAGAAAGAAATGAGGGTAGTAATTAGTCACCTACAACAATTAAATTTGTAGTCATATCAGGTACGTTTTAAAATTCAAACAGATTTGTTTGGGATAAGCAGGTGGTCTTCAAACACATCAAAGACCTACATAATATGGCATTTAAGATTTTTAGTAACATAAGACAATAAGACATGTCTGTTCTTGGCAGCACTGATCTAATTAAAAGAAGATGATGGACATCAAAGAACCTCCATATGGAGTTTGCTTTCTTTGTGGCAAAAGTTAGCCACTGGGCAAGAAACTGCCCTTGCCTTGACTACTGATACTGTGCTGTCCAACTTGAACAAGGAAGACATAAAAGAGAGTAAATGCTGAACTTGGCCAAGCAAGGTAGGACAGTCCTTCAAAATCCCTGCTTTACAAAAAAGTCTGTCAGATATTCTAGACCTGTAGGTGAATATGGATACCCCAACATTACAGAGGAAATTGGGTGACTGTTGAAGTAGCCAGATGTTTCTGTCATTTCTTTAGTTTTGGAAATTGTTTGCTCTGTATTTCCTATTTACTTGTAATTTTATATCCTTCTCGGGTCGCTGGTGGTGTTGAAGACTAGATAACTATAGTTACAGTTTTCCTTGTTATCAAATTTAGAAGAAATAGAATTCACAAAAGAGATATAAAGTGTATAATACTGAGAGAAATAGAAGTAAATCGTTTTTCTAAGAAAATGTTTTGAGGTCTAAAGGAATTCATTTTGGGTTGGTAATACAAGTTAGAATAGAAAGTGAATTAGGTACAAAACTTTGGATTCACCAAGACAGGATAGATAATTGAGTATTTTCTCTGAATTTTCCAAATACAAATGGACTGGACATTGTGAATATAATTACTACCAGATAGTAGTTATTCATATATATATATATATAGTTTTACTGTGTCAGAGTTAAAAACCTTCCTTTTTAATTGAGACAAAAAGGAAAAGGTTGTGAAATAGTCTTTTTGTAAACTGTGATGATGTGTCTTTGTCATGGTGTCTTCTCATCGAATTAATAAACAGCTGAATGGTCAATGGCTAGACAGGAAGAGATTAGGCAGGACTTGTGGGCAGAGGAAGATGAAGCAAGGCACAGGAGAGACACCAGAGGACACAGAGAAGAAACAGAAAGTTTAAGATGAAAGAGAAGGAAAAAGCTATGAGGCAAAATGTGGATTAATATAAATGGGTTCATTTAAGTTATAAGAGCTAGAGGAGCAAGCCTAAGCTATGGGCCGAGCTTTCATAATTAATAATAAGTCTCCATGTAATTTTTTGTGAGCAGATGGCTCAAAGAAAAATCCATCTATAGGAAAGGGCTAATATGTGGGGTTTGAATTTCTTTACAACTTAGTTCTTGGGACCAACCAACCTCTTTTCTAGCCATTTGCAGCTTTCAACCTGAACTATCTTTGGAGAGAATTGGCCTAAATTGTGAACCTTAATGGGCCTTAGCTCTCAGACCTGTTGTGGCATGAGATAACCTGAGCAGAGAACACAGCAAAGTGCTCAGATCCAGCAAATGCACTGAACAGAGGGACCGTTTTCATCATGGTGATTATGTTTAAGCCTTGGAAACCTTAAGTGCATAAAAAAGGCCATCAAATTGGTGATTTTATCATCTGGTTCTAGGGAGCTTAAGCCAATGCCAGGACACTGGACTGAGGATGTTTTCATATGCATTAGCAGCCCGGGGAAGGAAGCATTGCTATTATCCTCTGAGGTGAGAGATGGTCTTACAGCTGCTAACGCTGTGGGAGGCCTGGATGAAAGGGAAAACGCCTGGAGTGTGTGAGCTCAGCCAGATGGGCTCCTCTAATGCTCAGCCCTCTACCCTCTCACCTCAAACCACAGAACTCCCAGGTTTCCTGTCATACTGCTCCGTGTATTCACACTCCTGGAAATAACAAATCAACCAGAACTACTCCCATCCCCAAACACACATCCTCCCAAGCCCCGCTTCAAAGCCTCCTTTGGATTTCTCTGGTCAAAGACTCTTAGTCTCGAAAGATCAAACCCGTAGCTTTACCTGCAGACCTACACCAAGTTCTATGGGAAAATAAAATATTAAAGAAAGAGGGAAACATCTAATTAATATTCAAGAGATGATAGTCTGTCACGTGACTCATTTCAGTTGTTCTTCAACCTTAAGTACTTAAAAGAAAGTGGCCTGTCGGACCCCAGTTTTTCAATAAAGAAACTAAGTAATATAGACATTCCACTATAGACTACCAATCAGTACAAAGGCTCCTCAGAAAACCGAAGGAGCCTGGGATCCAGCCATAGGATTGCTGGGTGTGTACACACTGGCTTCTAAACCAGCCCTGCTGAGATCCCTCTTCACCCAGGTGTGCTGCAGCAGTATTCACAAGAGCCAAGAGTCTGAGGCAGCCTGAGTACCCTCCGACAGAGGAGCAAAGAAAATGTGGTATATATTCACAGTGGAGTTTTGTCAGCCATTAGGAAGGAAATATCACATCAGTTTCAGGAAAATCGGCAGATCTGAAGACCATCTTGTCCTGTGAAATGAGACAGCAAGAAAAACGCTACATAGCTTTTCTCATAAGTAGGATCAGGATTTAAGAAGAAAACATAAAAGTGTGATGACAATACGAGAGAAGAGACAGGGGAGCCGTGGGGGAGAGGAGGGACAATGAGAGCGGGAAATACCAGGGATGAGTGACATTAGAATATATTATGACTTTCTCGAAAATGTCAACTAATAAATTCAGTCACATGCTAGGGTCTCCTTGTCACTTAACGGACAGAACAGGGTCAGACTGACTGACTTCTGAATGCCTACTGTAGCCAGACTCCCCTGGCCTTGCAGGCCTCACATGTGCTGGCTCACCAACGTCCTGGCCCAGGAAAGTCACTTTAAGCCTCTAGTCAGCTTCACTGGTGAAGAACCCAAGTCTTAGTGCAGTCTAGTAGTATAAATCACGGCAGTTAGTTTCCAGGGCTTTGCTGGGCTTAGCAACTCATTTTTCTAATTCTAAAAGACAAATCGTGGATCAATTATTGATTCAACGAAAATAAGATCGAGCGTGTAACCCTACACACACCGAGAATTCAGTGTTTTTCTTGACTTTCTATCAAGAGGATGTGGATGTTTAGCAATAAACAAGACAAATAATATCTATATAATATGTTAACTTTGGTAAAAGTTTACCAGCCTTCAGAGGGTCTGGAGAAATGGCTCGCGTTTCAAATGCCTGAGGGTAAACTTAGAGCAAGGCCAGAAAAGAGGAAAAGCATGAGGCTGTAGGTATCCACAAGGGACAGTTCAGACCGAAGGCAGAGTGTAGGGCCGCCCAGAGTGCCTAGGAAGAGCTAGGGGCTCAGGATCTGGCCTGGCAGGGATGAAAAGAGGCATATGCCAACAGGTGGGAAGGCATGTCAGGGAACTGGCCAGAGAACCTTGGCTCTTGATTATGAGAAACAGTCGGGACCCATGAACAGCTTCCTGCCCCATTTGGACAGTGGCACCCTGTTCGCCTGTATTAATCCTTCAACAGGGTTCAGTGCTGCTTAGCCTAATTCTCAAGAAAAGTTGGAATTCTCTCTTTTTATGTCTCTGATTACAAAACCAACAATGAATTCCAATTCCTTTTGTATTGGATGCTTTCTCCCTCTGCTTCCAGCTATAGAATTCTGAGAAATGGACTTAGGTGGGGCCTTTGCAGTTCACCATGCTGTCGTGTAACCCCACTAACAGAGGCACCGTCACTCAGCTGTGCAACGCACAAAGACTCAAGCTACTGTCTTCATTTCTTGGGTTCAGAGACACGGGACCTTTTAGTGTTAGAATGACCTGTGTGCTTGGCTTCCCTCATGAAACTGCTAGCCAGCCAGTGGCAAGGATGGAATTTTCCTATACTTCTAACCCCTTAGCAGAAGGCTACACACATAGTCGGTTAGGAATTGTTGATTGAATAAATTGACAGTAGCAACTGTGTACAAATTGTATATGTATTACAGATAGAAGGGAAAATGGAACAAAATTAAATTTGGGTTGTGTTAGAGGCATTTGAGGGAGTTATTTTCTTCTGTGCTCCAAATTCCCCATAGTGGTGTTGTATTGATTATAACTTTTAATGGAAGAAAATGTAATAAAAAATCTATTAATCATCTTAGCCTCTATTGTCATAGACATTTGCCCTGGGATCCAGCCCCAGCTGAGGAAAGGTCACTGGAGTCACTCCCTGGCCTCCAGCACTCCCCCACTGAAATCACAGCCATGGTGTTCACGCAGGGTATTGCTGCAACAACTGAGAACTCGCATGTCCTCGCAGCACTAACCTCTCCCCATCCAAAGGGGAGCACCCAGGCCACTAAATATCCAGGCCTTTCTAAGAAAAAAAAAGTGTTGCCATTTAAGGAAAAGTTGAGCCTTTGCCCTGATGATCAACAGCTGGGATTCAGAGTTTGGGTGGCAATACAAAGCAAAGAACTGTGGCCTTCCAGCTGGCAGTGCTTTGAATCACAATGCTGCTCATAGACACATAGATTTGAACACTTGGTCCCCAGCTGGTGCTGCTGTTTGGGGAGGCTTAGGATGTGTTTCCTTGTTGGAGGAAGTATGGCCTTGGGGACTGGCTTTGAGAATTTTAAGACTCATACCATTTCCAGCTCTCTCTCTCTCTCTCTCTCTCTCTCTCTCTCTCTCGTGTGTGTGTGTGTGTGTGTGTGTGTGTGTGTGTCTGCTTCATGCTTTCGCTTCACAATGTGAGCTCTCAGATGGCTACTCCAGCTGCCATGGCCACTATTTCCTCACCTTGATGGATTTTTATCTCTCTATAATTGTAAGCCCAAATTAAAAAAATAAATAAATAAAAGTGAAGGCCCTAAATTCAAAGTTCAAAGTTCAGAGTTCAAAGTTCAGGAAACCAGCTTTCTGGAGACCACAGAAGAAAAACACCTGACCCAACTCTAACAACATCTGGTCTTGCAAATAGAGCCAACAGATTCTGCAGTTTCAAAACGATCTTATCCTGGGAAAACAGCTCATTTCTCCACTCTGTCACTAATGAAACCCCCTTCTCTACTCTTAGCTACAAAACCCCCAGCTTCAAGCACATAATCTTCATTCTCCTTAACTCTGTCACTGCATGGCGGGGTCTGGCTCCTGGGTCCCATGTAGACAGATCTTGAGATTATGCCTCTCAGGTTAAGTAAAACCGCTCTAGCTGTTGAGGTTCTCTAAATTCTCACCCTTTATTTCTTCCTCAAGACTTAATTCTTACAAGCATACAACAGAAAAGGAACTAATGTACAGATGACGGAAGGGGACCCAAGTGTCACGTGAGAGAGGGAATGTCTATTTCTCAATCCAGAGTATGCACAACCAAGACATGACACAACAAACCCATGTGCTATTCAGACACACTGGAGGTCAGATGCATGGTAAACCTCCCTGCTTCCTCCCTACAGACTCACCCACTGCCAAAGTAGCAAAAGGTGAGTATTTGCCCATGAGACACCCAGTGGGCCTGTGTGGCCTCAGACACAGAATGGGGGACTGACTGGTCTACAGGGCCAAGATTCTGTCCAGTTCTGATGCAGTTGTGAGTGTTGAGGAGATAATTAGTTCAGCTTCTGATGATGAGGGCTGTCCTTAAGACCCGTGTTAACACTGCCCTTGTTGTTTAGTAAAAGGAATGAGGAAGAAAATGTTTTGCTCAATGAAAGTCAGCCATTGACTTTGATGATGCTAACTGCTTCCTTGCCCTTCCCTCCCCAGAGGAAGGCCATCTCCAGAGTGTTCATGGTTTGGAAGCAGGGCCCAAGTACCCTCAAGATCTTGCTGCAGATCTATTGACAGACTCAGGTTTGACTGACAGTTGGATGAGGGAAGCTGGATATTAGTTCACTACCACCCTCTCCAGTTCTCCTTCCGCACGGAAGAACTGAGAAACAGAGATGTTGTCATTTAGGAACAGTGACCATACCAGCCAGTGAGTATTGCTTAGTAGATAACGCGTTCTCATCAATCACATCGGCTGCCTCACTTCACTCTGGCAAGGACAAAACAGATTGGTGGAGGCCTCCCAACCCCCACGCAATCTTTTCTTGAAGGGCTGGAAGTATGGACAAAAGCTTCCATTTCCATGAAGTAAAAGAAAACAGAGAAAAGTACACTTTCTCTGAGTCAGATGCAGTGCTCTATGCGTTGTAAGAGAGCTACCACTGGCTGAGCAAAGCCCAGCGCCTAGATGCCCTGTCCCCTAGTCTCTCCTTTAATAACAGTCTCTAGGAGATGTCAATGACGAGTAACTAAAGCTTATTGAGGTCAAATGAAACCTGTTAATTAGTGTCTGAGGCAATGTATAAACTTAGAGGCTTATAGTCCACCTTGAATGTCTGCACCAAACCAGAGACATTCAACACTCAGACCTTCCTGGGTCTGTCTGATGGGTAGGGAACTAGGGTTTCACAATGTTACTAATGGAAGTTGAGTGTAGGACAGTCTGCTGCCTGTCTATCAAAGCGCATAGCAAAAGGCTCTTAGTAAGTGGTTCCAAAGGGGTGCACAGCTTGTATGCGATGGAAAAGCACTGTCCTTACCTAAGAATATCTGTTATATTTACCCAAAGCACTGTAACTCTGGCTTATCAATTATCCCCAAACTCCACCCCACTGGTGCCAAAGGAGGTAGGAAGAAGGCAAAGGTTAATAAGTTTGAAGCAGAGAGTGGCCAGAAATGTTTTTAGAATCTTTAGCTGCATGTGTTAACAATTTGTCATACAATTCTTGAAAAATCCAAAACATCCTAGGATTAGAGAGATGGTTCAGTTGTTAAGAGCACTGGCTACTCTTCAAGAAGACCTGGGTTTGATTCCTAGCACCCACATAGCAGCTCACAACCATCTGTAACTGCAATTCCAGGGAGCCTAACAGCTTCTTCTGGCCACTAAGGGAACTGCAGACATGTGTCATACAGACATAACTGCAGGCAAAACACTCCTCACACACAATACATAAAAATTAATTTTTAAAATATTATAATGTAATGGTTATAATGCAAATGGTATAAATGATGGGTTCTTGGCGTATTTTTAAAATGCTCCATGTAATTCTAATGTGGAGTACTGGTAGGGATATTTTGCCTTGGAAAATGCATGCTGAACTGACAATTAGAGTAAAAATCTTTCCCTAAAGCACATTCATCCATGACACCTGGGGCTTGGCTGGGCAATGACACTGGAAACGGAAACAATCTGCTGTTATTTATACTGCTTAATTCCAGCTCTTGGTGCTGACGTCTTGTCTTTAAGGAGCACTTGGGAGAAGGGTGGGCGGGATGAACTTGAATGACGAGGTCACACAGAGGAGACAGGAGCCAGCACTGGGCTTCCCCTTGTTTGGTAAACACGCCCAGTGCTTAATGGTGCCTAATGGTGCCTGTAATTGATGTCTAAAGTTATTTAAAAGTAAATTTACTAGAAAATAATTAGCAATTTTATAGTTCACTACTTTCTGATTTTGTGGATAACATTTTTTTTTCCAGTGGTTTTATCTGGCACCACAATACAACAACACGCTGTGAAGTCACTTACCTAAAGTGGAGGTCGCATGTGGGATCACAGAAAGATATATATTTTTGAATGTTTGTCATCCGGATTGTCAACTGGGACGTGGGCCTTTCTTTCTTCCACCTCTGTCTGTCACCTTGTTTCCATTCTCCCACTTGAATCTGTGATAAATTATCCTTAATCAATATCAAGGGAAAGTTGTTGGAAGGCAGCTTGGGCATGGCTTATCTTTGACCTTGGGAGCTTTTAACCTCGGGAGTTGGAGTTGAGAAGAAAATTGTTTTCTCATTAGTCCCGATGCATCTTTCCTTAATGAGCTTGTAAAAATATTCATTATAACACATTAGCTTGCCTCTCACACACACTCAGCTAGCCCAGCTACAAGGGGAAAAAATGAATGATAGAAATTCACTAAAGATTCTGTTGAAGTTCTACCAGAGAATCTGCTGCCATATCTCCTGGTCACTTGCTCAGGCTCAGGAAAAGGATTTGCTATTATTTCCAGACAGAGGATCCCACTGTCTTTTAAAGACCTGAGAAGCAGTGACTGCCCCTGTGCACTAGGTGTGTGATTCGTGGATCTGAAGCCCTAGTGCTGTGGGGAGCTTGTCAGAGATATGGAATCTCAAGCAGAGCATGGCACATGTCTATGACCCCAGCATTTAGGAGCTGCAGCATTAGAGGCCAGGCTGAGTTACTTTGCAAAGTAAGAACTTGTACCTGTTTCAGAGAAGGGAGGAAGGGAAGGGGAGAGAAAGAAAGTAAGGATGCAGATTTTCTGGTCCTCAGCTATGGAAACAGAATCTCCATAGTGCAGATATTTGTGTTTTCAGACTCATAGACTAGAGTTTAGGTCTAAGGTCATATGGGGATGCTAGGAACAACCGTTAAAATATTCTACAAGTGTAGCTGTGCTCGGATGGGGGAAGGGAAGAGGGGAAGAGAGAAAGGAGAAAGGAAAGACTGGAGAGAGTTTGGGGGAGTGGGAGGGTGAAGATGGAGGAAGGGCGGATATAGGAGCAGGGAAGAAGATATCTACATTAAGGGAGCCATTTTAGGGTTGGCAAGAGACTTGGCTCTAGAGGGGATCCCAGGTGTCCACGGGGATGTCCTTGGGCAGCAGAGGAGAGGGTGCCTGAACTGGCCTTGCCCCACTAATCACACTGATGATTATCTCGAATATCACCATAGAATCTTCGTCCGGTGATGGATGGAGATAGAGACAGAGACCCTCATCAGAGCAACGGACTGAGCTCCCAAGGTCCAGTTGAAGAGCAGAAGGAGGGAGAAGTTGAGCAAGGAAGTCAGGACCACGAGGGGTTGGTCCACCCGCTGAGACAGTGTGCCTGGTCTAATGGGAGCTCACCAAATCCAGCTGGACCAGGACTGAGTGAGCACGTGATCAAACCGAACTCTCTGAATGTGGCTGACAATGGGGGCTGACTGAGAAGCCATTGATAAAGGCACTGGGACTTGTTTCTACTGCATGTACTGGCTTTTTGGGACCCTAGTCTATTTGGATGCAAAGCTTCCTAGGCCTGGATGTGTGTGTGGGGGGGGGCTTGGACTTCCCACAGGGCAGGGTTCCTGGCCCTCTCTTAAGGAGGGAAGGGGAGGGAAAAGGGTGGGTGGGGGAGCTAGAGGGGAATGGGAGGAAAGGAGGGAATTTTTGAATTGAAAAACTAAATAAAAAGAAAGAAAGAAATTCCAATAAAATAGGGGAAAAATAAAAAACAGCTGGAAGGTGCTGTTGAGATGCTGGATACTGCTGGATCTATTCATATTACTCACCATGTCACCCACAAACTGAGTTACAGGCCCACAGTGCTCAGTATGTTGTTTCATCAGAATCCATGGTCTGTGTTGCTATTCATTGAACAATGTAGGGCAGACACAGATCATAACGTGAGCTGGTGTGAGACTCGGCACTTCAGGAGAGAGGAGTGAAGTGGTGACCCCTGTCTCATCTGTAATCACTCTGGTTCTGTTTACAAACAACGGGATAGTGCAGGACCAAATGACATAATTTTACAAGCCAAAGTTAGTGAAGCCTGGAAATGTTTGGATTACCCTACAAAAATCCAACCTTCCTTCACATGTATTTTGCTATTTTAGTTTAATTTGGGATAGTATATATAGGAAGTAACTGTTTCCCACTCTGGCATAGTTCAATGATTTTCTTAAGGTAGAGGTTATGTGATTTTATGAAATAATATCTTTCTCTGGCCACAAAACAAGATCAAGAGTGCAATAAATAATCTAGCAGTTGAATAGAGTAATGTGCTCTGAGAGCCTCTTAAGATCATCCTCAGCCACACTATCTGTCCATGATGACCAGTGTGCTGGCCAGTTTTATGTCAACTAGACACAAGCTAAAATTGTTTGAGAGAAGGGAACATCAATTAAGAAGATGTCTCCATATGATTGAACTGTAGGCAAGCCTATAGGGCATATACTTGTTTAGTGATTGATGGGGGAATGGCCAGCCCAATATGGTTGAGGCTTGGCTGGAAGTCCTAGGTTCTATAGAAAAGCAGCTGAGCAAGTTGTAGGAAGCAAGCCAGTAAGCAACATCATCCATGACCTCTGTATCAGCTCCTGCCTCCAGGTTCCTATCCTGTTTGAGTTCCTGCCTTCACTGCTTTTGATAATAAACTGTTATGTGGAATTCTGAGCAAAATAAACCCTTTTCTCCACAATTTGCTTTTGGTCATAGTGTTTCATCACAGCAATGGTAACCCTAACCCGAGACAACCAGTTTCTCAGTTTGAATGTAGTCTAATGATGCCTTAACAGTTTTGAAAGAAGAGATGTAAGAATGGACTGGCGCTACCAACTACATTGAATAATGATCTCTTCAAGAAAGCTTCTAGCAGAAATAGCCAATACCCCTTCTGCAGTGTGGGTACCAGAAGCTCCGTCTGTGCACCCCCGTTCTTCCCATAAGTTCATTGCTTGACTTGGCTCTTCACTGGCTGAAAACAAATAAATCAAAGGGAACGGGGTTGAACCATGAAACTTTCATTGGGATGGCAACTTAACTATTTTCTTTTGTTTCTTAATCTTCAGGGAGAGACTCACAGTCTAAATGAGAGCCAAGTGACATCAGAGAGAAGAGAATCATTTATAACCTTCAGGCTACGAAGTTAAGGAGTCAGTTCCTGTAGCCCATCCATGACAGTCCAGCAATGACTTAGCAATTCTCTTCCCTTTCAGGGTATCCATGGTGACAGACAATAGCTAACTAACAACACTGGGAAAATGCCCCACTACATACTTCAGAAGAATATAAAATCCTGTCTCTTTTCCAACTGAAGCCTTAAGATGTCTCAAAGTTGGGAAAGGTTCAGATAGACCCTAAGTGGGAGTTTCAAGTCTGCCCTTACCAGCTACGGGACATTAAAGCGACTCATCACTACTGGTCTCAGTTTCCTCATCTGTAAAGTGGCATGGTACTACTGCCAACCCTACCAGTGAATGACACTGAGGAAAGCCATCTATGCAAGGGCATAATATTTCTTTAGTCACTTGGTAAATGCATGGTTCCCCAAGGACCGTTGCTCACTGTACAGAAAACACTGATCTAGAAGTGTGGGCCCTGTGGCACCAGAGACTGGGAAGGGAGGGCGATATGTGCTGTATTATAACAGCAGGCACTGAGAAAACCCATGAACAATGAGGCAGAAGGGTGCAAGGACAGAATGTGGGAGTGGGCAAGTGCTGATACTGTTTTAGACGGCCAGGGAGCCTCCCAACATGGGAGCACTAAAGCAAAGATCTGGAGCATGAGGGGCTGTGCCCTGGGGATGTCTGCTAGGGCAGAACTCCTGGTGGAGGCAGCAGTACCTGTCTCTTGGTAAGTGACCAATAAACAGGACTTTACAAGCCGGTGATAGTTAATTGGCTATAAAAGAGAAGTTCTCCTTTCTCCTAGCAGTGGTGGGCGTCAAACCCAGGGTCCCGTGCATGCTAGAAAACATTCTCACTAGCAAGTACTACCTTTTCATGGAGATGCTAGCTTTATTCATGATGATAACATGATAAATGTGGAAAGTAGTTAAGCAGTCAATGTAGTCTCCAAACAGCTTTTAAGAGAAAAAGAAAGATGTCTTTTCTGGACCTTTCACCTCCCTTCTTGATGGCCTTGGTGATGTTTGCACATGGAAGGCCAGACTCCAGTCACCAAGGAAACATAGAAGAATTCAAAGTTTTTAATCCTTAGGAGTGTCACCAGCTCCACCATGTCTCTGAGTCACAACAGTGAACCCTCACAGAGTTAAAAGAAAGCTCTTGGGCAAATGAGACCAAGAAGAAGGAAACGGGATCAAATGTAGATTTGAAGTGTCTTTGCCTGCTCTTCTTTGCACTAAATAATGCGCTTACCCCATCACCGTGCCCCTAATTCCACTCTTTGTTTGATATTTGCTGTTACTGCTTCAGGGCTTGGCATCAGAAGAGAAGACAGGAATGAGATATTAATCTTACCTCAGAGGAATCCCCCAGCCCCTGCCTTGTAGGAATGAGTGACTCTGAGGAGTTGAGAAGGGGAATTAAATGACCTCAAGAAACCCTGTAAAACAGTTACACTGAGGATGGGACTGGGTCAGTCAGGAATCATGGGAGAGTATTTCTGTCTGGTCTCATAGTAGCAGGCATGAATTGAAGAAGGACGCTTAAAAGAAATCCCACACTAGCTCAGAATTGAGTATAATAGAGGGTTATTCATTTAGGGATAGACTCACAGATCACAATCCTCTGCTGCATCAGGGAACAGCAACCAAATCCTGCAGCCAGAAAAGAGGCCAGATGAGCACTTTACATAGGCATATATAGTATAAGAGGCCATGCCCAAATGGGCGGGTAACTTAAAGGCTACTGGCAGTAGGAATTCCTACAGCATCTCCTCCTTTTGTTTAAATACGAAAGTTCTAAGCCTAATAAAAATTATATACAATAAAAACAAATATCAGGTATAAAAATTAGAATTACAACCAACATAAACAATAACAATCAAGAAACATGTAATAAATGTTTTAATAATTATCCTGTCCTAATGAGTTTAAGTCTTGTATAATAAATAATTTGGCCAAGTCATGAGAGGAAAGTAACTACAACTATCTATTTCCCTTTCCTTGGAAGATCCACTCTTTATCCCTCAGCCAGGGTCCCTTATTAATCTCTATAGTCATTAACAGTGAAGGAAACATATCTAAAACTCAAAAGCTAGCATCTACATATAAGAGAAACCATGCAATATTTGTCTTTTGGGGTCTGAGTTGCCTCAATCAGGATGATTGTTTTGAGCTCCATCCATTTACCTGCAATTTTCATAACTTCAATTTTCTTAACAGCTAAATAATATTCCATTATGTAAATGCATCACATTTTCATTATCCATCAGCTAATACACATTTAAGCATGAATGTGAACTGCTCAGGTTTAAACCAGACAAAACCCCAGCACTGAGAAGGGGACACAGACAAAATGTCCCACACCTAAACAAGAAGAAGCTATTTGTAACTGATACCTGCTGGGAAAGGGAATATCAGTGTTCTTCAATGGAGTTTCACTTCAGATCAACCACATTCCAGGGCAGACCCTATGCCTAGGAGCAGCTGGCCAACAGAAGAATGTTTTATTCTTTTGTTTTGGTATTTTTGTCTTATTGATTTTCTTTTTCTTTTCTTTTTTCTTTTTATTTTTTTTTATTTTCGAGACAGGGTTTCTCTGTAGCTCTTTTTGTTCCTGTCCTGGAACTAGCTCTTGTAGACCAGGCTGGCCTCGAACTCACAGAGATCCGCCTGCCTCTGCCTCCCAAGTGCTGGGATTAAAGGCGTGCGCCACTACCGCCCGGCTCTTTTCTTTTTTAAAGTTTGTCTATTTTGATTTTTGTTTTTCGTTGTAGTTCATGGGTTGTTGTTGGTTTTATTTTTTCAGAGAGAGAGAGATTTTGTGATCTGTTATCTGGGAGAATATTTTGAGGGGAAAAGAATGTGATCAAAATATATTACATGAAAAAGTTTTAATGTAATCTTTAAAGAATGGATGTAAGGTTTGGTCTTGGAAAGAAAGTATCTGCTCACTGAGATGGAGAAATCTTGGAAAAGGCTGGAATAGATTATATCGTATGTACCTTGATTCAAAAATATTAAGACTCAGGTGACTGACGCATCTCCAAGTGGGAAAGTCAAAGATTTATATGAAATCCTAGAATGCAAGAGAGAGATCCAGGCTAAAAATGATACACTGGTAGTCTACAACATAGGGATGATATGTAAAAGCACGACAATGTATGAGGTCACCTGGAATGGATATACATAGGACTCAGCTCTAGAGATGAATAGTAAGCAGAGTCCCTAGCAGTCCAGAGAAGTCCAGAGAGGTACTGCAGGAAGGAGTAAGTGAAGGACATGAAAGCCATTGATGGGTTATGCCCAAGTGCATACCAAAGAAACACAATCTGTTTCTATTCTTAATATTTATCTTTAACTCAAAGTAAGCCCTTGAGGGTTGCTTAACTTAACAAGGGCTGTTTGCAGTCTAGTTTTTATTAGGAGTCATGTAACTAAGGATATTCACTGTGTTGACCCATAGCTGTATAAGATGATTACTCCAGATTTGAAAAATCTCTGATCTTCAAAATTGGAGAACTCGGTGGGGATTTTGTAATTTCCATATCTGAGGTGGTACTAAAAGGACCCTGGATCCTAAGGTATATCACATGATGTATTTTTTTTTCTGTGGGGAGATGGGCAGATTAGGAGGGTGAAGGAAATGCCTGAAATGTAGACAATAGAATGGCGTCTACACACCTGAGGCTAATTCTGCACCTTACATGTATGTTTGATACACCTCCTTCTGAACCCACAATGATGATGAATACTGTGAAATCACAATGGTTTCTCAAGATACTAGGTCCATTTCCTGTTATCTTATTGGCTTCTAGTCCCCGAGGTGTCTGTGATTTATGATGATTTCCTGTGCCAGAAAAAAAAATTACAAAAGGTGTCTAAAGTAATGAAATTTGCTTTTCACATCTAACAATGAATTTGAAATGAATCATGGTAGCTCATGTCACCACAAGTGCGACACCAGACTGATCTACAGGTCAGCCTGGGCTACCAACTGAGACCCCAACAAGGAGCATTTCATGGAGCAAAGCAATAGTCCAAACCATCAAAGGCTGAAAGGGTTTTTGTAGATGAGGGCCAAATGAATGACCTCCAAGGAATGTGAATATGGCTGTCGGAAAAGTACACGTAATAGCATGAAGGCCTGATCTCAATCTTAAGAATCCACACTGGGCATGGTGACACAGACCAATATCCCAGTGTCGCAGAGGTGGAGACAGGAGGATCTCCAGAGTTTTGGTGGCTGGTCAGTCTAGCCAGATCAGTCAACTCCAGCCTCAGTGGGAGACTGTTTCAAGTAAGACGGAGAATAATTGAGGAAGGCGCTGCACATAAACCTCTGGCTTTCACTTGTCCCTACCTGTGTACACGCAGACGTGAACATGTACAATGGCAGACACATCCACGCATGTGCGAACACGTATGCGCATGATGCAAATGGCCTCCGTGTTGCTGAGAGTGGTCTCAGTAAACACTTCAGCTGCATAAAGGTTTCTGTGTGCTATGCCATCTTTGCACCCGTGGCCCTACCACAGCGGGAGCAGAGCACTAAGGGGTCAGATGGTTGTCTCCATTCAGGGGATAATGGGGCACAAGTCCAATGAGAGGGATAAAAGGCTGCTCGGGACTTTCTCTGTGAAGCCAGCCCCTCGTCTAGGGGGATAACAGGGAGGATGATGCATATTAGACAAGAACATTCGCAGAGAGAGGATGTTTCTGAAACAAATACAAGGGGCCTGGGAGAAAGAGCTGCTCAGGGACCAATAAAAGCAATGAATAGCAGAACTGGGGGCCTGCCTGAGGTTAGAAAGCAGAAATTTATAGAGACCCCACTCCGTTCCTTTCCCAGGAGCACCAAGGCAGCATAACTGTGTGCTAGGATCTATCTTGGCCTGGAGACCGCTTTGTGAGTCTATGATTTAGACCCAGTCCTCAGACGGATTCCTGTGGCATAAGCAATTCCCATTTTATTTCTTCGGTTTTCTTTCCTCTCAACAGGATGCCCTTGGATAATGAAAGCCCTTATTTCCAAAGCCCTTTCCCCACACGATCCGAGAAGCAGGTCCTCTCCCCGACATCCTTTAGAGACTCTCCCGTGAGGATTAAAAACTACACAGCATTTTGTTCCTTAGATGACAGAAAAGAGGCTATCTCCTGCTCGATCAGAAAATGTTGCCTTTGGTGAGCAAAAATCACAGCAGAATCTGCAGCCATCATCTGGACGGTTCCCGGCTCTTTCTCCCATGATGGAATGAAATCAAAGTGGTTGCTAAATATCACCTTTTCCGTGAGTTATCAGAAAAAGCACACAACACTTGTTTCATAGCATTTATTGAAGCTCTCGGGCGGTTTAAGGGCTATCCCCCGTTCTTAATAAACAAACTGGTGCCCAAACCAGTCCCTTGCAAATATTTCAGAGGAAGCAACTCTGCTCCTGAGACACAGTGCCAAGGCAGTGTTGAGTAAGGATGTGGCGGCAAAGTGTTTGCAGAGGGCCTGGGGCTCTTTTTGAAATTTTGAGGGGAAGAGGACCCTGTCCTTTCACCAAGCCAGAAGTATAATGGTGGCTACACATTGTCCAGCCTTTGCTTCTATATGTCCCCAGCACAAGGAGCCTTCCAGATTATCATATTTCACTTTCTGATGAACAATCTGTGTTTCTTCCAGCTATGGGAGTGTGGAAAAGAGAACGGGCTATCAGGAAAATTCTGTACCCTTAATGCAAACTCATCTCTCCATCCTAGACTAAAGGAGCTGGGTGTTTGCTGTAGCCTAGGACATTTTCAAGTCAAATTTGAGACCCCTCTGCCCCTTGAGAGGGCATCTCAAGGTGCTTGCTGGACTATTTTTATGCATTCCCATACTGTGAGGGCTTTCTCCCACTGAAGCTCAGGTGAACAGATAATGGGGCTTCTTGAAAACCTATTACAGTGATAAGACATACATGTTTGTCAAATGCATGGAATAAATGAGAGGTTTTATAGCCCCATGGTTTGGTCTAACATCTGTTATTACCTACAACTTGCTTCTCACGTTTAATTGATTGGTTCCTGGGTGGATAGAATGACACCTTGGGACACCATCCTATTAACAGTGGCTGTTCCTGCATCTGTGAGAAGATCCTGTCATTTCTGCCTTTAAGATCATTTAGGCATTTGTTACATTTACAGATTTGCATTTGTTGAACCATCCCTGCATTTCAAGGAGATAGACGACTTTGGTCACGGTGTTCCAATTCCAAGTGGATATAGAGACGGTAAAGAGCGGTGGAAAGCTATATTCACGGGCTAGAAAACTTCATGGGGAGCTCCTAGCATGGTTAACACTCCCACAGGACCTGCTGACTTTGAGCAGGTCATTGAAAGTGTGTGTATTTCACACCAGCAAGGCAAGCATGGCAGATAGTTTATCACTGCCACTGAGAAAGGCTTCCTCGCAGCATTTGTGGAAACATTCACTGCAGAAATCAGTTGGTTAGGCTGCTGTATCTCCTGCACTTCTGATAGGAGAGAAGTGGAAAGCATTATTGAAGTAGCTTCAAGAAAGGTAAAAATCATTATTTTGACCCACCGGCCTTGCCCCATTACTTGTGAGTGCTTCTCCTCATTCTTAGTGCTAACAGCAGAACCTAGATCCCCCAGGCTTCCAACACGGACCGAAGACCAACAGCTCTCCAGAATACTCTGGCCTTTGATACTTTTGACTGCAGAGGCATACAGCATTATGGACCTCGTCATTTTTTTCGACCACATGCCATATGCAGAAGACCAGTTTTTGGACTCCCCAGCTTTCACTGTGAAATCCAGTCTACTAAATATATTTTGTGACATGCATCCACTCTGTTGGTCCCTTCTCTAGAGAACCTTTACTGGGTCCTCTGGGAGAGCAGATGGTGATTTTAACATTGAGCCATCTCTCAAACTTCTCCCCGCCTTCACCCTATTTCTTTTTGTTGCCATCTGATGACCCTATAGATGTGTATGGAGTAATAGAGTGAAGGAAACAGACTGAATATAAAGCCCAGTTGTTTTCCTGTATTCAGGGATCCCTGCTCATTTCCCATTGCAGATGCCCAATGGTTTCTTCTGTATTTCCTCCTTGGATGTCATAGGTCATATCGTATTACGGCATCATATTTCATGTTTTCTAGGATGTGATCTTATGTACCTCTCACCTGGAAATGAAAATTTCTCATTTCTATGAGAAAGCAGACACACTCTGAAACATACAATCTTGGACCCAGGTTCTCAACCAACTTGGCCGATCAGGAAGAATTAAGGAGCCAGAATTTCAGACAGTGAACTCATGACTTGAAAGCTTTTCCTGCATTGTTGAATCCTGGGTCCTTGTAAAATCTAAAGCAATGCCTTTGATACAGAACAAGGAAAAAGCTAGAAAGAGTGAGGTGAATTTCCCTCAAGGTAGAGTGGAGGGAGATTTTGCATATGAATGTGTGAATTTCAGCCATCTTAGTTCTGTTTATAGGGAGCTTTTTAAAACATTTCCTGTCCTGAGCTTTATGCAAATCAAGTGTGCTTCACTTTCTCTCAGCATTTTCATGATTATTCAATGTGAGTAAAACAGTAGAATTAATTACTGAACACCACTATTTTAGAACACTATAAAGATATATTGTTCTGGAAAGAGTATTGTGAAACTACCTCCCTCTTCCTCCTCATCCCTCATCTTTGTAGTGATTAGCATCCTCATCCCCATCACCACCATCATCTTCATCCTTACTCTGCAGCATCAGCATCACCAACACCATTACCATCATTGTCATCAGCATCAGCATCCTTCCTGTCAATGAAGCATTTTATTCTTTTCAGATGTCTCCCTCTCTATTAAGTCATTTTCATCTCCATGGAAACCTTGGGTAGTACCCAGGTAAGGATTAAATATACTTCTGGTCCAGATATAAAAATTGAAGATAAGTCAGACTGGTAGTTTCTTTTGTAGAATTCACACATATAGGCAGGGATAAAAGACAGCTAGTTACCCTTTCTGACAGCATTGAGCCAGTGGAGAAGCTTTCCTTGGGAAATAACAGGGTGGAGTAATAGGAGGGTTCCAGTAAGTCAAGACCCTGAAAAAACAGGAGTTAAAGGCTTAGAAAAGGAAGGCTTGGATGGGAATCCTAATATTATAGGAATGAGCAGCCACATTCATCTGCAGAAGTTAGTTGAAGATGTTCCTTCCTCAAGCTTGTAGAGGATCCCATAAACAGCCATACCTCCACATAATGGTGTCCGTTCACAAGCTAAAGATGCATGAGTCTGCTAAGTAATTTTCTTAAATTTGTGCATGTTTATGTATGTGTGTGTGTGTGTGTGTTGAGCTTCGAACACGTAAACTTGAGCGACAGTGTCATGGCTTCTGTATCTCTCGGGTGTACAAAGACACTTTTAAACTGAAATGAACACAGCAGCAATTATACTGCAGCATTCAAAAGGATGGGCTCTTTTCTCATTTAGAAACACAAGCAGTAGCCATGAATCATCCATTCCTGGGAAGGGCGGGGAGCAGAGCATTAAATATAATTTATGCTTTGCTAATTGAAATCAAATACCAAGTTCAGTCTCTCTGGGAGTTGCCATGCTCACATTTAAATGGGGCAGAAGTATTATTAACCTGACTCTATGCTGGCAAGTTGGCTTAGCTTTTATGGATAGATAATGATTCCTTCAGCAAGCCTTCACACTCAGGGACAAAGCCTAGTCGTTCACTGTGAGTCAGAAAGTCAAAGGAATAGTAGCTACCGAAGAAATCAGACCTTAAACATGCCAAATTTGCATTTCTTTTCAGCGTCAAGACTCAAATATATTGCCAAGTGGAAGTTTTGTTTTTGTTTTGTTTTAAATCTTCTTGTTCTTGAAGCTTAGTCTTCTGCCCTTTCTTTATACAGAAAGGAATATAAATGACTTAAGAAGGAGTTTTCCAGACTTTTATTTCACAAAAGAAAATGGTTTATTTACCTCTTGTTAACCATATTAAAATGGGTTTGTCATCTTTATATGGAATATTTATGTAAGGACACAAACTTAGAGGCTATGTTGTTTGGAAGGAAGCATCATTTAAATGTGAGTCTTACAGGCTTATGAAGACAGGCAGACTGGGGAGACTGAAGAGCTTAATCAAGATGTGTCCATCCAAAACGGGACAGGAGGGCAGGCTGGGAATGGCTGTATTAGCCGGTAGAAGAACGTCATTAGAGGTATTCTAGAACATTGCCCTTTGGCAGAGTTATGATGTCACTATAACCTAGCTACTACTGAAATCCCAAGCAGAACCCATTTCTGCAAGGATAATATATCCTTCCTTGTAGTGTTAAAAACCCCTGGGGCCACATTCCTTGGAAGTAAATCTCACCACAGGTCTAGTCTAGAGCTCAGGAAACAGTGTCCTTCTTCTTTCCTTACTTCTTCCTTCCCTTCCTCCTGCCTCAGTCCTCTCTCCTTTTTCCTTTCTTTTCCCCTTCTGTTTATGTATTTACTTACTTTTAGCCAATGTCTCCCTGTGTGACATAGGCTGCCTCAGGCTCGACTGCTGTGGTTCTGGTGTCTTCCACCACACTTGGCTTGGACATATGTGTTTTACAAAGTCTGCGGGTGATTCAGCAAGGGCTGGTACACACTCCCTCTTCGTTCTGCTCACAGAGCAATTCCCATGTCAGCTCCATGCAGTCCACCTTCTCTGCATGTGTACACCCCCCTCCTTTAAACATGTGAGCACGTGTCCTTTGATCTGTATCTTTGTTGACTTTGGCACATCTGTTGCCTTCAGCTCAACTTTTCTTATCTGAAAAAAAATATATTTGTGCAGCTTGTTTTGAATCTGAGTTATCAGTCCATCACTCATGGGGTGATGAAAAACCTAATACCTCCTTCCCAAGCCATAGTTTTTGTGTGGCTGTAAGAAGCATCCTGCCCTGCACATAGAAACCCCTAAATACTCGGAAATCTGGTCCCTCTGTTCATCCTGAACAAAGCCATTTCTTGTGCTCCAGTGTAGGGGTGGGGAAGAAGTGACCAACACAAACTCACCATTAAAGCCCATCAATCAGGTTGCATTAAGCTTTATAACAACACAGTTTCCATTTAGTGGGAGAAATGACAGTTTAATCACAGCCGAACAGATTCCACTCTCCCCACTCATACAAATTTCCAATTTTACTACAATTTCTGGCTTTGGAGATCTGTGAACAAGTGCTTTATGTCAACTGCTTTGTTTCCGTCGACCACACTAATGGGAAGGGACACTGTATTTGGCAGCCCTTGAAAAGGATGTCTGCAGACAGTCCTTGCCCTCCCCACCCACTTCACACTGCAAATCAGCATTCTTGCCAATGGCCCAATAAATACCATCTAGGAGTAGAGCAATGAGCCATGAGGTGACCCTGAGGGGGCAGAGGTAAGACAAACAGAAAAACGTTGAGTGTTCCCTTCCTCTCTGCATCCTGAAGGGTTACTCAGAACAACTAACAAACAAGCTATGGTTTTTGTCTCTAGGGCAGAGTCTATCCCTAGAGCATGCCTCAGGACCAAGATCCTTAGGGAAGAGGATCGTTAGGTAAGGGGGCCTCCCAACTAGAGGACTGGGTTTTTTTTTCTTATACCCCCCACGTATAGGCATTCATCTTTGACAACGTCAGGGCTCAAATCATAGCTGCTGTCTCCCTGTTCTAGAAGCATTCATGTGGGTCAGATTCCAACGTGAGGATGTGTGCTAAGCTTCTCTGTAATTTGGAACACGCGTGAAGAGAGAGACCCATCTTGGAAGGCTCTCTAATAGAATGCTCCAGGGGTGTAGGCTATTTTTTGGTGAGGAACATACGTGCATGCCTTTGCCTTCATATTGTGGGAAGGGAGAATGTCAAAGGGTTTTGGGATGAAGCCTTTGATGGGAAGGCTAGACAGGCTTGGAGGGAGAATATTGCTCCCTGGGAATCTTGGAGCTCTCAGCCACCAACAACATTCTGGAGAGATGCCAAAGCAGAAGTTTATGTACCAGAAATTAAACACAAGGTTAGAATCCAGACTCCCAAAACAAATACAATAAGAGCTCCTGCAAAGTACATTTTCCTTCCTTCCTTCCTTCCTTCCTTCCTTCCTTCCTTCCTTCCTTCCTTCCTTCCTTCCTTCCTTTTTTCCTATCCTTTCTTCTTTTCTTATTTCCTTTCTTCCTTCCTATCCTTCCTTCTTTCCTATCCTTCCTTCCTCCTTTCCTATCCTTTCTTCCTTTCTTCCTTCTTTCCTATCTTTTCTTCCTTTCTTCCTTCTTGCCTATCTTTCCTTTCCTTTCATTTCCTTTCTTTTTGCCACTCATCAACATCATAGCATACGTCTTTGACACTGGAAGATGTTTATCCTGTCTTCAAGGCTCTATTAACTAGTAGAGGCTAAATATTCATGGTGGATTCTGGTGGCCACCTTGTCCACCAGGTACAGCTGGTTCCTTCAGAGGGATGCCATGAGATCTATACCTTTGCCTAAGCCCACAACATTGGAAGTAACCTGACTGGATGAGGTTGGCAATCTACTTGGCACTCCAGCATGGCCAAAGCTTCAGAACCTGGGGGATGTGGGACTCTGGTAAAGAGTATCCTTGCTATTCCTTAGCCTTCCCTCCACACTGTCAGCCTCACTTATCACCCTCTTCCTGTTCCCACTGAAAATCTTGACCAGTCATTTGGTAAAACATCATGTTGAAGGGTTTGTAGAATTTCCGAAGTCTGTGGATGACATCTGGGTCAATGCGGGGATGAGTCCGACCTTTGCTCTTGCCCAAACATCTTGGGGCACTGCTGTCTTCTGGCTTCTTCAGGCAGGGGAATCCCTTGGTTTTGTTGAAGTAAAAGTGCTTCTCTGTCACAACACGCTTGAGGCCTAGGAAATCCTGTACTTTGGCCATCTCCCCTGCAGGGTCCACTATGAGCCGCTCTCCACTGACGAACAGGATCTGAGAGAGGGGGAAGTACTGCAGCCAGTTCTCCAGGTGCAGAGCATAGATCCCGATGCGAATGGCACTCCACGAGGCGTCAATCAGCCCCAGGGTCCGGTTTTTGAAGGCCAGCACCTCAAAGGTAGGGATCTCTGGCTTCTTTGACAGCGTCTGGGTATAGTCAGAAATGGCCCTGGTCACCGGGTTTCGCACCACCACGATGAGTTTGATGTCCTTGGCCATAGAGTGAATGCGCTTGGGAGCCTCGTTTGTCACAAAGTAACTGGGCGTCTTCTCCATGGTTATCTGCCCGTCCACTGTCTTGGGCATCACATTTCTAGAAGAATGAAGAAAGGGGAAATACAGTGATTATTACCATACCCAAGATATCTTTACACAAATTCTATGTACCATATAACAAAGGTGGGAGGCACCAAATAGAACCAATAAGCACTGGGAATTTGTTTTTTTTTTTTTTTATGTACCAACTGTGGGCTTGACTATGCAATTATTGGAAAAGGCAGCCTAAGGCTTATGCATTATTCTTTGGGAGTCTTGTGTCCCTGGATTTAAACTGCCTTTCTACCTCTTACCAGTTGTGTTTAACCTAGATTTCTTTATATATTAGGTTTAAAATCTGTGAAACGGAGGTAATGATAGCACCGACTTCTCACGGTAGTGTGAGGATTAGGGGGATAATGTTTGAAAAGCATTTAGCATGGAATCTCATGTGTGCATGAGCTTAACAAATTAAGGGTTTTATTATTGTTGTAGTAGCTTTCAGGAAATGTTTGAGCTCAACACGACCTCAAAGATTATCTGGTCCAGGCTTGGCAAATTCTCACTGCCTTCTATTTGTCTGTGAGTCACAGTTAAGAAGGATTTATAATCTTTAAATGGTTGTGGGGAAAACCCAAATGATAGTGATAGTAGAACTGCGTGCTATGTGGAAATTATGCAGAATTTAAATGTCAGTGCTTGTAAACAAACCTTCATGGAGACACAGCCGCACTTACTTACAGATAGTGTGTGTGCTGCTTTTGTCAAATAAACAGCAAGTGGGGTCGGTGCGATAAGCATGTGACCCACAGAACCTGGAAAATGCATTGTTTTACTTTTAAGGAGTTTTTCTGAACCTTGACGTCTTAGCCCAAAAACATTGTTGTATAAGTGATGAAACCGAAGCCTAAAGATGGGACAGAAATCAGACAAGCTTTCTGTCTGAAGAAAACTTAAGCACATCCCTGGGCCATGACATCTTCATTATAACATCCTAACACTCACCTTAAGTTCCTTTGAGAACAAAGTGACATAGAGAATGCAAACATAGGATGGGAACAAGACACACAGTTTTCTTCTTTCTTTGCTTCCAAGTTTGCCCTGTAATCTTCTCACAGAGCCTGCTCTAGCTGGGATCTTTAAAAAGCCCCCAAAGCCATAGGTTAAAGGTTTTGTCTCTAGCCTGGGTAGGGTGGTGGAGTCTTTAAGGGTGGAGCACTGGAGAGGAATTTAAATCCTTGGAGTCATGCTTCGAAAGGGCATATTAAGAGACTACTAAGGGGGCCCCAATGGTTGAAAGCACTGGCTGCTCTTGCAGTGGACTGCATTTGTTTCCCAGCACCTGCGTGGTGGCTTGCAATGAACTGTATCTCCAATTCCAGGATATCCATCACCCCCTTCTGATTTCTACAGGCACCTGGCCTGTACTCGATGCTCAAACATACATGCAGGCAAAAGCACACCTACATATAAAACAGATAAATCTAAAAAATATTTTTTAAATAATGGGCATATTAAGACCCTAGCATCTCCTCTCTCTAATCCTCACTTTTATGTCTTGGTCATGAGAAGAATGGGCTTTTTCCACCATATATGCCTTCTATGATAAACGGTGTGTTGCCACAGACCCAAAACCAATGAGGCAAAGCAACCATGGATTTCAATCTTTGGACCCAAAAGCCATAATAAGTCTTACTTCTAAGTTGATTGTCTTAGATGATTGTTAAAGTAACAGAAAGATGCCAGCTAATACAGACACCACCCTACAGCTCTTGTCTACTGGTCTCCTTGACAAAAACATGTTCCGACTCCATCCCTCCATTCACATTTTCCTCTGGGGAGACAATTTGATACCACTTCCTCCTGCCCAAAGCAGAAGACCAACCAGTGATTGAAAACGAGGCCCACGATCCTATTATGCAGTCAGTCTGTCGTAGGCCTATGTAGACCAGTGCTAACTGAGAAGAAACATGTGTCGATACCCGATGGTATATGGGCCACCTGCCACCAGGTACTCCGTTAAATCCATTCACTTCCAAGCCCCGCGCTAAAGTGGTACATTCAGGATTACACAAGACCTCTTTGTTATGATGACATGCTTTTAAATGTCTCCGCTAATAAAACTTAATACAGACGAAGATCCCTTAGCCTCTCCTACCGTAATTAAATTTATTTACTAGCACTTGCGTGGAGAAAGAATGACTTCTTTTTATCTCTAATTCACATGCTCTGTCAATAATTAATTGCGGCTGGGTTTTCAGCTTTCACCGCAAGCTCTTTTATTAAGCAAGAGGAATTTGCCTGGTAGAAAAATTCGCTAGAACTAGTCCTTGTTGGACTACACTGGTTGGGCAGAGTGCAGTTTTCAGATCAGAGCCCAAGGGCCATTAGTAATCAGGTTTGTTTAGGGGTGACAGGTTCCCCACAATATCTAGTGTCTGGGCATGTGTGTCAGTTTGAGCTCACTAACCGTGCTGGTCTCCTCTGGAAGGGTGCAGCTAAGAAACAGTCTTTGATTGTAGCCCTGTCTAATCTGGTAACCTGAAAGTTCTAATGACGGGTTTGGTCTCACTGAACCCCCTTACCCCATTAGGAACCTCAACTCCTCACAGAAAAGACAGGGCTAATAAAACTCCACGCTCGCAGGGCTGAGATGAAGACTAAATGAGATAATGCGGGTGGATCCCTTAGGAGAGTATCTCATGAATGCCAGAATCTTATTTTCACTTAAGCCGGCTGTCTAGGAGCATTTTCCAAGCAATTCTTACAGAAGGGCAAAGGGAAAGAAATTACATTTGACTCAATGGAAAAACCGAACTGAAGGTCTGATCTAGAATAAGGCAAATTGTGATTCACACCAATGTCATCAACTGCTTCTTGATCTAGAGACTGGGGGCTGACCAAAAAGCTGCCACTAGCTCTGGCTGGATACAAGGAATCAACTCAATCCTATTCTATTTCGGCTGTAGAGATTATTCCTTTAACAAATTATGGAACTCGCATCATATTACAAAATCATTAAATAAACTCTGTTGAAAGATAACCTCCTTATGGGTATTATTTTTGCATGGCTTCTCCCCCATTTCGTTCCCTGCGTTTTTGTATGTCTGTCTTGTTGCATTTTCCCTCAGTACAGAAGCAGCTGTAAAGCTCCTCTTATCCGTTCTTTGTACTCACACTCCTTAAGCCTCAATGCTTCCTTTACTCTAAGTCCCATTCAAATTCATCTCCTCTACTTCAGGTAATTGACAATCTGCCAAGATCCTTGTGGATCTTGACTCTTTTATCCAAAGCATCTGGGATGAAGTAGTT
Source organism: Microtus pennsylvanicus (assembly GCF_037038515.1). NCBI lineage: Eukaryota > Metazoa > Chordata > Mammalia > Rodentia > Cricetidae > Microtus > Microtus pennsylvanicus. The sequence goes on along the minus strand of NC_134583.1, from coordinate 65,589,107 downwards.
CCCAGCCTATAAGCCAGTGGATACAGGAGTGTGTGGAATATGTCCAGCTCAGCATTTGATGCAAAGCAAAAAACAGGCAGGGACACTGAAGAAAGCAGAGGGCAGAAGAGGAGTCCCCGTGGCTCTGATCATCTTGCTGCAGGTGAGTGTGACAAACATCTAACTCAAGGACATTCCCACAGCAGCCATGGTAAGACTGGATCTCTTAATTAAGATCCAACAAATTCTTTGTCAATGAGAAAATTTCCAGTGGCTTCTCCCACGACTATGAAATGGCAAGTCTATGCTCTTCTAAAGCCCACGCTTTCATTCACTCTCTCATTTATTCTCTTCATAAATGATCATTTCCCAGTAATATCACAGAGAATGAAACAAACTTGGAGTATGCAGCCGAGCTGGGACTTCGGACAGATGAAATGAGTATCACAGGGCCGTGTAATTAATTGTCCTAATCATCAGAGCGGGTATCATTACTATTCCAGCTCTACACAGGAGGAAAGAGGCTTGGAGTACAAGGTCTCACTATGCGTGTGTTTTGTCTCTTAGTTCAACAGTTAAGTTATTCAGAAGTTAATGAGATGATTCTCTGACGAGGGCCTACCAAGTCATTGATCTAGTCTCCGGAGCTGAGGCCAATCCCGGGGCAGGTTTTCTTGTAATAGGGTTTGTTTGCTGTTTCTCCTTCCCAGATCTCTCATCTGAAACTCTGATACAGCAACTACTTCTGCTCCAGCCTGGTCTCTTCTCCTGATAACACTGGAGGATGCAGGCCTCAGGTGTTTGCTCAGGCACCAAAGTGTTAACCACACAAGCAGTGAGGTCCTAAATTTGATCCCCCAGGACCCATGTTTGTAAAAAGCTGGGTGTGGCAGTACATGCTCACACTTTTAGCACTCAGGAGTCTGAGACAAGTGTAGCCAGCCTCCTGCTTCGACTACTTGGAAAGTCCCAGGCCAAGGCGAGATTTTGTCTCAAAAAAAAAAAAAGATAAGTGGCTCCTGAGGAAGATTTACATAGCAACGCGCATGCACACACACACAGACACACACACACACACAGAGAGAGAGAGAGAGAGAGAGAGAGAGAGAGAGAGAGAGACTGAAGAAGATGAAGAAGACATTTCTTTTATTGGATATGACAAACTTCCACCTAGTCTTAGAATCTTATCCTTCCCACCTTCTTGAAGCTTTCCACCCTCAATTTTTTTGTTTTTAATTAAGTTCTTCTCAGCTGGGTCTGACATTTCAATACACCCATGTTCTCACATTGTGGCGTGCGTGAGGAACAGGAGAAAGGCCAGGGATGCTGGAGGGAGTTAGACAAGGTAAGAGAGTTAGAAAATAAGGTCAGGAAAGATGGGCAGGGAGCAGATCCTGGAGGGCCTGCCTAATCCGAGGGAGGCATAAGGATTCTTCTCTATATCACAAGCATCCATTGAAGAGCGCTGAACAGGAGACTAGAGCATCATTTGTACTGAATTACCTTTTCTGACTGCTTTGCTGAGACCAGAGAAGAGAGTGTAAGTGTCAAGGGTAGCATGCTCAGACACTACATCAGGACTATATGTTAGAAGTGGTAGTAGTCCCCGGGAATAACTCAGCTGAGGGCTGGACTAAGTTTAAGTAAAAGAGAGATGCCGGGGACCACAGCAACACTGGCAGCAGCGTGGTGGACTGATGGTTAGTTAGGAGAAGAGCACTCTAAAGTGTAAAACAAGTAGCTGTGGAGGGGCAGACAACAGTCTGATGTGGAATCTGGAACGCGGGCTATCAGTTACAGCCTCAAGTCAAGCCAAGCAACTTATCCGTGCATGGGAGTCTGAAATCCAGGGGTCAGACCTGAGCTGAAGCTGGGCATTCATATTCTCTGTGCATAGTTCATCTGCCAGGAAGTTAAGAGAGCAACGTCTATCTTCTGCTAGTCGCCAGCGGATGGTGAGACCTGCTCTTTGTCTGTGCCGTGAATTCCCAAACAGAAAAAAATATTTAAATGCTTTGTTGTGTTATAAAAAAGTTAGTATTCTCAAAGATTTCTCACTAACTCTTATTTTATTACATTGTACTGTATTTTAATTTTGGTACATAGCCTGAGATTGAAGTCAGGGGATTCGGGACCTCCCCCATGCTATATAAATGTCCCACCACATCACAGCCCCTTACTAACATATCTTAGCTCCCAGAGCTCTGGCATCACTGAGATTACAAGACCTAAGGTAGAGTGGGATGAATGAAGCTCAGTGGTAGAGGGCTGGCCTAGCATGTATCAGGCACAAAACCCCGAATTTGTTCTCTTGCATTGCAAAAAAAACCCCAAACACGTATCCAAGCAAACCAACATACTGGAATTGCTCCCCATATCCTGCACAGCTAGTCTCAGTTCTTGAGGATAAGGGCAACGCTTTACTCGCCTGTGTTCTTCATGCTTAATGTGACAAATGCCACCATGTAATGTTCTATAGCGTTATAGCAATATAGCATTATCTATAGCAGTCACTAGGTTATTGTGGGATTGATACACAAATGAGCACATGGTACTGGAGGCAGGGGAGCAGGAAATGGGAAAACTGGGTGAAACTGAACCATATGCTCCTTAGACCAGGTTTTCCACGTATGGGGGTCAGTGTGCTTTCACCACACCATCCCTGCCTGAAAGACCATGCACTTCATTGCGCACCATATGGTGAGAAAACACCGCATCTGGGCTGGGAAGAGCTCGTTGACAGTATCCTGGGTGCTCAGAGCAGCTGTGACATCAGCATCAACATACAGTCCTGAAGTGAGAATCGCTCCGCCCAAGCTGTCAGCTGCTCTCACATCACGAACATTTCTTAGATGCCCTCAGCTCTCATCCCAGCCCCCACCCTCTTCCATTGGTGTGAGCACTTTGCTAAGCAGAGGCCTGTGCAATTCTAGTCAGCGGCGTACAGGGCCTCTAAGGAGACTGTGACGATAGTTGCCATAGTGCCTCAAGTACCATTATGTACAGAGGGCTTACCTACCCCATGTTTTGTTTCGTGCGTGAGGGAAGATTGACTTCACTAAGCACTTTCAAACACAAGACTCTCCTGTGAAGTCAAGAGCACAAAATCTAGAGCTCTATTTGCTAAGTTTGCACAGGTTTATAAGTTGTATGATCTTGTGCACATTACACAGCACTAATACAGATATAACTTTCAGTTTTTCAACTATGATTTGAAGGCGTTAAGTCACAAAACAATCCCATACCAGTTTGGAATTATGATTAATAAAAGGGTTATTAATAAGGGGAAAAAATCTTACAGATCACCGTCCCAGTAAACAGCCCTCTGCGCGATCAGGAACGAAGTCTATCAGCATGGAAGCCCGAAGCAAGAGAGCTAGTGCATGGCTACTGCTGCTTTTTAAAGCAAAAGAGACCACGCCCAAATGGGCTGGTATCATAAAGGCTATCAGCTGAAATAGTGGAAGGAGCTGCTGGAGCTTCCGCAGCAATAATTCACATTCAGTAGAAAGTGGTCCACATTCAGAATAAACTATGTTTTGAATTTGAATCTGTTCCTGGACTAATATATGTGATATGACTCCACCCAACTCTGGTTTGATTGGCACAGGGTCACACTATGTTGCTTTTGTAGCCGTGTCTGCAGGCATCACACTGTGCCACCTTTACTACTTTCTCTCGATGCTGAATCACATTTCCTGTCCAACCACATAACCATGAACAGCCAACAGTATATATTGGAAGAGTGATGGTGTTCTTGGCACACTAAACCCATTTTCGGGGGCTGAGAGTAGGGAGCAGTTGGTGGGGAAAGTTTGAGGCCAGTTTGGAAGGCATGAGGCCCTATCTGAAAAACAATGCATTGTCACCTTCTAATACCTTAACTGTTTGATGACTTCATTGAGTGCATCCCCACTGTAAGTTAAGGAGTACCCACAATGCCTCATTCCCATTGTCTGGAGAGCAAGCATCACATGAACAATCTCCCTTTCACAGGGAGTAGTGTTAAATTAATATCTAGAGAGTGACTTGCATGGGGTCTCGATACAGTTGCTGCTAATTCCTTAAAGCCCCCTTTTACTTTTTATACCATCATCACATCTTTAGAAATCAGAAAACTGAAGCCCAGTGAGATTGATTCATTTACAGTCAAGAGAGGTAGAACCAAATCCAATCTTAGGTTTTTGTCTAACACCATAATCTGCCCTCTTGGTTGCTTCTTGACAAGTGTCAAATTACTAGGGCTTAGCAAAGTGACATGACTGTCCCCAAGTCACTCTGCTAGTAGGTGGCGAAGTGGAATCTTAAAATCAGTCCCATTACATGAACAGTGAAGGCAGCTTACCACTGGGAATCACAGAACCCTAGAAATCCTTGCCAGATCAAGCTACATCATTCAATTTGTGATATCTCTCTCCAGGGCCTCCTCAACTGAAGTGAATGGACACCATCATGGACACTGAGGGAGAAAGCAATCAACCATATGAGATATAAAGTGCCCATTCTCCCTGGCAGGGTCAGTGCCGAGCCGCCTTTAGCTTGCCTGAATTGCAGGTGTGTGGGCACCTTACACTTTCCCAAATGCATTATCTAGTGGAATAAATGGTGCATAAATTAGCAATATTTTCTGAGCCCTCCTGATGAACTATAACCCACGATGATGGTGGTTAAAGCAAGGGCAGGTGGTGGGGCCAGCTCCTCGGTACCAAGGGAAGAAATACACTTACAAGTCCATGTAACACCTGTGTCACATTAGCCCAGCTCAACCTCACAGGCCCCTAGGATTCACTGAGCCCATACAGAAATGGAGAAAGTCAGGTTTTAGAGAGGAAAAATGAATCTTATCCAATGGTTCATGGACCACACCTTGCCTTCCCCAGGCATGTCGGGAATTTCACTATGGTTTTCAAATTTGAATTTGTGAGAAAAAGAAGTACAATCCATTTTTATTTGTATATGAAAACCACATTCATATATAGAGGACTGGAGAAAGCTGCATGTTCTGGGACCACACTGCTCTAAGCTAGATTCCAAAGGAGGTTCTGAGCTACAGTTCTGACTTAACAGTTAACTTGCTGAATGAATTTAAGTTACAGATGTTTCTTCCCTGGACCTCAACTTCCTATACATAAAAGGGCTATGTTTCAAAGTAACTCTTGGTTCATTCAACTGAGTATTTATTGGTGATTATTATATACAGAGTATTAAGTGAATATTGGTATAAAAGCATGTGTGGTCCCTGACATTCAAGACACTCTAAGTTTTTGTAGAGGAGGCTTGTAGATGAGGCTGGGACAGACTATTTCTGTGAGATCCCTCTGTTGCTGCATCTCATCTATATTGCCACACTCCTATAAGGAGAAAAGGAGACAGAAAGGTGTGGCAGAGAAGTGGAAACTGTGAAGATGATGATAAATGGAGGAGGAAAAAGAATAAAAGAAAAGAAGAGAGAGAGAGAGAATGTGGACCAAAAGAATACCAATAAGGAAAACAGAAAACTCTCTGGGTTTAAATGTCACACAATCACAATTTAGGAGAAAATAGAAAATAGTAAACTCAGGTCTGGAACATGTTTTCTATTTTGAACATTGTGTCAGGTTAGTAGAGATATTTCAGGACTGGAGGATTATGATTCTCACTGAGTTGATTTGTTTGGGGCTTGGTTTTACCTCCAAAGAACTATCTGGAAAAGATGTGGGAATTCATCCCTATCCTCATGACCATCATTTCCATATAACCCCATCACCAAGAATGGAAGCCAAGAATGGAATGTTCACCTCCAAGGAAAGTAAGATTTGCAGTGATTTATGAACTATAAAGATGATGGTCCATGGGGAACTGCCAATGAGCAGCCTGTGTGTCAGAATCTGTGTCTACCCTGAATTTCACAATAAGAACTATGTACAATGCTGGGTGTAGCACCCCGGCCACTGTCTTTTAGGTGATCATCGGCCCCTATAGACATACTAATCAGATGTGCACATTGATATTGCCAGATGTCTTTGGAAGTCTCAATCATCCCTTGTGATCCATTAGTTTAACCAAGATTTCTAGATTTGGATATAGTCTGTGCCTTTCATTAGGGGTAGGATGTTGGATAACCTACTTAGCCTCTCTCTGCCTAGATTTTCTCAGCTCCAAACTGGAATGGTGATAATATGTACCTCACATAGTTGCTTTAAAATGGAGCAAATGCCTGTGTGTTCAGCTGTGTCCATCTATAAGGCTGAGAAACTTATAAAGAACAAAAGATTGCTTGGGCTCATAGTTCTACAGGCAGAGCCCTAGAGCTAGAGACTGGTAGTGGCTTTCATGCTGTTGGAATTCAAACACAGCACAAGACATCCATTGTGCCTTGACTCTAAACTGTCCTTGGCAGGTTCCTGTTCTGAAGGTTTGTCCCCAGCTGGTGTCACTATTTTGGTTTCCTAAGAAGCCTTTAGGAGATGAGGCATAGTTGGTAGCAGTATATCCTTAGAGATGGACCTTGGAAGCTCATCACTTGTTCTGCTTCCACTCTCAGCATTCTGATACCAGTGATGTGAGGAGTTCCTACTGCTATGAAGACCCAACCACACCTTCCCTGCCACAGTGAGGTAAAAGTTTCTAAAACTGTGAGCTCAAATCAGCCCTTTCACCCTTAAGGTGTTTTTCCGGTTGTTTGTCACAGTGAAGATAATACATATGTGCCACTAGAGGGAACACTCATGTACAGATGTCCTCTAGTTGCTCTCTCTTTTATAAAGCCACCAGTATTCAAGGGAACGTCACGCTGGTGACCTTTTCTGATCCTAATCAATGTCCAAAGGCTCTACCTCTAAACATCATGAACAGATTATGTTCCTATCCTCTTAATATCTCAATTAAATTTCATTATGTTCCTATCCTCTTAATATCTCAATTAAATTCCAAACTCTGAACCCTGGAGGCACAGACTCAAACTTAATTCCAACTAGAGCAGCTGCCTCCATTGACAACCACCACATAAGGACTTTATAAGTCTATGCTGTTTTAATGAGTGCTGTCAAAGAACAAAGGCAATAGGCGGCATTGTAGAAGCTCCGTCTTGGAATGCCGACTCTCTGGATTGCTAAATGCCATGCCTTAGATAAAGGAGTATTAGCTGTGTGGTACCAGTTCTGAGTCTTTGGTATCCCCTGGCTAAGTGTGACTTAGACAAAGTGGATCCATCAGTAGAGCCAGATTCCATATAACCACATGAAGGCTGATTCCTCCTCTGTGGCTCTGCACAGTGTCCAAATGGGAGTTTCTGTCTAAACTAGAGTTATAGATTTGAATGCAAGGATCCTTTGAGTTAGAATATAATAGCTTTCTTGAAATCCAAGAGCAAAGATTTAATTTATCAGTTATACACAAGATAGTGTTGTTCACTATCACCAGACACTATCGTAGCTTTTTCTCTAGCCCAGTGCTTCTCGGCCTTCCTAATGCTGTAACCCTTTAATACAATCCCTCATGTTGTGATGACACCCTCCCCTCCCCTACTGTAAAATTATTTTTGCCACTTCATAACTAATTTTGCTAGTTATGAATTGTAATATAAATATCTGCCATGCAGAATATCTGGTATGTGACTCCTATGAAAGGGTTGCTGGACCCCCAAAGGGGTCACAGCCCTCAGGTTGGGAATCACGGTGATTTAGCCCTTCATCTTTTGTGATCAGACCTTCCTATCTGGATATCGTGAGACAAAATGTTCTATGATTTTGAATGAATTAGAGCACGGAACATGTGTCACTTGCCCCTGGCTGGGGATCCCATCTGGTACATACTTGGAATATTTTGTTTATGTATCTTTAAAGAAGGACTCTCTACAGAACCCTACACACCAACTTCTATCTGCTATCTTAATCTATTTCCTTTCCACAGGCTCAGCATTTCAAAGGGCAGGCGCAACAATTACACCCTGATTACAGAATCTGTGCATGCCCTTTGTGCTCAGTTAACACACAGTAGCAGCATGAGCTTCAGGCCTCTCCATCTCACCCTGTGCTTCCTACTCAAGCGTGTATCAGCCCATCACTGCCTCAGGGATGCTGCCAGTCCTCCCTCTTGGCTTCTCACCTGCAGCCTGCTTTTGTGTCAAGCCCTGTTGACTCTTCCTGAGCCTATTTCCCGGATGAATGTCTAAGGTCTACATTCTCAAGCTATATGGGCCATCAACAAAGCTCAGTTTTGGAGGGACGGAAGGTGTGTCTGTTTATGATGGCAACTGCCAATATGCCAAGTCTTTTCCCTTTCTTGTCTACATTTTGCTTTGTTCCTCCTGCATAATGGTTTATCTTGTTGGTCAACTTGATTAGATGAAAAGATACCTAGGAAATTAGTAATGACTTCTTTTTGTACGAATGTTTCTAGAGATGATTAACTGAGCTGGGCAACATGCTCTGAATGCATGTTCATCCCATAGGCAGAAGGGATTAGACATAGAAGAAAGTATCAGACATGAGAAGTCCTCATTTGAGTTGTTGGGTGGGGCTTTCTAACAGACTCCCAAAATATACAGCCTATTGCTGTTGCCTTTGGTTACCCTCCAGAGGTGAAAGGTAAATCTCTATTGGTAAAGATACCATAAACTTCATAAATAAGGCTCAGAAGCCCCTGGATTGGAACTGACCTGAAAAGGCCATCCTTGAGGACTTTTATGTTACCAGAAGGTGATACGCAAGTGTTCTAAGCAGGAGACAACCAACAGTCCTACCCAGTAATGATACCCATGGACCACAGCAATGACTAGCATGGCACTGCAACCCTATGGGTGCAGTAGTGGCACACATTACTTGGTGGTAACCAACTGCTCTCTAGTTGGACTTAAAACCCACCAATGAAAGGGATGCTATGGCTGGCTCTGGAAATCTAGCTAATTACCCAGAGCTAGTGAAGTCATAATTGTTGGAGTAGATTCTATAACCACTACTTTAGTAAACCAGAATAACCCCTACCTAAAATCAAAACACATTTGTTCTTATACCCACAGATAAGTGTGGTTGTCACCCCTCATCAAGGAAACTTCTCTTTACCATAGATGGAGAACACTACAGAAAACCCCAACCAATCAAAATGTGGAGTTGTGGAGTGTAGTCTCGGGAGATGCAGCTGTAAAACATGCCCACACAGAAAGCTCAGGGAACATTTCAGAAGGGGGAGCAGAGAAGACTGTAAGAGCCGGAGGTTCAAGAAGCTCACTGTGAGATTATGTCTTCTAGTCATATTATAAGACATGCCAATAAATTGTCACCAACATGACTGCCTAAACATGAGCGGACTACAGACAACAGCCATGCTAAAGTGGATGGGGTAAAGCCCACAAGGCCTCAGTCCTACATGAAGAACTAGAGGCAACTGAGGAAAACTGGGAATGAGAGAGGTAGCAGCAAGAGCACACCAACTGTTGTCCAATGCCAAATGGTCATCCCTGAAACATACAAGTAACATTATATGTACTCAACAGGTTATATTTAGGAATATGTATGCATATGTAAATGCGTTTATGCAGACGCTAACAAGCGATGAAGAAATACGTCATGAATTTGAAGAACAAGGAGGGCATACATGAAGGATTTGGAGGGAAGAAAAGGAAGGGAGGGAAGGGAGAAGTGTCGTATCTAAATTTCAATCTAAAAATTAAACAAAAATGGCAGAAAGAGGAAGCCAGTTCATCCAGGCATTCTTAAGCCCTGCTTCTGAACCACCATGATCTGAGCACTGTGCTCTTCTGTCCTGTCCCTGACATTCCACAGCAAAGCCTTTGAAACCATGAGTTGAAATAAATTGATTTTTCTTTCGTTTTGTTCTTGATTTGGGGTTTTAAAGAGGGATCTCAATGTACCCCTAATTGGTCTCAAGGCTCTGAATCTCCTGTCTCAGCCTCCTGAGTGCTGGGGTTATAGACACGAATCACTGTTTTCAAGTGATCTTTCTACTTTTTTTTCCTTATTTTTTTCTTTTTTCTTTTTGGTTTTTCGAGACAGGGTTTCTCTGTTGCTTTGGAGTCTGTCCTGGAACTAGCTCTTGTAGACCAGGCTGGCCTCGAACTCACAAAGATCCACCTGCCTCTGCCTCCCAAGTCCTGGGATTAAAGGCGTGTGCCACCACCACCCAGCGACCTTTCTACTTTTTAAGGGTCAGGCATCTGCCAGTGACTAATGTCTAACTCAGCCCACCTTTGTGGCTCCATAAGCTCTTCAAGTCAATCACTATTGTGGCAATTTTTATACTTATTGGTTGAATCATGATAACCTGACAGGTGTCTGCAATGAATCCAACCCAATCAGGTAAATTAGTGCTTCCATTTATGAAGGCTCCACTGGCTAGGCCTTTGTAGGCACCAAATGGCCTTCCCAAGTACCATCCTCTCTCTACTGGAACAATATCCCTCATACTGATCCCATTGCCTAAGACTCTGGCTCTGCCACTGCTGTGTATAGGACTTTGGACAAAGCACTGAATCACCTAAAACCCCAGGTTCCTCTTCAGATAAAACAGGGATGGACAACAAGAACAATGAGAACATGCTTTTTACGGTGCTAATGCACTTCTCGGCATATCTGCGAGGAAGTCACTGCTTACTATATATGCAGGTTATTGCTGCTTCTCCATAGGATTCCTATCTCTTCATTGTGTGATCTCAGAGAATGACACGTTAAGACGCATAATGCTAATGGTGAGGTCATTTGCTTTCTGCCTCTGCATCTTTAAAATGAACTGGGCTATTTTGTAAATAACTTGCCTATGTTTCTTCCCTGTGGTCCAAGGTATCTGACCAGTGAGACGGTTAATGTTCACTGAAAGCACTTGAGGTTTTATCTATGAAAGTGTTGCTAGGGTCAATCATGCCTGGCTATGGAAGCTTGTAAAATAAGTCAGCAAGACGGAAGCACCTGTCTATATGAGTGACAGGTGTGAGCGCTGCTGTGAAGAACAGGCGTGTTTGGCCTATAACTGTGTACCAGTTCTCCAGTTTGGTTACAACTGAGACAGAGGATAAATCCACCCCACAAGCTCCATCTTGCTCTCGGTAGCCAGGGAAGCGGGGGAAAGTCTCCCACAGAGTGCCTCTGCAAGAGTCTTCTCTGCTGTCCTTGAACTGTTTCCTTCAGAAGTTGCATCCCCAAATCAAGAGCTCTAGCATCAATGATGTAAAATACAATCATAAATTAATTAGTGCATCATACTGTGTCTGTATTTAGACCTGACTTTCACAGCTTGAGGTGCATGAAATACTAAACATATTTTTCAGCCAATCAATCTGATCATGGAACAGATGGAGCGATGACAACTAGGAAAGCGGTCGGTGCAACCTAGTGAGATATGCATGAATGTGTGCACTATGCTATGGCAAGTTCTATAGTGTCTAGTATTCATACATACTTATGAATGTAAGGATGTTCTCTTGCTCACTCCATAACACGCACCATCTTCTGTTCATATTATATTACTCCTTTTTTAACATGGTCTCTTACACCAAACAACTCATGAGACTTGCTCCCTTCTTCATATAAGCCCCCTTGGTCCACGCCGTAGAACTTGTTCTCTGAAATGATCTCTCTTGCATTCTCATTTCCTTGGGCATTACTGTTCTGTCCTAAAGTGACATGAAGAGAGGGTGACTTGGCTCCTTTTGTGTTCTGAGCTCCCAGAACTCTGAATAGTGCCTGGAATCAGGCAGCTCTCAAGAGATACTTGTTGAATAATAGAGTAAAAAGAAGAGGACAGTTAGGGAGATGGGAGAGAGGAGGAAAGAAAAGGGGGCCGTGCTCAAACTGAAGCACAGAGTCATACCAAGCAGACTCCCCAATGGCAATATCTCCCACTATAAAACCCTCCCTCCTGTATCCATCCAAGTCCTAGCCCCACCTTAGCCCAGGAAAGAGAGTCATCATCTACTCAATTGCTCTGCCCCAAACAGGGTTCCATCACCGACATTTCCTTTCCCCACCCATCCCAATATCCAGGAAGTCTCTCTGCTGCTTTCACTGTGAAAGCACAGCCTGTTGAAGTCCTCCCTTCCTCCCACCATCCTCTTTGTGTCATTTCTCTACCCCATCAAATTTTTAGCCTCTCTGCTCTCTCTGATAGCCAGTTTCTCCCCATCTCGTTTCTCTATTAATGCCGTTATCCACACCGAACAGGAGTAAGATTGCAGAAGCTGGCACTGGCTGGGAGGCAGCATCACACAGAGAGTAGGAACTTGGCCTCTGGGGCTGAGGACATAGCTTTGCGATAGAGTGCTGATTAACACATGCAGGGCCATGGGTTCCAGTCTCAGCACTGCTGGAAATGCTGGTACCAATACCTCATGCTTTACTCTCTATAACTGTTCTACTTGGAGACTGTGAAGCATTTATTATTTGAATCTTGGGACCTTAATTTTACTATCATAAATTTCAGCTTGAAATTAACAACACATTTTCCAGAGTTTCAATCAGCTAATATCTATAAAGTCACGTGATGAACCTCCTTGTGAGTTAGTGGTAGTCGTTAGTATATCACTCAAGTACTTAAATCTTTTCAAATATTCCTCATTATATTAAAAAAATTAACCTCTTTCTGTGGTCCTCAAGATCCTTTATGGTGTAGTCTCTAACCTCAAGTCCAATGTTTCTTTTTTTCTTAAAAAGGTTTAATTTATTTTTAACTGTGTGTGGTGGGGTGGAAAGTGAATGTTAATGCAGTGCTCACAGAGGTAACAGATTCCTGGGAGCTGGAGATACAGGCACCTCTGAGCCACCTGATGTGGGTGCTGGCAACCCAACTCCCATCTTGGGGAAGAGCAGTAGTCCTCTCAATTGCCGATCTTTTCTCCAGCCTCATATCCTATTTTTCAAAGTTCCAGCCTCACTGGCCTCTTCACTCTCCTTAACCACTCCAGACTCCACTGGAGAGGAACTGGCAGCTGGCGTCGCATTGCATGTTTCCTTTCCTTTCTTTCTTTTCCCCTTCTTTCCTTCCTCTTTCCTTTTTTGTTCTGTGACAGAATCTCACTGTATCACTGTGAGTCACCTAATACTATGTAACCTGAGGTAGCCCCATACTCACGGCAATCTTCCTGCCTCAGCCTCGAGAGTACACTGCACTAGCTCTTTGCTTACTCTAGACTGGTCTTCCTGAGATCTGTATATGCCTGTCATCTCCCTCTCAACCACGTTTTCCATTAGCTGTCTAGGCTTGTGGTTTCCAATATGGGAGCCAGTAGACATGTGTAACTATTTAAACTTAAATTAGCTACAATCAAAGAATCGATTTCTCAGTTGTAGGAGCCACATCTCATTTGACCAACAACACAACTAACTCCTTGCTACTTAGTGTTTTAGAGACGTGGATGTAGGGCATTTTCTTCACCACAGAGCATTCTATTTCATAGCACCTGTCTTGATTTTTGTGCCTCTGTTTCTGCTATGTATCTGCTAAAGGTCACCTCTAAAAACACTGTGATCACTAAAAACAGCACCTGCTCCAAGTCATGTTCTGTCTCATTGTTCGGTTTAATTTCTTTATCCCACTTCGTGTTATTGGTCAAGAGCTGGAATTATCTAATTAAACACTGGTTCATATGACTGCTGATGCCTTCCCCATCTGAAATTAAGTTACACAATAGCAAAATGCTGTCTTGTTCATTGTGGATCTCTGTTACCAGTATAAATCATGGCACATTATGAGTGCTTAATAAATGAATAGATGAATAAAGATAAAATGAATGACTCCTTGATAGACACATTCACATTCATATTCTCTCTCTCTCTCTCTCTCTCTCTCTCTCTCTCTCTCTCTCTCTCCCCTTCATTAACACAAAGGACCCAAAAACAAAACAAGAGAAGCCATGACAACTCTGGCATGGTGATATATGAACTCTCATCTCTTTGCTACTATGTGATAAGAAGGCAGAAGACATGGAGTTTTGTCTGATAAAGATGCTAATGTATGCTCTCCGCTCCCACCAGCATGGCAGACAAAGCATAGTTAAGGTCTAGCGAGATCTACACAATGAAATTCATATCTAATATAGAAGCATCATCCTAACCTTTAGGAAGGCACACTGAAGGAAGAATTGATGCTGCAGTTTTAATGAAAGGTCTGATCTAGATTCCATGCTGAAGATCAGGCTGCCGGTCAAGGGTAGACTTAAAGACTGGGAGCACACACAAGAGGTCAGCACAGGGCTCACCCTCCCTTCTGAATGTCCACCACCTCGCTGAGACTCTGCTTTAATGAAAAGCAGTCTGAATGTGCCTGTTCATGTGTGACTGAGGGCCTGCTGTCTGAGTCTCCAGCACTCCTGCATCTGAAATTTGGAAGCAATTCCCTGCAACTGTCATGCAAGTGATCTCAACTCAGGCAGTCTATTTAAAGTGCCTGACCCTCACCACTGACGACTCTGATTAAACAGTCTGTGATGGTACCTTACCATCGCATGTTTACTAAAGGTGCCTTTGGTGGACTCTAACACATCACCACACTATACAAATGTACTCCTGCCAATTATCTGAAAGACAAGAGACTATCACACAACTATATAAATGGGTAGACACAGAGGAAGAAGTAAGTGACTGGGGCTTAACGTATCCTGATAACAGTGATGCTGCCACATGCCAGCATAGTCGGATGTCACTCAACACTGCTCTTCAAGTCAGTTTCTTTCTTATTTGGTTAAAAGCATGTACTTAAATAAAAGGTATATATTTCTACCCCAAAGGGAATAAAGACAATTTATATAGTAAAAATACTTGAAAATGTCCTTGGTTGTCCCAATTCCTGGTACACATGCCCCTGAGAATCCTGTCTCATTAGTGTGGATGATAGCAGAGACTTGAACGCTCTCTCGGCCTGTCATAAGTAGTTGGGCCGTTAGCGCACTAGCCCAACCCGTTTTAGAAGAACATGTTCATGAGAAGTAACTATCCTTCTCATGTGTCACCTACCTAATGCGCTCGCCCGTATGTCCCCACCTTTATGCTCTCACTGTTGCTCTGGCAGGGATGGCAGGGATACAGGCACAGCCCCCAGGTAATGTGTCATCCTTAGTCTTGATTCAGGTCACCCACCTTGGCTGAGAGCGCCAGCTCACTCTCACCCTTGGTTAGCCACTGTGGGTGAGAATGTTTCTGGGAGACTCAGACAAAATTCTCTGAGTTAGGCAAATGTGTCTCTCTGATTCTAGAAGAAGAAAATATACCCTGCTATATCCAATTGGCTGGCTTTATCCAGGGTAACAGCTAACGAAGGCCTTCTTGCAGAGTCATTTCCTCTCTCCCATATGAGGTGCCACGATCAGAAAAATTCTACCATGACCTCCATCACCTATAGAAAGACATCTATTTGATAAGAGGTGAGAGCTACATCTATCTGTAGGTATAGAGATAAGTATTTTAAATGTGGTTAGGAATTATACTAGATTAAAGAAATGACAGTAATAAGGTCTCTTCTAGGGTACTTGGCCTTGCCAGCTATGGGTAGTGGGATAGGCTTATAGATCCAAGCAGGATTGCCCTCATGTTGGTCAGGCTGTAAATCTACTTAAGCAGTTGTTGGTTACCCTCAGGATAGAAGTACCACGATTGCGCATTTTGAGGTATCTTGTTGTTCTGGCCATTGCTGTGGTTCTTGGATGTTATAACTGGATAGGATTACTGATCGCCTTTCTCTCTTGCCATCTGTAGTACTACAGGGCACAGATGCAATACCTACATCAAAAGTTCAGTGAACGTCACAGAAAAGGAAGCAGAACAAGCTTAAGAGCTAGAAGGCTGGGCATTTTCTGTATATGGCAGAGAAACTGCTCCCATGGAATCTCAAAAATATGACTGCCTAAGCCAGACCAAAAAAATGACAGAATCAACTGACATGCCTGTGTGGATGAAATAGATCTCACAAGGCCCCACCCCTAAATAAGAGCTACAGGTAAGTAATTACTACTGAGAGAAGAAGAAGCAATCTGCCCAAGGAATAAAATCATTAGTAGGTTTTCCACCTTAGACAGTTAGCCCTAAACACACATACACAGGAGCAACACTAAGTGAACTTTGAGCTTGGCATGTTGTGTTTGTATGTGTGTGTAGGTCTCCCTGCATAGAACTTTTATGATATCCATTATATTATTTGAGGTGTGTACCTGAGGGTATGTTCATACAAAGAACATACTTTTTATGTACCATTCTAAAATTTAGGTTTATGTTCAATAAGAATTCTTAAGCTCTTTCCTAAATCAGTGCACAATCGTTTTTAAATGAAAGTTGCATTGAAATATTACACAAAGCACACTGCATCCAGCCACTCTTCATTACACAAGCCACACTGCATGTAGCCATTCTTCACATAAACCACACTGCATCTAGCCAATTATTACACAAGCTACACTGCACCTAGCCATTCATTATATAAAGCACACTGCATCTAACTATTCATTGCACAAGCCACACTGCATCTAGCCATTCACTCCACAAAGCACACTACATCTAACCATTCATCATACAAACCACACTGCATCTAGGCATTCATCATACAAACCACACTGCATCTAGGCATTCCCTTGCAGAGGGTCCTTTGCTTTTAACAAATTTTCCATTGTGACACATCAAAAAGAAACTTTCCTGCAAATGCCTTTCTATTTGCTTTTTAGCATTTCTCTTTGGTAGCCATAGGAAAGTTGAAACACCAGCTCATGGAGACTTCTGTATCAATGACTTTATGGAATTTCCAACCTTTTGACATTGGAGCATGAAGCTGTCAATTTCAAAATTCATCCCTAAGAACTATGCAATACACACACACACACACACAAAGCCACAAACCAATCTCATAACATTTTGATACCATGGTCAAAATTTAGGTGTCCACGGCTGTGTGGTTTTAAGTTTATGGCTTCTTGTTGGGCCACAGTCACAGCTATGCTATGGCACATGCGGCCCACAGGCCAGAGGCTGGACAGTTCTGCAAGTTTAGCAGGTGTTATGACAAATTGTGCTCCCCCTCACATTCATGTCTCTTCACTGACCCGTAATGATGTGATGACTTTGAACCTGTTTGTTTCTGCTAATGTTGGCTGATAGCCACCATTCAGTCCTCACGCCTGTCCTGTTGCCCTGTCTGCAGCATGCTTCTCCGTGCTGGCTCCCAAGGCCTTGGGAGACAGGGTACCCCAACTTTGACCCTCCCATCACAAGGTGCATTCACCTTTCCTTCTTCTTGCTCAGACTGTAAGTTTCTGTAGAGAAGGGGCCTGAATAGACTCACAGAAAAAGTTGGCAGGACTGGACCAGATTAACCCCCTGCTTTTTCCAGATGCTGTAACATGCTTTTGCCTGGGATGCCTGTGCTCTCAGCAGTGACTGAAACAGGTGGAGAGTCATGTGAGCTTTGGCCATTTAAAAATATTGATGTGAGAATAACTGCATGTGGGAAATAACGCAATTTGGTACAACTGTGCGGGATGAGGAATGGTCTACTGGCAAGATTAAATATCTGCCCTACAGGTCCAGTTCCCCATCAGCATCCATGGGTTCCAATGTTCATACTCTGTACTCTGCATCCAGGCCTGTTGGAACTTCTTGATCTTTTACTAGGCACATCGGACTTTGTCAAAACCTGTAACTTGATTACAGCACGCCAAAGTATTCTAATTCCCTTCCCTTCCTACCTGCTGATTGATCCAACTCTTGTTCACAGAATGCCTGACCCAAAGCCTCCTCAGTAATCTTCCCTGAACACACACACACACACACACTTCATATGAATAAGTGAATATCTGTGTATGTATATATGATAGATAGATACATAGATACATAGATACATAGATAGATAGATAGATAGATAGATAGATAGATAGATAGTCATCCCTCTGTATCCACAGGGGTTCTTTTTTATAAAAAAATGATTTATTATTTATTTTACATCCTGCCCACAATTTCCCCTCCCTCCTCTACTCCCAGTCCGTCTCCCCATCCCTCTCTGTCCCCACCCCCCCCCCAAACTACTTCCCCTCCATTTCTGTTTAGGAATGGGCAGTCCTCCATGTCTATCAACAAAACATGGCATCAAGTCACAGTAAGACTAAACACCTCCCCATATATTAAGGGTGGTCAAGGTAAGGTCCCAAAAGCCAGTAAAAGAGATGAAGACAATGCCTGTTGTCTGTTAGGAGTCCCACAAGAGGAGTAAGCTATACAATTGTGGCTAGGTCAGTCCCATGCAGGCTCCCTGGTTGTCAGTTTAGTCTCTGTGAGCCCCTATAAGCCCAGGTTAGTTGATTCTGTGAGTTTTCTTGTGGTGTCCTTGACCCTTCTGGCTCCTACAATCCTTTCTCCTCTTCTTCTGCAGGATTCCCTTAACTCCGCCTACCGTTTGACTTGGGTCTGCATCAGTTGCTGAATGACGCCTCTCTGATGACAACCAGGTTAGGCACCAATCTTGTCACAGGAGATAGCCGGCTGAG
Source organism: Microtus pennsylvanicus (assembly GCF_037038515.1). Classification (NCBI taxonomy): domain Eukaryota; kingdom Metazoa; phylum Chordata; class Mammalia; order Rodentia; family Cricetidae; genus Microtus; species Microtus pennsylvanicus. The sequence goes on along the minus strand of NC_134583.1, from coordinate 65,570,680 downwards.
ACTTAGCACCTGCTATCACTGGGAGGCTAAGCTGAGGTCATCTTTGTAGAGAGATTCCTGGGAGGTTCCCTTGTGCCGAGTTTTATCTGACCCCGAAATGCCAGCTCTCTTCCAGCAATCTCCCCCTCTATCCCCGCTCAACCTGATCATTCATGTTCCCATCCCTACCCACCCTCAGTTCACTCACAAAATCCTGTCTATTTCCTCTTCCCAGGGAGGTCCAGGGGGTCCCCCATGAACCCTCCTTGTTCCTATCTCTCTGGGTCTGTGGACTGTAGTATAGTTATCCACAAGGGATTCTTTATGGGACTTACATGGGCTTAAGGGCCTTATCTAAAGTGGTGTGATATTTACAAATAACTGCCCTTCTCTGCATTTTAAATCATCTCTAGATTACTTGTAATTCATGCAACTGCCATGTAAATAGTTATATTGTATTGTTTCAAAAGTAGTGCCAGGATATAACAGTCTGCATATGTTCATTATAGATGCGGTTTTCCCAACAGAACCTGAATATGGGAGGGCCTACACACACACACACACACACACACACACACACACACACACACACACACACACACAAGGCCAAACTGAAAACTGAGAATGCCATTCCATCCATCCAATAGCTTGCAAGGTGGAATGTTGAGGGGAGGAGGAAGAGGAGGAGAAGGAGTGGGAGAAGGAAGGATAGGCATCTGAAGAGCATCACACTGGCCGTTAAAAGCTCTGCCTGGAGTAATTCCCATGATTCCTCAAGGGCCAGACCCAGTCATTGGAGAAATGCATCCACCGGAGACTAAGAAGCCTGGGAGCCGGCAGAGCCGGAGGGAAAAACTGATCTTTTGGATTGTGTTCATCATATGCTGTTCTCTAAACAACATACTGTTTAGCTTTGCTGTTTGGGAAAATGACATAACACTCTATTTAGTCTTCTGCAAACTTACTTCTTAAGTAAACAAGCTGTAAATCCTATTTTCCCCGTTACATTTGGCTTTACTTAATGCACTCCCCCTGCTGCAGAGCAATCCATTGTTTGGACTTATTTATTTATATCTTCTTTCTGCCGAGAGACTCTCAAAGAGCCTCTACATCGTTTCTCGCTGCCATTGTGGCTTTTTCAGGACCCTGTCTGTGCATTCTAACACCGAGGCCTGCTGTTTACAGAGGACGCTTCCCAGACTCTTGAAATTTTTACCCTGACAAGAAAATTCCAGTTTGTTTTTGAAAGCGCTTGTCACAAGCCATATTTCCCCATCTGTGTCCAGAAGTCATGTTGATCTTTCTCATTGCCGCTTAATAAACACTAGGATCTAAATCTGAGTTCCCCCAAATGAAGACCTTTAGCGTCTTTAAATCTGTGTTTTTTATTGGTCATCTGTGTCCCATGTCCCTCTATAATCACAATGAAGATGCCATGGTTTGTCCTTACACTGCCTTGTTTAGTCTTTGCTCCATCTTTCTATTTGCTTGTTCTTTGGTTTAGTAGAAATTCTTTCCCTATTCTGGGGGCTACTCCTTTCTCGGTCATGTAGATTATAAATACCTTATCTCAGTTTGGAACTTTGTGTACCACTTTAGCGACATGTCTTTGGTGGTTAAAAAGTTGTAATATTGCAATCGTTTAATTTATTGATCTTTATCTTTCCTTTATCTTTCAGCTATGCTTTTAGAATCCTAAAAGAACACACGGCACTTAAGGAAACTAAAGGAGCTTAGTGTCTCAAGGAGCAGCCTGTTTTAAGTGGAAGAAATAGGGGTTCCCAAGTGGAAGGAGGTGGGTGTGGCCAGAAAGAACGAGAGGGGGAAGAGTGACAGGTGACCCTATGAGAAGTCATGGTCCGGTGCTGACTGTTCTGAGGATGATGGGAAATCCCTCGCAGTTTTTTAAGCTGAGAGCAAAATGTTAATATATGAGTTGCAATACCAAAGGACCACTTCAACGGATGGTTTGGAACAGACTGCAGGGAGACATCATAGCAAGAGAAGCAGCCGTGGGAAAAGCTCCATAGGCGGGCTCCAGACAAATCCCAATGCCTTGTAGACACCCAGGAGCCAGGTGAGGAGAGAAACTATGAGCTGAAACACGTGAGCTGTAGAAGTATTTGTCATTGGCAACACATGCAGGCGGGATACACTTGGGTATGTAGGGATGTCAAAAGGTTTAAGGACTGAGCGCTGGGGCACTTCTGTGTGGATCTCTCCAATTTTATAACCACACCCGGGGAAGTGAGGGAAGGAGGCAATTTCACGTGAACAAGACTTTTCTTGCCAGTCTGTGTGTTAATTCCTCATCTCCCCTCAGGTCGCTGGTACATTGTGAGGAGCCAGTGTGTGCCCAGCTGCTTCCTCGCTACTCTCCCTCCACCCTAAATGAATTACTAGCACTAGTAAATGTTTTCTCTGGCTCATAAATGCGTAATGCCTGCCACACAAACCTCAACTGCCTGAAATCGAGGCTCATGCACACGCAGAAAAGAACGTGTGTGGAAGATATAAATGAAGCTGTCGCCTGAGGTTGCTGCAGGAAGTGGGACCACTGAAATGAAAATTACATCCTGCATTTACTGCCTAAACAACCTGCCTCCCTTTGCTACCACCTCCCTGGAAGGTAGAGGGAATTAGCTGTAAATATTTTACAGTAGGTAATTTGCTGGAGTAAATCACAACGCATTTTGCCCGGGTCTGAAGGGAATGAGCACGCATTTCTTTTCCCACTGAGGGATTGTTTGTGTGATGGCATCTTCTTAGTTCCACCCCTCACCCCACGCACACTCAGAGACACACTTGTGTCTCTCTATCCTGTGTTATTCTGTGTCTCGACGAGGAGGAGGGCAGTAGGGTGGGATGGACATTTCCGTCCATTGCTTGACACATATTTATTCCTCCATGCTCGAAGCAGTTTCTGATTGATCACTGTATGCTAACTGCTCTGTGAAGCCCTAGACTATAAAGATCAATATGACTAAGTACAGTTTCTGGCAACAGGGAGTTCATAGCTTGTTTGGGCAGCCCCTGGCAATACCTAAAATTTATCCAGACCAAAAATGTTGAATATTAAAATGTATTGAGACCCTAATACAGGCCACGTGCTATTCCAAAAAGATTTTTAAGTCTGTTTAATCTTTATGATAATCTTCTAGAATGAAAATTGCTTTATCCACATATTCCAGTAGGGAAAGTAAACACCACACAGGCCGAGTGACTTATCGAAGGTTTCGCAGTGATTTCAAGCAGGACTACTCCTGCTTCCTCAAGTAGGACTGCTACCTTTGTACAGGTGAGTAATCACAGGAAGGTGGCTTCATTTTCATCAAGAACCTGTTTCCTATGCTTCTCAGTACAGACTTGTTACTCGCTGATTCCTATGGGCAACAGGTACTTTTATTCTTAATTCTGTGAATTGAGCTACCGACTTCCATTTTTCCAGGAAAAGTTGAGCTCAGAAAGCAGCTCAAATTATATGTCACCAAATTACCAAATTATATGTCACCAGGCTGGGATGTAAGCCAGAAGTATCAGAGTACAAATACCAAGCTATTCTCACATGGCAAGGTGATGAGAGCTGATGGAGACAAGAGTCTGTTCGAGGCACTGTGAGGCCAAAAGAGATAATAAGAAACTCCTCAGAGAGCAGGAGAAATGTAGGGGAGGAGGCAGCTAGTTTGAGCTGCGCAGACAGGAAAAAAAGTCATTTAAAATCAGCAAGGACTGTGATGGAGAAACAGCAGAACCACAGGTGACCAGCAAGTCATGGTGTGCAATGTGAATGCATCTCTTTTTGATTTGCTCAAATTCTTGCACACAAGAAGTGTCAATTCATCTTTCTCTCAGCACAGGTGAGGAGAGGGGAGGTGACCCAGGAAAGGTCAAGGGTAAATGAATTTTGAGCAGCTCACATCAGATCTTTCTTCCCCCTCATATGTGCTAAGGGACCAGCCCATGAAAAGAGGTCGTTTTGATTTTTCTCCTACTTATATTTTTGCTGTGAATTTTAAGGGAGGGCACGGGACTCTCGTGGTCCTTCATTCATTCTATCAAATATTGGCATTGCCGTCTGAAGGTTGCTGGGCGTACTGATCCATGTCCTATCCTGGTCAGAGTGTTGGTTCAAACTGCAGGGGTATGAGTGTAGCCCCTGGGAGTTCCTGGCACCTGCTCTCCATTATGCTTGAATGCTCAGTTCCTGACCTCTTCACCCTTTGCGCATGCACTTTAGCTTATAACTTGCAGCAGGTTCCCAACAAGCAACAGAAGCTTTGCCTGGCCAATCGTTAGAAACAATTTACTTGGAAGACATACGAGATAGAGCATAAGGAATTGTTCCTGAATACTCTGGAAGAAGCAGGAAATGGAACACTTCAAGGGCAGGTTCCAACAATAGATCGGCAGTGTTGTTGGGTTTACACCACAGGAATTAGATTCAGGGGACACCTTTCTCATGTTCTACTTCATCCATTCATTATATATCTCTTATTATTCTCCATCCTCATTTCCCTTCTCTTTCTGCACTTAGATAAATAGACTAAGTCCTAGTAGAAAATATCCACTCAGCTTTCTCTGAATGCAACTGAAAAGGAACTCCGGATGATACACGGTTGGGGGCGGAGGTCAAGGGGGGTAGAGACGACACCACGTGGCACATGAATAGGGAAGTGAGGAAAGACAAAGGCAGTATTCTAGAAGTGGAAATCTGTCTGGCACGGTAAGAATCAAAGGAGAATAAAACTAGAACGAAATGCAATGTGGGAGGAAAGGAGACAGAAGCCTCATGGGTCCCACACAGTCAATATTTTCCACAGCATCCTGAGAACGAACCCTTGTCCTTTGATTGTGAATGAGAAGGAGCCTCCCATGATTCGCTAGAAGGCAAGGGCATCATCAAACCCACACATGTGGGTTCATTTTATTGTCAGGCAGAATAGAGGATTTAAGCAACAAAGGCTGAAGAGGGGTGGTCAATTAGGTGGCTGCTGACACAATCAGTGCGAGAGGTGGAGACACTGCCCCACTCACAATCACAATCCCAACAGAAGAGGCTGGATTCCAGCTGTGAGGATGGAAGAACAAGAATGGTCCTGCCTTCCCCCAGTGGATGAAAGGAAAGGCCTGAGCTTTCATTCCAGAGAAGAGGGAGACAGCCAGATGGAGCTGAGACATCAAGGTACAACGTGGGAAGGTTCATTCTTGGGGGGTTAACCAGGCTCACAAGTAGAAATGTCAATGAGACAGTTTTACAAAGGAGAGTTATTGGTCTGTACTTAGATATGAATGGAAATCCGTTGTCTAAAAACTGGCCATGAGACTAGATGGCTAAGGACAGGATCCCGTCCTTGTCTGTCAGAACTTTACTGGTGGAGCTGATATTCTTGTTAGGAGCACAGTGTAGAGTCTCCTTCCAGATGCTGACCCCCTGGCCCAAAGTCAACCATTTTCCCTCAACTCAGCAGATGGGGAGCTACAAAGACCACCATGACAACTTCCAACATCTCTTTCCTGATTGGCTGGGGGTGGAGCTTCAGTCCATCAGAGCCCAGTTGGTTCTCAAAGAATATGACTGTCTCGTGGGCTTCCGTACACACTTTGGCGGAGGTACTTGTCAAAAAGAAGTCATGGGGATTTCAGGGCCTGGTTATTTGGCTAAGACCGCCTTAGAAATGCCTGCCACTACACTCACTGGAGTCAGGAGGCAGATTGTTGCTGCCCCACAGGCTTCTGGCCCAACCAGAGGCTCTCAGGAGATGGACTTAATAGCTTCCTCTGCTTGAGGCTTCCACGCAAGTGCTAGCCTGCATGACTGGACTAGTGAGTCCAGGCTAAGGGGACTTGTTTCTTTCTCTGAGTCTGCCTCATTGGCCCCATGTTTCAGCTCTGGACAGGAACCATTCCCAAGCAAGCTCCCTGCTTCTCTGGAAGTCTGAGTGGTAATATTTCTCAGACCTGTAGACTTACGCTGTGAGGCATGACTCTTTACTGGCACTCTGACACCTTCCAGAGCCAGCAACTGTAACACTTTTCAGTCACTGGGGCGCTTGGCTAACATCTTACTGCTACAGAAAATTCCCTCAGTGGACCTAAATCTCACTTGGCAATCTCATTTTAAGTTGTTTTTTTTTTTTTACTTGCTTACAATCAAGGATCTCCTGTTAATCTCTTCGGTGTTTGTCCACTCCATTCTTGGAGAAAAGACAAAAATCAGCTCAGAGATAGGAGTCAGGAGGGCATCTCTACCCACCTATCTTTTTAGATGACTGTGCCCATGGGTCATTTAGTAAGTGGATTCAACACAGGATAGTCATTTGGACACCTAAAAAAAGAGAATCTCATTCTCTTATCCATTCTCTTATCTTCTAGTCAACTGTGGCAATCAGGTTCTGAAGTCAGGGCCACCAGAGGCTTCCAGTGGATACAAATGGGATTTAGGGTGGGCTAGTGGCAGAAGGAGCTGGATTCCCAAGCTTCCAGTGAGAACCTGGCCCCTGATAGACTTAGATAGGTATGGAGTTGTTACCTAAGAATTGAAACATTTAAGAAGAGAGGCTCATAGATTCAGGAAATAAAAAATACAACTTTCAGGAAAACAATGAACCTTAGGAAGCTCAGAATGTTCCACTATTCACAAGATGCCTCCCAAAGGGGATTAAAGCAGTAAATAACCACTAGGGAGTGAGGCTCTCAGACCAGAACAACTGCCTGCATGCCGAGCAGGAGTTCTGGGTGCCGAGCTTTTGTGATTGTCACTCACAGGGGCAGGCTTTGCAGTGAGGTAGCTGCCTTCCTGTCATCCATGCTCCTGGAATTGGCTGCTGCAACTTCACTGGTTGACAAAGCCAGATTAAGGTGCAGACATTTCTTTAGTCATCATAGATGAACTAGCAAATGGATGTTCTTAACGTCTCTTCCTGAGAAGGAGGGAATGCTGAGTTCTACCTAACTTAACAAAGCTAATTGACCAGAGGGGCAAGGCACCCATTGGTAAGGCCACTGACACCCATTCTTTCATTGTAAAAATAAATATAAATCCAATGTGCTTGAAGAAAACTATTTGATAGCACTTTAGAATATAAACATCTTTAAAAGCCTCCTAATCTAATATTTTCTTTCTAGCATATTGTCAATTTTGCACATTTTATGGAAATTATGCTTTCTCCACAGTGGTATGGATGTCATATGTTACCCACTTTTAAGCATTAGGGAGGTTTCATTGATACTGGTGAACACCTAGCCTCACGAACAGCCTTGATTTTATATGAAGAATTAAGATGCCCCTTCCTTCTGGTTTCAGTGATATACACCAAGCCCAGGGCTACACACTTGTATAGCAGCTACTTACCCATGAGCTCTTCTCCCACCTTAACTCTATTCCAAGCAATGTAGATAGAACCTGTACTCTGAAATGGGATAATCAAGGGAGGTGAGACATGGAAGAATGCCAAACGGGAATTGCCTGGAGTAGTCACTGGGCAAGGCGGTGCTGAATTCATTACGCTGAGGAGAAGGGGACAGAGATCCTGATTGACTGTTCAATGGTAGTCTTTTATTATTATCAAATACAATATAGTCATTGTGACTCCTGCCTTGTGAGGCCTTTTACAAGCATATTTGACACACATTTCCTATGTATCAAGTTTTATGGGCTATGTTGTGAACTCCAGGAGGGAACATTTCTCTTCCACAGGGAAGAATTATAATTCCCGGAAGAGAAACTGGAGTTGGCATCCTCTGGACTTGCATTTGAGATAGACTCCTCAACCTACAAATAATTATAAATAAATGAATAATAAAACAAATAAAATAAACTCCCTCAGCCGGTAACTGAAAACTGCCAGACTATTTACATGAGTTAAAAACTAAACTTGCACCTTTTACTTTGCAAATGCTGGAGATGAAATCAAGGGCATTGTGCATGCAAGGCAGGTGCTCTATCCCTGAACTATCAAACCCCAGCCTAAAGCAACACAAAACCTGATACCCAGTAGAAACAGAATAAATGTTTGTTTTCTCTCATCCTTCTAGTCAATAAAGAAAACAAGTAAATGAGCTGAATTCTGGAGAAAATAAGTCGTTTTTAAACCCTGTACAGGTAGCCCTAACGCATGGTGATTGTCAGGTAGAGGAAGAATGATTTCCAACCCTGCAGGTCCTGAATAACAGTCTCAGGTATAGTATTTTGGTTTGCTTGCTTTATTGTCAAGTGAGGTAGAGGATGGGCAGAAAAAGGCAACCATCTCTTGGGAGACAGATGGGGGAAGAAGAGAGCAAGCAGAGGGAGGATACAAATCATGTGGTTCCAACAGAAACGTGGGGGTCTTTTCTTTACATCCCTGATGAGAATGCCAAGGATCACAGGACTAAAGCCCTGTGTCCCAGCATGGTGGAAGCATCAGAATCAGGCATTCTGGGTAATGGTGGCCTGACTAACTTGCAGGCTTCCTCCATAAGAAAGATCCCCTGCTGTGCTAGAATCATGGGGATTTTCAAAGGCTGGACTTGTGTATGATTTCTGACTTGTAAATGCCCACTCTGAGATTCAGGATGAATGTTTGTTGAATTGATACGCTCACCCTGGACTAAATGTCTTCCCTGTCTGCAGGTCCAAAGTGCTTGCAGGATGGATGCAGCTTTGAAACAAACCCCATCTTCTTCTCCTTGAAGACAGGAACAATGCCAAAGAGGAGTGCACTTAGAAAGCAACCTATGTTGCTGCAGTGAGGGTTACTATAAGGTTTCAAAAAAACATTTTTGTCTATAAGGAGTCTAATCCTTAGACTTCGAAGGGAAATAGAGGGGACATTAGAAAAGAAATTGGAGGTGGAGTATAGAGTTTGGTTATTTAGTTATGAAAAATTAAAAGAAATGAAAAGAAAAAGTTGTAAAATCTAAAAATAAAACACACACGTTGCCTCCGTTCTGTGCACTCATTGATGTAATAACCGCTTGTTGAGGACCCGTTACATGGAGACTCTATGCAATTAAGTGCACAGGGAAATGAATCTAGGCCCTCCAGAAAAGGACCCGGACCATCTGCTCTCACGATATAACCAACTTTGCACCCCCTTTTTGCCCAGTTGTTGAAGTGCACTTATTCTCCATGTGCTCAGCCACCAGTTCTCAGACCCCAAACACTGGGGCGACAGACAGTTTGTCTCCTTGGAAGCCACACTCCCGCTGGCCCCTGGGATGATACAGAACAAACCATTTAGACATCTGCAAACACACTTCAAAAAGATGACTGGAAGTTACAGCCTTGAACGAAAGAGCAGGAGGAGGTGATGGGGCTATCATGGTTATCAGCATCCCTGTCTAAACTGGGATCTATAAAAGAAAAATAAATACATAGAAACAGAGGCAACGTGTTTCAGGAAACCAAGTAATGAATGTTTGGTCTTTAATTCAAGGAAACAACGAAAAGCCAAGTGAGTAAACATAAGTAGCTAGGAGGTGGATTTGAAATGTGGCAGAGCCGACACAGTGTAGAAGGGACCCAAGAGTTTAAATCTTACAAAAAGCCTTCAAGGGGCAATGTAAAAGGACCAGTTTCTTTAACCTTCCCCTCAGTTCCTACAAGGGCATGGGTTAGTGATAGGAGAAGGGGTGACAATGGGAAACGGGCAGCCATTTAGGTGGGAGACAATTGGAGAAGGGATTTTACAGAGGAGATGTAGAGAAGCGGGTTAGAGACACAGACGGCAATCAACAGATTCTGCTGACAGCCTTTCTATGAGCATCGAGGGATGTGGACAACGATGATGCACAGGCTGTGAGCGTCAATCACTGGGGAGGGGGTGGTACCATTAGCAGTGCTGGGAACAGCTGTGGGGCCGAGCTCCTCATCTCCAGCTGTTGAGCCCCGCAGAATCAGAGAGACAACACCTCTAAGATGAACGCATCTGCAAAATGGGGGCGCTAATAACTTCCTTGACTACTTTATCAGAGTATTAGCACAGTCGTGAGGCTCTCGTGAGGTCATGTGATAGTGAGGGGAGCACTAATGAAGGGTTCGTGGAAGAGCAAAGCGCTTTGTGATGCCAGATGGCAGTTCAAACAGATTTCTCTTAGGGCCGTACTAATGATTCCATTTCAGCTGAGGGAGATTTATAAGGCATGAAAATAATGCATTGGGGTTACTCTTCATAAATCTGAGCCAAACATTTGCTCATTATTAGCCGTTTGCTCTATAAGTTCAGAGCAGAAGGAAGGAAAGGCACACAGGAGTGACTCACACACTAGTACCAAGAGTGCTGAGTCCTAATAACTAAGGCAAATAGGAAAAAAATTCTTCAAATGGTCCAGAAGGCTGAGAAAACAAATAATCTAGAATCAGATGTGAGGGGGAGAGGGGATTCTACAGGGAGGGCCTTGTAGAGTGTTTGTACTAGAATGTTTTCCTATACACCCCTGCTCTGTGACTTAGACCTTGAAGTCAACATTAGTGTTTAGCAATCATCTTTTTACGTAACAGCGGAAATAATAAGGACTTCCCTGTAGCACTGTTGCAAGAACTGGATAATACAGAGGATAGGAAAACCTTCCTCATGATAGCCATCTACTTTCTCAGGAAGCTGCTGCTTCCCACAGGAATAGGCTAAATCTTTAATCCTCCAGTCTCTAAAAATGTATCACCATTGACTTGTGTGTATATTTATGTATTTGCTGTATGCCTCTCACATAATAAGATATATTCCTTGAGGAAGAAACAGGTATTGGTCCTGTTCAAGACTCCATTCCCAAGAGCCAGAGATACTGTCCTTTAACAAATATTATTGGACGAATGGATGGATGAACAGATGGATAAATGATAGATGGATGGACAAAGGAAACTTATTTTCCTTTTGAATTTTCCTGTATTAACTTCAGGAGCAGCGTTGACCTAAAATCTTGGTCTCATTTTCTGCCTTCAAATTTAAGTTCAGCCACTTATCCAACATTTGACCTGAGAAATTATTCAACAGTTTTGAGCTTCTTTTATAAAAGAAGGGTAATGATAGGACCTACCTAACTGGGTATCTGTGAGTTTAAGGATTCTATTGCCACTAACAAGAGTCCCAGATGCTATCGGAATAGTGCTCAAATTACACCTCTCATTTAGTGTCCTGTGCCCTTTGGTCTTGGGTCTTTACATTGCTTGTTAGTCTGAACCACAACTGCAGGTTGCCTTAGAATCATTCAGTCTGGAGTTTGTTCTCAATAGTAAAGTATTTTGACTGCTTCCTTCCTCTGATGCCAGTCAGTTCTATAATCTGTCCATGTGCACGTCTGTCTGTCTGTCTGTCTGTCTGTCTGTCTGTCTGTCTGTCTATCTATCTATCTATCTATCTATCTATCTATCTATCTATCTATCTATCTATCTATCTATCTATCTATCTATCTATCTATCCATGTGTCTGTCCTGCCCATTAACTCATTTGTTCATTCTTTCACTTAATATTTCTGAGCCTCTGGTGGATATCATGTCATATTATAGAGAGACAAAGGTTTCTGAGGCAATGCCTGCCTCCTGCAGGCACCTTTAACCTGACAGGCTGGTGGATGGCCATGACTGACACCTGGGGACAATCATGGCTGTGCACATGGCAGGGAAAACTCACTGCTTGTCTAGAAGCAGCTCTCTTACTGACATTCACAAAATTCTCAACTAGCCAAATTCACATCATATTTATCCATAATATAGATAGTGTCCCCTCTATTAGGGGTTGTGGTACTGATGTGTTGCCTAGGAACACAGGGCTATATGCCGGGTCAAGGATGGACCAAAGACAGATACAAGAATGATGCTTCTGGAGGTGAGTTCTAGAGTTTTCACATGTTCATGTTCCAAGCTCATCCCATTACAGTGCCATTGAGAAAGCACAGCTTGCCCTATACAAAGATATAGGCAACATGTGGAGAGTGAGCAGGGCCCTCAGATCACCACTGCCAGCTTTTTTTCTATACCTCTACCATAAGCTGTGTTATCACTTCTAAGTATAATAGAGCATGGTATAGGTTATGTATAGTGTATATATTATAATATAAAATAGCATGGAACCTCCAGTTGAATTTGGATCCAATAGAAAGAACTTGAGCCACAGCAACCTCATAGCTATGGGGATATTCCATACATAGTAGGTATATAAGAAATACTTTCTGACACAATCAATCTTAGAAAAGTGTACTTCCCTGATTCCACTTATTCGTAGTATACTCTCAGTAAGAACTACATATGAGTGAAGTTCTTGGTAGAGTAAGTACTTAGTAAATGCCAACTTTTCATTCACCCTAACTATTCTTCTGTTGGGGGATTCCAAGCTCTCTGAAAGTTCAATATGAGTGCTTTTTTTGGTAGCTTCATGCTACTGACTACCTATCATATGCTATCTTTCCCTGCATCCCCTACCTGAAGCTCAGTAGAATCTTGCCTCAGTTTATACTTTTCCCAGAAATCCCTGGAACTAGAGGTAGAGGAGAAACTAAACATCATTGTGGAGACCTAATGTTCTATAAAATCAATACACAAGGATGTGGAAGATAAAGGATAATAACCAATATTTCCTTGGGATGGAAGGGAACAAGTGGTCAAGTCATCTGCTGTTTTAAAGAGGATGTGTGGATCTGATCGATTAAGATTTATACTCAGTTGCCTATTAATTATGTTCCAGACTATCTGCTAGATGTTTTTAATGAAGCTATTGATTAATTCATCTACAAGCACATCTGGTCGTGTGTATTAAAGTTACTGGCTTTTAATACCAATAAGGAGGTCAACACCATAAGCAAAGAGAAGCATCTGACAGTCCCCCAGCATCCCTCTCCTTGTTAAGGATTGGTTAACTTGAAGGAAGTAAGACTAAAATATCCAGTCATTGGCATGAAAGCACTGCCGTCTCTTTCTCTAGTCTACATTAGCAGTTCTCAAACTTGAGTGTGCCTAAGAGGAACAAAAGGTTGTATTAATAAAACCCCACAGACAGTAATTTCTCAAGGAATTTTTGACAGTAAGGTTGACTGTGCTGAGTTAGCATCTGGGGTGACTTCTTAACCTAGCCTAGTAAATTGAATATTTGCTCTGTGAGCAAAAGGGCCAGTGTGCTCTCATCCCCCTTCTGCGGGCTCTTCACCAGTCTCTCAATGCTCTTCCATGGCCAGCGAGACAGTTTCCCAGCCTTTCCTGGGGCTGTGCCATCCCTTCCCATAACTCAGCTTTAGCGCATCTTTGTTGTTGCTTGGAGGCTGAGCATCTCCAAATTAAAATCTCTTATGATTATTTATGATCAGATGCCCTTTAGATGGTGGCACAAATCTTCTCCACAGCCCCCCGGGGTCTCCACAGGGAGACACGCTGTGTGACAGTGTAGGATTTGCAGGTCACCTTTATGAGTCTGGTTTCTTTATGTGCTCAGCTCTTCGAGTCTTATCTGTTATTGAGAAGGATCTTATTCCTGTGAGAAATCTGGCATACCCTTTCGACATTTCTCTGCAGAGTAAAAAGAATGAATGGTCCTCCAGGAAGCCCTGGCTGCTTTATATACAAACATTTTTGATGTCTTTTAGGCCCTACATCTTGTGGAGTGCGGGCCAACATGGTCACGGCACAATGAATGACCTATGACGCTGAAGTCACAAACAAGAGCATTCTGGGAAATGGCAGGCAATTTACTCGATTCTTAATCTCCAGAGAAATATTACATTATTGGCTGGATATATGGGTCCAGTTCTGATTCTGCTATTCCAGTTGGGTGATCTTAGGAATATTTCCTCAACTAACCTAAATCATTTTCATTTTTTCCTCAAAATAATTAACAGTGTAACTGTGAAAGTCACAGAGAGGTGGAGAAACTATCATTTCTTAAGGCTTTTAAAGGATCTGATACTCTATATTACTTCATAGCAGGTCTAGCAACTAGATTATAAAGTAAGAATTAGTTAAAATGATGAAGATGGAATGTAGGTCTATTGGGAGTCTTGATGGAGGAACACTGCTCCCTCTGCATTTCCCACAGCAGCAGTAGTGCTCTTCCAGAGAGGAGCCCTGATTGTCTATGGACAACTGAATAACAGAGAGGAGCGGTGGCAGAGTCTAGGGCTATTGGGCATGTCAGTTGGCCTTTACCACCTTGCAATAGATATTTAAGAATAAATATTTCAGCTCTTGGTTTCATGCCCAGCTGGATCTGGGCTTCTGGGTCTGAGGTGAGACAGAGTCCCAGGTCTGAGGGAGCACAGCCACCGACATGGAGGTCAGCAGAGGACAGACAGCAGAGGACAAGCCTATGGGATGAGCATCTTCCTCCCACCTTTGTTCCATCTTGGCCCTCTGTCTATGGTACCACTCACATTCACGGTAGGTATTCCCTGCTCAGTTGCTATTCTGCGTTCCAGCCATCTCTGAAGATGCTCTCACAGACACACCATCACCATGCTTCATTAAACAAGGAGTTTTCTTAATCAAGGTTAGATATTATAAAGAATGAGGATTCTCAGTTCTTTAAGTCAAAAACCAACCTGTGTTCTCTCATCTCAGAAGATGCAGAATTTAAAGACAAAACAAAATCACTGGCCTCAAGTAACACGGTTTGCAAATAGTAAATGGTGCCTGGTATAAAAATAAGATGAAGCATATGAATGCCCACAGTACTCGCACACGCAAGGCTTCTATCTTCTTTCCTCAAGCATCCTTGTTTTCCATGTGTTCTTCAACTCTCTACAGTGGCATTTTGCCAGTGGTCACTTTTCAGACAGTCAACTTGACCATTCCTACTGCTATAACAAAGCCTCCATCTACACTAAACCTACAAAAGGATCACACAACATATAATCACTTTCAGTCCTGCCAGGGTCATAAGCCACTTGCTCTCATCTGGCATAGACTGAAAACTATACTTTCACACCCATACTGAAGCCACCATCCAGTCTGTAGATGCAATGGCTCCGCTTTCATTCCTAAGGCTTTTAAGTTGTTCCTTCATATATACAGGCCTTCTGAGAAGCACCCCTGGAGGTGGGAGTCGAGAATGCCTACTGTTAGTCATGTGTCTGCATATGCCCAGGGCTCCTTTCAGCACAGCCATTGGAAGAACCATAACAGAAGCAATATGTTCTCTGAGAAGACTTTCACACCAACAGTATACTTCTGATATTTGTCTGCTCTATATTAGAAAAAAAATGCCTATACAAAATTTGCAGAATTTGCTATATAGGTTTTGAATGCTCTGAGTGAAAATACAGTCTGCATGGCTTCTAGAATGGGAGTCAGTGATCTTGCTGGAAACCAAGATGGGAAAAAGAAATTTCATTTAGTGCACCTTGAATCAAAAGAAAATAAGAAGAACTGGTGGTTGCAAATTAGAGGAGGCTGGCACACTTGTCAAGAGGCCAAGGGCAAATAAAAACAAACCAGACGTTAACATATAGCTGAAGCTCCAGGTCGCAGGCATAAGTTCACACCGAGTAGCCTCTCATATGTACAATATGACACTGTAAGCATCTTTCTTGTTGGTCACGAAGATTAGCTAAAATGAGCACACTTGAGAACCTAAACCTTACATTTAAACTGTGAGCTCATAAGCCTGCCATGTATTACAACCAGTCAGCCAGTATCACCCCCAAACCAACACAACTAGTCATCATAAACAACTGATTAAAACAGTCACTACAGTCGGCAGGCCGTCACCACAGAGAAATGTCAGATAGCACAAATCATCACAACAAATGCATTAAGTCAGAACCATACATCAGCACAGCCAGCGCCATAAACAAGCAGATACTGCCACAGACGCTGTCTGTCACCACAGCCATCTGTCTCTTCACCCACCAGCCCTGATAACCAATGAGACACCACCACAAACAAAACCAGCCCAAAGGTAACCACAGATAGTCCACAAAAATCATAGCTGTGGGAGCCTAGGCAGTTTGGATGCTCAACTTACTAGACCTGGATGGAGGTGGGGGTTCCTTGGACTTCCCACAGGACAGGGAACCCTGATTGCTTTTCGGGCTGGGGGGGAGACTTAATTGGGGGAGGGGGAGGGAAATGGGAGGCGGTGGCGGGGAAGAGACAGAAATCTTTAATAAATAAATAAAAAAAAAAAAAAAAAAAGAACAGAAAAAAAAAAAAAAAATCATAGCTACCAAAATTATTATAAGCGACTATTAATATCCACAACTACTATCACAGCAAAGCAACCACCAAATCAAAACACTACCACAGCCAACCAATAGCTAGAACATCCAATAGGCACCACTATTAGACAACTTTCATCTGACCTTACTAAGTCCCAGGAACTGTGCCAAGTTCCTCCTCTGAATTAAGCCACATTACCTAATTCCAGCCCCTTGAGATAAGCATCCATACTGAAGAGATGAATGATAATCTGAAGGGAAAGTGGAGGGCATTGCAGAGCTGTAAACTATATGGTGAGTGTAATCAAAACCACTGTGTTTTTAAGTCATAATTTGAATGACTTTTGGTAGGATAAGTTGAGTAAAGGCAGGGCCGGGAAGGAAGTGCTTGAAGTGGAGCATCACAAAACAAAGCCATATATACACAGCCTAGGCAGGAGTTGTCAATCAGTATGCAATGGCAGTGACAATGGGAAATACAGCACTCTGGAAGTATTTTAAGTGTAAAGTCAGAAGACCCACTCATGACTTAGGAAACATAGGTGGTTGGAAACACAGAGCTCCGGAGGTAAGTCCTGACATAGTCAACGACATGCCAGGTGTCCCTTTTCTCCATTAGTAAGCTTTGGTTCTTCGGAACCCAAATCCCAGTGCCAGCTTGTCCCTTCATGGGAAGATAAAGGCTCCTGGTGAGCAGGTGGCTCATTATTTACTTACCTGCACAGCTTGGGGCTTGCTCTAACCAAGTCAAGAAGATTGAATTCCTATTCAGAGCAAGTAAATGCATCTGAGCCACTCACAAGTGCCCACTCTGCATGGCCAGCAACATGCCTGCTGCTCTCTTTAATGGATAAATTGCATAAATGAGAGTCCCTCCAGGGCCTTTGCAAGCAATGCCACCAGATTCTTAATCACACCACATTTTCAGGTGTCACAACGGCGAACAGGTGGGAACTGGAACCCCAAAAGTGTTTAAAGAACAATTAATCAGCACATTCCACATTAAAGGATTGAGAAAAATAATTCTCAGCATAACCAAGGTTGCTTGCAAGAAATTTATCACTTAGCGGTGACAGCGAGCGAGCAGCTAACGGGGCACAGGCAGTAGCCTGTCAGTGCTAACTTTGCATCTAGGCTCATAAATGTAGACGCTGGTCATCCAACACAATTAGATATTAGAAAATAGAAAGATTTAAGAGTGCAGTTATGAAAGATGCTGTCAGAGATTAATTGGTGAAGAGACAAACATGTAAAGAGTAATCAATGTGTATTAAGGGGAAAGGGCTCTCCGGACTTCATTCATTTATGGATTATTTCTTGCATATCTGCTAAGGATCAAATATGGTTCCAGATTCTTGGAAAGCATACACAATCTCTATGCTCTACTCTGTCATGCTGACAGTCTGAAGGGTGTATAAAAACATGAGCCTATGATGCATGCTCAAGTGATCTGAGGGACTATCAAGAAAACAAAACAAGAGCAAGCTCCAAGAACAAGACAACCGCGGTGTCCCCATCAATAGAGCCATGACCAAGTGGTGATTCAGGAGAGAGCAAAGAGCAGAGAGAATGAGTTCCAGGCCCGCCAAAGCCAAGTTCTATCTGACGCTCCCTGCAGTGCCTTCCATTAGCCCATTTCTCAGATGTCAACCTTGAGGGTCAGAGACATAAGCTGTTAGTTATGCTATAGTTCTGCTGCTTAGAATTGACAGAGCTGGGTTTAAACAGAGACTGGCCTGACTTTAAATCAGATAGACTTTATTTTAAAATAAGTAATTATTCAATATGATCATGGCATTTTCAAGCAAAGTGTGTTTTAGTAGAGCTCCCCCTGTATCCCCTGCCCTATCACCTTCCCTGTAACTTCCACCTCCCAAGTATGAGTATCTCTTTCATGTCCCACAGTCATTTTGTCCCTGGCGCCTCCTTCCTCACCACCTCTTCTTCTCCTTTCTTGATCTCCTTCTAGATGTTTAGCTTTTACCTCATTTGCACCCATGAGATTGACCACATACACATTACAGGCTAGGAATCCACATACAGGAGAGAGCATGGTGGGGTTTATCTTTCTGAATCTCTGCTTAATAAACTATGGATTTTTTTTCCAGTTGTACCCAACTGCTGTTAATCTCCATTAGGCTTATGTCAATCAGTACCAGAGTTCAGTTCATGTCATATAACTAGCTACGGACAGCTAGATCTTCTTTAAGGAACTGAGTCTCCCTAATGGGAAGTTAGCTCAGCTGGCAAAATTCTGCTTTGGCAGCACCGGGGCCTCTGAGTTTGATGCCCAACAACACACATAAAAAAATGCTAGGCAGGGTAGTGCATGCTTGAAATCTTAGGTCAGGCAAATTCTTGATCTGTTAGCCTACCTGAGAAGTTCCAAACCCTTGGAGGAAAAAAGGAAGGAGGGAGGGAGGGGAGGGAGGAAAGGAAAAGAGGGCGAGGTCAATGAAGGAGGAAGGGTGGACAGTTCCTGAGGAAGAACAACCAGGGTGATCCCAAGACTCCCATGCATGTATGTGCATAGCCATGTGCATGTGCCACCACACACACACAGGAGATGGTACAGGAGAACAGAGTTGGATAGGACAGATGACAGAAGGAGAAGGACATGCTCCTATTCCTTATTTTACTGACATGTCCACGTTTGAGAAATCCATTCTCTCCTCTGTAAGACATGCTTTCTTATTACTTATTAATACTGTAAGAATAACAAGAAAATAATAACTATAAAAATCAACACCCAATGCCTGAGAGATAATAAAGCAACACAACAAACAAACAAAACAAAAACAAACAAATACAACTACCTACCTCCTACTTGTCTGGTAGTCAAGCCAAATATCAACCCCTTTCTGAGATTTTCTGGATCCCTCCTTTCTGAATGAGTCTCTCCCTGTTTCAGTTCCCAAATCACTACTAAAACGATTGATTTGTCTTTAAATAAACCCATAAATTATGCCTTTCAGAACACGAGAACAAGGGTTTTATAAGGCTTCAGGGACCTCTTTGATACTCCACAGAATTTTAATATGACGTGTCTTTATAGTTAATAGATACTATATAATCTAAAGAGCCTTAAGGACTCCTCAATACATAGCACACACATTTAGGAAGAACAAACAAGAACAGGGGCATATGCTAAGAGCTCTAAACAACGATTATCATTGTTACTCAAAAAGATTATGCCCTCCTCTAGGAAAGCAAGAGGGACTCAAATATGAACATCTCTCTAGGTACTCGAGACATATGGGTTTAATTAGAAGGCACTATTCTCCTGGCCTGTATGGGCAGCCAAGCACCTTGGCATCCTCCACCACTTCCACTCTAAATGAGCATCATGTCTTCTGGGTTAAAGACAGTGGTTTCGAGACAGATCAATATAGACTCAGCTCCTACCTGTGCTTTTGTTGTCTACTGACCTTGGGCAAATCCTATGACCTCTTTTACCCTCAGTTTTCTAATATATGACTTAGAGTTGATAACCACTTTTTCACACGATGGATTGAGATAATATGTGAACTAACACAATGGCCTGTTCAAATAGCTCTCAAGTAATAGCAGGATACCTCTGTCTTTCTGCCAAGAGTGTAAACCAGATAAACTCCGAGCTGCTCCTATGCGTTCTTGTCCTCTGCAAATGCTAGATCCCTACACAGGGCCTAGGATATAGTAGACAATAAGTATTTGATGAATGACTAAGGAAACCAGCTTCACTTTTACATGTGCTCTGTTAGTTAGTCCCCACACACCCCACAGCAAGTACCCTAGTCCACAGTCTAGTTAAGATGTTATTGCTGAAGGGTTCAGTAACGAATAAATTGACTAAACTGAAGGGTTACTTGGGGAGAGTCAGGATTTATCTAGATCCAAATCTTAAGCCTTGTTTTATTCAGTTAGGTTCTTTTCACAAGTCTCCAGAATGTATGTATAAGTTATTTTTCTCACAGTTACGACCAAAGACCTAACAAAAATGACTAAAGGTAAGGATTACTCATCTGCACTCACGGTTTCTGAGGGTTTCACCCAGAGGTTCTTGGCCTCACACATTTGAGTAGGAAGGACCACATGGTGGTAGGAGTCTGGTAGACAGTCAAGAAATATCCAAGGATGATAGACACATGAAGGCCTGCCCACAATGTTCTACTTTTTATAGTTGGGCCTCACTTTCTAAAATTCCAAGAACTTTGAAAACAGCACTCCTAATAAACATTCAAAAATAAGCTTTTGTAGGGACATTTCAGATTCAAAACATAGTAACATCAGAAAAGCAAAACGCCCACAGATGCATAGTTTTCTATCAAATGTGCTTCTCCTGGAATCCCTGTCTTGTTCCTAACTGCAAGCCATTGGATGGATGTGGGTAATATTCAGAGGCAGGACCTGCAGGGAGCACAAGAAAGTCATTAGCAACCATGAACTCAAGGGATTCATAAAGAACAAAGAAAGCTATCACAAACTCAGCTCCTCTGGTTGGCAGAACAAAGACCACAGAGGCAAAGATGAGAATAGAAGCCTGTTCCCTGTCTGACTAGGAAGCATTCAGTATGTCAAGTCCCGTAAACCTGCAGGCAAAACAAATAACATATTAGCTGAAGTGTTGGCTTTGAGTGTTGACTCCAGAAAGAAAAAGCCAGAGGAAGAAGAACTGAAGAGACCCCGTCCCAGCAGAGGGGTTACTTTTGAAGGCCTGGGGTGGTGTTGATAGTGAGAAGTCTCTATAGAAAACTCATGGCTGGAGGCCCTGAGATCTCAGAAAGGAATTTGACAAGATAAGTCTGTTTGACTTGGATAAGCAAAAACCACGATAGGCATAATAACCACTTACAGGTACCTGAATTAGGAAATGTTCAGCAGGGACAAGGACTATGGAAGCCAGCCCATGGGAACCTGCCCAGGAGAAAAGAGGAAAGCTAAGTCAAGGGGAATTAGAGCATTAAGGCCAAGGCCAAACTTGGCAGGAAGAGGCTCCTTAGGGTTTCTCTGTCCCTTGGCACACCAAGCTTGATCACATCTCGCACACTGGTTCTTACGACTTCACTGTAATTTTCTTCACACTGGATCCTTCAGGGATTCTTGGCCTTATTTCATATACCTATCATGGAAGGAGGCCATAATGACTTCGCTAGGATGTTGACTTTTATCCAAAGCACTTGTTATATGTGAAATTATTACCTTTATTTAGCTTGCTGTTGATTAAATTTATTTGTACTAGAACTCAAGAATGTTAGTTTCCCTATCTACATCACAGATCAGCCAAGTGTTATACATGGTATTTTAGTAAGGTAAGCAGTGCATACCTGTTCCTATATCATCTGTGGCCAGGTTTAATTTGAGCAAACAGAGCACTTGTGATAGAGACCATAGGAGACCAAAGTCTAACTGTTTATTCCCTGGTTCTTTGGTAATATGTTTAATGACCCTTGGTTCAGATTAACACTGAATTTTCCTTGCTTACAGTATGGAATTAGTGAATGGATAAAATGAAGGTTGGGAGGGGGAAAAAGCAGCAGAAAGTATTCCAAGTAGAATAGCTCTTCTCTGAAGTGCCTGGGACCAGAAATCCATCAAATGTTATCTGCAGAGATGAGGCTAATTAGACATACCCAATTTGAAATCTCAAAATTGGTGGTAATTTTTATTTATTTTTTCAAAAATTTCATCATGCAAATATACAGTGTCTTTTGATCAAATCCACCCCCCCCTCTTCTCTTTCCTCCCTTCCTCTCCCCTCCCCAGCCCTCCCCTCTTTCTTCTCCTTCCGAACCAAGAATACTCTTCTAACCCACTGAGTACAACCAGTACATGGGCTTCAACCACTCACTGACACATGGGCAACCTAACAAAGTTACAACCCTGAAGAAAACTGACTTTCCCACTATGTAGCCACCAAGTACCAATAGTTCCTCAGCTGTGGGTGAGACTTTGGAAGAAGGGACAGAAAGACTATAAAATCTAAAACTTTTGAGCTTTATGTTGGAGTTTATACAGTTTGGGATTTTGGAACCTTTCAGATATTTTGAATAGCCAAACTCAGAGTGAACACAGACAATACTAGGGACAGCTGTAAGAGTTACAAATATATTCAAATTAATGCTGCCTATTCAATTGGCTACAGTGACAATCCCAAATATCTGCTTTATCTAGAGCTTGGAAAGATCAAAGACATGGTAGGCTTCTTTTCTGTTTCAACTTGCTAAGCGCTATGGGAGCAAGACTAACAAACTACTGTGGTTTCTATATGGCCTGGGGTCAGAGCATAGAGGAAGCCCAGCACTGAGGCTACAGGGGCTTCATTGTGGCTTTGCATATCTTTAGCAGTGGTTTCCACTTATTGCACATGTTCTTCTCTTGGTGGCGGTAGCTGCATAAATGCTTACCGCATCCAGTCTTTGCAGCAGGTCCCTACAGCGGATGCCTGTATTACAGTGTGTTTATGCTGTGGCAGTCATCAACCCCCAAACACCACTGCCTTAAAACGACAAACATCTCCTTCGTCCTCACATGCCATGTGCAATGTGTTTGGCCAGAAGCAAAGGGATGGAGGTAGGTTTCTCCACGAAGTCAGGCTGTAGGACACTTGACCATGAACAAATTCACCACTTAAACACAAAGCTGAAAATGTCTTGCTTAAAGGTAGCAGCAGACTAAGAAACAGCTCTTTCCTACTCTGGTACATGCCATGTTCATATTCATAGGCAAGCCTAACTGTTGGAGCCCACAAGGCTCTACAGTAAATGCACAGCTGACAGACCAATAGGCAGATCCACAGGAAGTGTATACGTCCTTGTCCACATGGGATAACCCATTTTCAGAGCTGTGGAAACACTTGTCTTCTGGGAAAGTCAAGTCCCAGTGTCATATCTGTAAAAACCTTGTGAAGCCATGATTCTTCCCTTCAAAATAGGAAGAAAGGGGGAAAGTTAAAGGAGTATTTCACTAAATCATGAAAAAATAAGGGCAAGATCATGAAGTCATTAAAGATAGGTGAAAATTACATAATCCCAACCAAAGCCTAGGGTGTATGACTCGAGGAAGAATGGCTACTCATGTAGAGAACTTGAGGAAGTGTCAATGGTAGCCAAAAGAAGATGCTCAGAGCCCTCCTCCATACAAGCTATGCTCTATGGATCCTGTGCAATGCCAGATCCATTGTTTCTACCTTCCTTTCCATCTCCAATTTGATACCCTGGTCTGACTTGATCAACAGCTCCTAAATTGCTTACAGCTCTCCACTTGACTTCCAGGTCTTTAAAGGCACTGCTTCTTCCATTCAGACATTCCTCTGATTTCTTCACCTGAGTTAGACTTCCTTGTCCTCAGGGACTCAGTTGACACATCACACCTGCTATGGGCCTCCACAGAGGTGTGTCCTCAACGGGCCTCTTTGAACATGTACACATTAGTGGTCACATTGCATAGTATCTGAGACATCTCTGTTAATGTAGAGACCTAGATATTATCACCCATTCCTCAGCATCTCACAGTGTCGGGCACCTCTGGGAATTTCAACAGATATCTATTGAATGACTATGTTGAAAGAAAGACCTAGAGTCTAGATTCTATAATGATTTATATCACCTAGTAATATTTTCACATCAGAATTTGATTCGGCAGAGAAGGGACAGAGTCCAAGCTTGTTCATTTTCAAGAAGTGTGTGGTAGGTCTGCGGACACCTTTTTATCAGCAAGGCTGGAGGAGATGCTGCTGATCTACCTACATCTTCCTCTTTCACTGTTCCCACAGAAGCCAGCGGAGCAGAGCAAAACTGTCAGCACCTGTGCCTCCTTGTTCGAGGTCTTTCTCTGGCTACTGGAGCCCATTTAGCCCACACATCCCTGGAAGGCACACCTTGGAAATTCGCAATGGCTCATGCGTACACTGTCCACACAGGCTTGTTTGATGGTGTAGTTGCTATTCTGTTCCTCTTATTCCCATCTTCCACACCTCACTGCTGTTTTCTGGGATCAATATCTAAAGACACCTAAACAAATCACCTTAGGGGAACCCAACTTAGGTCAGGTCTGTCGTAACTCTGCCTCTGTCTGTAACAGGGTTTTTATTACATAAGGCATCCTTGCATTCATTCCACAAGTGGACATGTAGTAACAGACAGATCACTCGTGGGAGGCAGAGTCTGATTTTGTTCTATTCTGTATTCCAAGTTCCTTGCCAATAATAAATAAATAAATAAATAAATAAATAAATAAATAAATAAATAAATAAAATAAAACACAGGTCTTCAGAAAATGTTGGCTGGAGAAAGTAAAGGGGGCTTTTCTTTGATGACTTCTTTTCAGTGCTCCCCACTTCCTCCAACCAGTTTGTTTTTGGCAGGACCTTGATATGTAACTCAGGCTGGTCTTGAATTTACAATTCCCTCTGTCTCTCTCCTGCCTCTGGTTGCTGGAATTTCAGCCATGCCCAGGCTGCCTGGCTTCTTGACTCCAGCCTCCACACAGGGGTGGAACCTGGGCAGAGTACTCTGCAAAATGGTGATGAGCTTTAAATTCCCTCCCTACCAGTTTCTCAAAAGGTATTTGAATGTCCTCCTCTTTAAAGCCAGGCTAGCTAGCTACAGCACCTGGTCTGATGGTATCTGTTATGATAATTAAGTGAAAACAGAGAATATACTCTCAAAACATGTCTAAGATACTGCACTCAGAAAGCGGATCCCAGACCACGGCTGCACTTGGCTTCTTCCACTAAGCCAGCACAGCGCTATACCTTATGAAATATGGTCTAGAACAGACATGCAGCAGAGCTAAGACACATCCCCATGAGGAAGTTCTTTGGTCCTCCTCTTCCTCAACAGAAATTGCTTTGTCTATGACAGTAGAGGTTCTGGAATCAGACAGACCAAGGGACAAATCTCAGCTCTGACACTGATGACTTGGGACTGTTGCTTAACCTCAGGTTGTTCGTCTGTGTAGCCCTCCCCACTAAGTTTGTGATGTGTACATAGCAAATGACTGGCAGAGAGAAAGAGTCCAATAAGTGTTCGCTGCCATCCTTGCTATCATCACTGATCTTACAACGAGACCCGTGGAGGCAGCAAGGCTTTCCGTTCTGGCAGCCTTGGCTCCTGAGCGTACCCGGGAATGTCGGCTTCCCTACTTCCCATTGACTGCCAGTTTCAAAAGAGCTCTTTATTTTCAGAGGATACGTTTGATAAGTCTGTGAATTTGCATGCTGCCAAAAGCCCCCTGCGGCTCGTCTAAGTCCAGATTATTCTGTTTATTCCTTCAGTCACAGCTGTCGTTTATCGCGAGGAGGCAGCTCGTTTATTATGTTTCCGACTACCCAGGCACCAGCTCAGGGCGGCCTTTGTAAACTATATCTGCCTGCCTCTGCCACCGAGTGACAGGTTGATGTCACCTGCAGCCCTGGACCAGCAAAGGGGGGTGAGACATGCCTGGGAGGAGGTCCTTCCTTTTCATCCAACGGGGGCTGCTCGGATCCCTATCATTTTTCTGAATTGGTATCAACAGCTGCTTTCATCTTCACACAAGACGAACATTGTCGTTTGCTTGTTTTATTATTAACACACTCTGGCATAATTGCTTGGTCTCTCAACTGTGACCTGTTAGACAGTCACTCAGCCGTGGAATTTTTCCAGGGGAATACAGCACCATGGTTGAAGACAGTGTTATGCAGTTTCCCCCTAACCGTATCTATTTGTCTATAAGCCCTGAAGTCAAATCTCTTGTTGAATTTGCTCAAACATCAACGAACGGTTGAATTTACATAGATTTAATGTCTTATAATCTTTCTGGTCTGGGGAATCTATATTCAAGATATATCTGCACATCAGCTCAGATATATGCTGTTTAATACTGAAATTAACTTTAATCTCTCTAAAGCCCAATACATATGCACATCACTAAACCACAGCAGCCAAGACTTTCATTAGACAGACACAGTAACCTGCTGCTGCCAGCTAACACACACACAGAGTGCAAGAATCTGGGCCATGTGCACAGTTTGGGTTCTTTTTGTTTGTTTTTGGTTTTGGTTTTATTAAAGCACAATTATTTTGTGAAACACATTATTTGTCTACTTGTTATTCCTGGAGGTTTCATTCCACCTTCCAGTGACACATACACACACGTCAGGAGGCTTGGAATAACTGTTCATTCAGTCATAGCTATACGAATATTGTATCTTGGATGACACAATTGATACACACAATGGGCATTTGTTGAGTCCCGGGGCTATGCCAGGCGCCAGTGTGGGACCTGCATGCACAGCAGTAAACAAAGCAAATGAAGATCATGCTGTCCTGGACTCCGCATGTCATCTGTGGGGTAGGCAAACACACACAAAGAAACCACGTGTCAGGAAGCAATGCATCCTCAGAATGAAACGCTGCAGAACACACAGTTAAGGTGCTGGGGTAGGTGTGAGGCAGTAGCAGCCTGAGATGGTCTGGGGACAAAGGAGGTGGGCAGAAGACAGAAGATGAGCTGGTCTCCAGTTACTTCCGGCTGATGTCATAATGGCCCCTTAGCTGTTGCACTTCCTGTGACCAGACTAATTTACAGCATCCTGTGGCTGGTTCTTCCCAAAGATTGAGTCTATTTCCTTCCTGCCTTAAATATGACCTTGGTATTGGTCACAGTAATGTCAAACCAAACAAGTGGGAAAAATAAGAGGTAAAAAGTTCACACCTAGGCCTAAGTCAGCTGGCAACTTCTGCTTTTCGTCACCCTCCGAGAGTCCTGAGATGACTATGATGCATAGGAAAATCCTGTCTCCAGAAGGCAGAGGCACTCCTGCAGACACCCAGCACGGTTAGAGGAGTGTAGCTACAGGGGTGTTCTCAGGGGAGAAGGGTGGGGGAGTCACACCAAAGAAGCAAGGCCCAAGTGAGCTTGTATTGTTATGGAACAGTTTGCTATGCAGCAGAAACTGGCGGCTTTCCATGCTCCCTACTCTCTATTTCTGCTGTGTGCAAATTCTGGCTCAGATTCTCCTAGCTCTGTTCTCTTCCCTGCAAATGGGTCCTTCACAGCACCGATGATTCTACAGCGCTCTTCATTAATTAACTCTCTAGTTCATGCCTATCTCAATGTGGTATTCTAGATACAGCTCTGAAGATGGATATATTAACTAGGTTTAGTTGGTTCGGATCATGGTATATCCTATATATACAATTAATATAATAAGATATTGTTATTACAATTATTATTAATTAATGTCATTTTTAGTTAACTTTAAAGTACTAATAAGTTCCTTTTAGTAGCAACAATAACACACGGAAGGAAGAATGAGTAATTAGAATATGCTTGCATCAGGAGGCCTTTCGGGAAAATATTATATCATATAATTAGATTGAATTCTCATATTCATACCCCAGATGGCTAAAGGAAGGCTCTAAGGCTCATGACATATGATTTTCCAAGAATTTCAATTCTGTTTGTGATGCCACCCACAAAGTTCTACAGGATATTCATAGAACACTTACAGGAGCCCACATCTTGGAATGAAGCTTGCAAGTCTCCAGTAAAATTCCTAAGTGGCCTTAACATACTCCCCTAGCTAATATCCTGATGCTCACCCATTCTCTAGGGTCACCCTTTGTTGAGTCTAATTATGGGTCAAAGGCAGGCTGAATACCAGAAATATAACCATGCCACGCCCTCTGGTAATTACCACGTAACAAGAGGGAGGACACACTACAGGTCATCACAGGATGTTCTTTAACTGATGATTATTGGTAACAGGTGCTGTGCAGCCAAGAGGAAGGCTACTAGCCTATGGGCAGAGAAAGAGGAGGACAGAGAGGGACAAGCACACTCTGGAACTCAGCAGCATTTTGTTTGGGTCTTTCATAGTTAGACAAAGAAAACAGAGAAACAGAGTTGGGCACTCCCCTGCCTCAAGTGAATCAGTGTGACTTGGGGAGCCAACATTAACCCAAATGAGAAACACTTTATTTGAGGGAAGCAGACAGAGAACGAAATGAGAAACTTTGAATAGCCACTGTATTGCTCTGTATGCCACTTGCTTAGAAAAAAAAGTTCTATTCTGAGTCCAAAGACTAAGAATGATATAATGAATATTTCTCTGATTTCTCTGTCCAATTTAAAGTTTTGTAACAAAATACCAGAAGCTTGAAGAGTTACACAGAAAAGAGGTTTATTGAACTCAGTTTCAAAACTCCAAAAGCATTGTGCCCTGGCATCTGGCAACCCTGGCAAAGACTTCTAGGTGCCTGGCATCACAAATGACATCATGGGGATAGATGCAGGGAGGGGAAAGGAGAGAGGGAGGGCAAGAAGCAGGATGGAAGGACAGAGAAGCTGAATGAGGGAGTGTGGAGTGTGTGTGTGTGTGTGTGTGTGTGTGTGTGTGTGTGAATATTTCAAGTCAGAAACCAGAGCATCAGTAAGCCAGAGGTTGTGCAAAACCTGTTTGCAACAATGGGACTCACGATCTGTCCCAAGACTGGCAGTAACCCTGGACAGGGCTGTTAACTACATGATCACCTCTTAAAGGTCCCAGACTCTCGATTACACCCTGAAGAGCAAGCCTCTAGCAAAGAGACTTAGGGGAAGAGACACAAATTGTATCTAAACCCCACCTGTAGTCACTGAGAGAGGTACACAAGAACCACTGTCCCTCTCTCTTTCATTTCCCACCAGTCTTAGTACACTGGGTTTTACCTCTGTCCCTTCTCATTGCAGATGGCTGCAGCTCCAGGCATGACACCATTACAAAGAGGAAATGGAGGAAATAACCCCTTTATGAAGAAAGCCAAAGCATCTTCAAATCCCAACAAACATTTGTCACCTCAAACTGTCCTGAACATGACAGGGAATCTTTACCTATTTGCAATGAAAGCTAAACACACATTAAGATCTAGGCACGAAACTAGGGACAAACCTATCTGGGGGAGAGTTTCAGTCACACAACTTTGCTGAACACAATGTTTTAAGCAGAATTTTCATGGGTGGGGGCTAAGGGAGAACCCTTCTAGAAGCCATGGGGAAACTAAGGCTGCCTGTCTTTAGAAAGCAGGGACTAACACAGGAGTGTTATCTGCATTATAAACCTGAACGGCACTTTGTTGGGAAACTTGAAGGCAGAGAATCTTTAAATTAAGCAATCAGGATAGGAATAAGTAATGCGGGGCAATAGCGATGTGCATTTCTGTGACATCATCATAACGACCAAGCAGAACACTGGCATTTAAATACAGACCTTGTCTTGTTAAGTCCTATAGCCCCAGATGTAGCAAAGGGACCAAGAACTAATGCAGTAAAATAGCAGCCTGCAGGCAACAGGGGTGAAGACGAGCAGAAATCAAATACAAATCCATATGTTTAGTACCTGTGATGGTTAGTCTTCACGATCGACTAGATGAGATCTACAATCATCTGGGAGACAAGACTGTGAGCATGCACGAGGGGGTCCTCTCCATCAGAATTAATGAGGTGGTAAGCCCTGTTTTTGCTGAGCATCGATTCAATCAATACTCTTGGGGATGGCAAGATGGCACAGCTGTGAAGGACTCTACTGCTCTTGCAGAAGATCCAAGATTGGTTCCTAGCACCCAGTCAGGTGTGTCACAAATGCCTGTAATTCCTGCTCCAGGAGATCCAATGCCTCTGGGCTCCGTTGGGACCTGCATTCATGTGCACGCACCCTCACAAACACACATAGTTAAAAATATTAAGTATAAAGGTTATGACATTTGCTCTCCTGTTTCTTGACAACAGATGCATGTTGACCAATTGCCTCAGGCTCCTGCTGCTGTGATGGGTTGGTTATAACTTGTACTGTGCGCCAAAACAAACACTTCCTTCCTTAATTTGCCATTGGGGGGGGGGCACTGTATCACAGCAACAGAAGTATAAGACAGAACCACAACCCTAAACCTAGCAGAGGCAGGATATCAGAAAATGGTCCCGAAACCCACAGTGTGTACCATACTTTAATGGATGTTTAGATGTTAGCATTACAACCTAGAGAGTCAAAGCACTGAAAGTCTGCAAACTATAATAATATATAAGAGGTGGAAGGGTAATTTTAACTCTATACAAAGA
Organism: Microtus pennsylvanicus; assembly: GCF_037038515.1. Lineage (NCBI taxonomy): Eukaryota > Metazoa > Chordata > Mammalia > Rodentia > Cricetidae > Microtus > Microtus pennsylvanicus. The sequence continues at coordinate 65,540,527 of NC_134583.1, read as the reverse complement.
CAATGCTTGCTTGGCCTTGCCATTAGCATTGGGGTGATTTCCCTATACTGTGCTGTACTGTGTTGGGGCTGAACTTTGCGTCTCCGTACCTGAGATGCTGACATTAATTCTGTATCCAATGTGCATGGCACAGAGCCAGACACACACTGAAGAAGCTCATGTCTGTCAGGTAAACAAATGGATAAAGCAGCAATAAGAGTCATGATATGATTTGCTAGTTGCTAGATTCTGTTCTACAACCTTGCAGGTAGTAAGTCATTTAAGCTTCTGAGATAAATTGTAGTGCTTCTGAAATAAGTTGTAGTGCATTTTCTCCATCTCACGATCATGATATGAACCAGTTAGCAAACTGCCTCTCAGGCATAAAACCAGAAGTTACCATATTGTGGGCACCATATTAAATTTCCGAGTTTGTTTGTGCAGTATTGAGAACTCAGGGTTTTGCACATACTTTACCAGTGTGATATAGCCTCTTTCTGACATCTTTTACCACTTCACAGCCCAAGCAGTCAGTAGCTTGATGCTTGACATCAATGCTGGTACCCCATGGCTCACACCACAGGTAGGAACAACACATAAGCTTTCTAGAAGGATAGGTTGTAGTAATAAGGGGCGGCGGCAGGGTTGCGTCCCCAAACACCCCAGCTGCCTGCCTGGCTCGGCTAGCTTATGCCCCAAATAATTACACGGACACTGTATTCTTTTAAACACTGCTCTGGCCCATTTCTAATCATCTGTGTAGCGCCCCTAGGTGCGCTTACCGGGAAGATTCTAGTCTAAGTCCATCCTGGGTCGGAGCTGGGGCATGGTGTGCGTCTTCCCTGGAGCAGGTAGCATGGCGTCCCTCTCTAGCGTCTGCTCTGGAGAGGAGAGCTGTGGAGTCTGACCTCACTTCCTCTTCCTCCTGGCATCCTGTTCTGTCTACTCCTCCCACCTATCTTCTAACCAATGAAATGGGCCGAGGCAGTTCCTTTATTGCTTAGCCAATGAAATCAATAGATTGATATATGACACTCCCACATCACTTCCCCTTTTTCTGTTTAAACAAAAAAAGAAAGCCTTTAACTTTAACATAGTAAAATTACATATAACAAAACAGTTATCAAGTAAAAGTTACATCCGAAACATTTATACATATAACAAAATTGACCGTAAATCTCTATCAATAAAGCAAAATCTATACTAATGCAAATTATTCATGTCTATATCATATCCCCCTTTAAATGTAAAAGAACATTTATAAACAATTTTTGGGAACATGGGCGCAGTTTTTTCTCTCCAAACTGCTTCCTGCTGAATGGGGGCGTCGTTAATTAGGTCTTTCTTGGTATAACCTGTGTGCTAGTTTCATCTCAGTTGGCAGTTGAGCAAAGCAATTTTCTGAAGATGTTCACAGCAACCCTTCAGGAGGACGTGGTCCATCATACCAAATCGGGATAAATGCAATCCACAAGGTCTGATCCTCTGTGAAAACAAAAGCAGAATCTCTTTTCCAAAGTATCATATCCTTAGATCCAAATTTTGAAATCATACCCTCATGATATCCGTTCTGGTTCCACTTGGCAGCCCTTATAATGAAATGTCTCTCTGTACTTAGCTCCTTCACAGTCAAAAATTTTAAAGAAAACACAATGTACATAATCCAGACTCTCTGTGAATTTTTCATTTTTACGCGGCTTATTTTTATTTATATCTATAACTATCTGTACTCTGTCTCTTTAAAGACTTTACTTTTACTTTTTTCTTTTTAAACCATTAACTTTATTCTCTATATTCTTTTTCTTCTCTCTCCCAAGCCAACGTACATTCATCCAACAGTGTGACTCATTTATTGGTCTGAATCTGTCCTATTGTGAATCTGCAATTTTTTACCATCCAGGAGCACTTTTGATTTGCGCCTTTAAATCACTAGGCGCTTAAGAATCTAAGCTGTGACATTCCTAGGTTAACTTTTTGCTTTTTGAGCATATATCTTTGACCTGGAATAACCCTGTAGACCAGGCTGTCTTTGAACTCTCAGAGATCCGCCTGTCTCTGCCTCCCAGGCATTGGGATTAAAGGCGTGTGCTACCACACCTTGAACTCACAGAGATCTGTTCGTCTCTGCCTTCTAGGCACTGGGATTAAAGGCGTGTGCTAACACACCTTGAAGTCACAGAGGTCTATCTCCCTCTGCCTCCCAAGTGTTGGGATTAAAGGTGTGTACACACAACAACTGTCTTCCTTTTCTTTTTTACTTTAAGAACTTTAACTTTTAGCTTGCATATATTTTTAACACACTTTAAACCATTCAGAAATTTTCTCTGTCTTTGAATCTCTCTTTACTGTATATCTCTCTTTTTCTGACCACGTGAGTCTTTAATTTGCCAAGCAATCTCAGTAGGACTAAAGGCGTGGCTTTGACGGCTGGATCCAGCCCATTCCTTAGCTTTCCAGCCTCATGGCTGAGGTACTGGCTGCAAGGTCCCTGCCAGCCAGCAAGCTACAACAGACAACACTCAAATCCTCTCTCGGTAGCCAGCCCTCCTGCCTCAAACAGTCAGAGTTTGCCCTGGCAGGATGGCCCAGAAAGCCGGCATTTTTAAAACAACACAGGTTTGTTCCTGCTGCTGAGTCAGGAAAATTTCAAAATGGAGGACATACCATTTTGTGCTAGCTCTGGGGCCACCAGGTAGGAGCGGCACTCAGCACTTTAATTCTGAGACTGAGCGTGCAGCACAGAAATTCTTTTCATCCAAGTAACATCCAAATCTGACACGCAGAGCACTGCGCAGTCTGAAAACACGTCCCTGTATGGCGGCAGGAATCCGCCATGCTCTTCCGCCTGCCTAAGCCTGATTCGGCCTTCTGCCCAGGAGCAGGCGGGGAGCTCTGAGTCATCGTCAAGGTCTCAGAGCACTCTCCTTCCGATCCCAAGCGGGAACACAAACATAAAGCCAGAGTTTGCACTGGTGGCACAGCCCCAGGAAGCAGCGCTTTAAGATAACGCAGCTTTTTTTCTGCTGCTGTTGCTGAATCAGGAAATCTCTCTACGGCACGCCACGAACAAACAGCAAAAATCTGTGTTAAACTCTCTCTCCCTTATTTTTAAGACTTCTCAGGTTTTTTAAGTAGGTTTAGTTAGCCACACGTCTGGGCGTCATTTGTTGTAATAGGAAGCGGCGGCGGGGCTATGTCCCCAAAACCCCTCTTCTAGATTGGCTAAATTGCCTTTCTCTTCAAAAATCCGACAACTCTTTGTATAAATTCCTGGCTCATCTGACTGGGCATGGTCTTGTAAGAGATCGTCTGTATGGTGTATGAGAGCTAGGACACAGCCTCAGAGAGGAAAGGCACTACACTACTCAAGGTCAAACACCAGGACAGTGGCTCTTCTGGGGCCCAGGGTTCTACTCTGCTCACATCAAAGAGCTCTGCGTTTTATTTGATGTTCTTCCTTTGGCTTCCACAAAAACGTATAGATACCAAGATGGGTTCTTTGGTTCAGAAGATAGAGGACCATTTAATAAAGTCATATATTTCCAGCTGCCCCCATTTGTGTTTTAACCAATGTTTCAAGATTGAATACTTGAAAATATACACTTATAATTCAGAGCTGGAGGAGTGTGGCTTAGAATGGAGACAAGGATGAGGCAAATCAAAGCCTCCAGTAATGTTTGGACCTGAGGAGAACAGGCTTCTTCCTACACAATTCTCCTTCTCCTCCTCCTGGTGCATTCTACAGCTTTACACCTGAACCATGCTATTGGTTTGGGGCTATGACTAATGAATGTATTTTTAAATAATCTTCTAATTATCCTGGAGCAGATGCGACTTTATCCCTTCCTGCTTTCATTAGGAAAAGCATCAGATGCAAATGGTTTATAGACGTCTTGTTATGGTTTCAATGTGAAATGTCCCCCTCAGGTTTGTGTGTTTGAATACTTGGTCCCCAGCTAGGGGCACTGCTTTGAGAGGCTGTGGAACATTATGGAAGTGGTTATTAAGAGATAGGTATTATTAGGTAGCAGCCCAGTCCTGGTTCAGGACGCATGCTATTCCAATACAATGAGGAGCAACAAGCAGTCAGTGCACATTCTATACCGTGATGGATTGTATCCTTACCAACCACGGGCCAAATAAATCTTTCTCCCTTAAGTCACTTCTTATCAGGTGTTTGGTGACAGCAATGAGGAAAGTAACAAATATATGCCTCTATTTCATAACCTTTAAGTAGTTCATGATTCTTTGAATATAACGGAAGCGTCAAATGTGCAAGTGCCCCGGGCCTCTTGCAAACTGTTAGATCTCTGAGAACACAATACTTTCTTTTCCCTCTGGAGCATGCTTTGGACATAAACGCCGCAACCCCCAGCTCCCTGTCTGCTTCCTTGTTTCGAGACTCTTGTGGAATTCTCCCTCCTAGGGGTACTCCCTGTGACTCTCCAGGCTGTCCCCGTTCCTCCCTCCTCTGTCATCTCCTCCCATGGATAAACCTATGGTGGGCTGTTGCATGCAGCTCCCCTACACACCATGAAGAATCTTATCTCTAGGCTTTGTGGAGCGCTGTGCAGAGTTGCCTATGGGGCTTCATGCATAATTAATGACAATTCGGCTACACATGTTTTCTATTAGCAATTCAGACTCTTTTAGGACTTTTAAAACATACTTTGCAATTCACCAAAATTCTAGGAGGCATTTAAATAAGAAAAATCCATAAAAGCACAGAATGTCTGCAGTTTCTGGAAGGAGGCTTTAATGAAGAATTTCTCCCCAGAGGAATGGTAACCGAGATGCTTTTTGCTCAGTACCACAAGTTTCTCCAGATGAGTACAAGACAAAACTACAGGTCTCCTCGAAAACAATGTCAATGGAATAGATTTTTAAAAAAAAATGGTCCCAGGTTACCATAACAACCAAGGTTTCAACATCGTGTTGACTAACTGCAAAGTGATATGATCAAGAGGACCAGAGCAGAGAACAAAAGTATCAGGTTGCTATAGAAACTAGATATAGGGGGAAATGGAGTTATTTCAGTAGGAATGCTTTCTGTGAAAAAAATGAATGCAAAGCATTCTTCCAAGGTAAATGTTCACCCTGGAATTTGATGCATTTGCCAACAGCTATCCCATCATTCTACTCATTTTGACAACGCTCCAAGACAGATGCTTATCAGTTAGCTATGTCTGCACAACGAACATTCTGAAAACTTTGAGAGTTTACACAGTTGCCACGTGCTTCACTCCTGAGAGTACGAGTTGACTGAGTTCAGGTTTTATTATCAGGGTTATGGTCTTCTGATTTGGGTTGGACTTACTCAGGCATCTGTAGTGAGCTAGCAGGTTTCCTGAGGGCTGGCTGTCCAGAAAGCCTTCAGATAAGACTACTAGTCTTTGGCTATCATGGCCTTGCATTCCCAGTGGGCTCCCTTGGATTTACTCTCAAGAAGGAGCATAGTTCTAGGAGGTCAAATCTCAGAAGACTTCCTGGATCCTAGACATTGAAATGCTTATTTGTACACACTCCGCATGTGAAAGCATGGCTTGCTTCTGAAGACATGGAGATAGGTGTCATTTCTTCATGGAAGAGGCTGCAACACTGAATCGCAAAAGAGTGTGGATCCAAGCAAGAGGGGAACTGAAGAATTCATTTCTGGAAACGATTTATCAAGATGCTAACTTTTACCTGCAATGTCCTCTTGAAATCACACGCAAAGTTGAATGTGCAAAAGTCAAACGAATCCATCTAAGTATTAAAACGCATTTGGTGTTGGGAGCAAAACAATATCCTAAAATGCCAAATTATAGCTCATGCATTAGATATGGCTTTTGATGGTATATTTTTCAGGGTTTTGCACTTATTCCATAATTTCCCTCCATTACCTCAGAAATGAACAGTGTCAAGTGCCCACTTGAGCCCTGAAGGCCATATAATTGAGGTTATAGATGAAATATTGTTCATCCGTTGATGGAGAGAGGTTTAATGAGGTGATTAGGAACGTGGGCTCTGAAATCATGTGATCTGGGCTCAATTTTTTTCTCTCAAGTTTTGGGTCGGTCTGTGAATTACATAGAATCCCTGACCTCTATTCCTAGGAACTGGATGTTCAAATGAAGGAAGACTATCCATGCAATGTATAAATCTTAAGATCACACTTCTCAGTCTCTCCTATGTGAGGATGCACTACACAATTGATGTTATAGTTAGACTTGACAGCTGTGTGCCTTCCAGCTGAAGGCACTTCCAGTTCAGTGAATATGATGGCTCCTTCCCACAGAAGGCTAAGTAGAAAAATTAGAGCGATGTCTGTCCCCAGCAAAGGGCTTACTCAGTGTGAACTATGTGAAGGGGAAAATTAGCCTTTGCCACATATGACAGAGGCCTAGAGATGGACAAATGCTCACTGTGCCCATTCAAATAGTATATTCTTTGAATATGAGAACATGAAAGGCATTCTGCATTCTCTTGAATAATGTTTTAAGCCAGGAGAACTGACCCTGCTTGGTTACTGGCTAGTGCCAGCAGCCTTTCTTAAATTGTATTTGATGGTGGTCACTTCAGTCATAGAAAATTGAGCTTAGTTTAAAAGTCGAGATGTCTATCATCTCTTCGAAGAGCAGATGATCTGGATGGAAGAGACACCTAGGGTGCCAGTGGAAGATGAACAGTGGCTGGTTACTTTGGAAGAGGTTTTTGTTACTTACCTGCTCACTGTAGTCCACAAACTAACATGTATGGACACTTCCCCACTTGCCTGTTTGCATTAGTCACTCAGCTTTTTATAGTTTCAGTAAGAAACCCAGGAATGCCTAAGATTCATTTAATCCCATTAGATTTTGAAAGTATACCATGATAATGCTCTACTTTAGTTTCGCTGCCAGTGTAGAGGACACTAATGGGCTAATTGTCAATAAAGAGGCTCTGATTTACAGTCCTTGCCCGTTTCCCACGGTTTTGTGGAATTCTAACGTTCATCACTGACTTCTAAATAATCCTCTCTATCCCATATCATTCAAATGAAATGTTTCTGAAGAAAGAACCTATGGCAGGTGACTCCCAACACTATTTTGAGTCCAGGCTAACAAGGTGCTATGGATATTTAACCTCTGTGGTTTCTATTAGCTTTGTCTCATGATAAGGCTGATGCTGGTCTCGGCTGATGATGGATGGGGTATGAGGCAATGATGAGAGGCTGACAGGATTCCTCAGATCTAGAACTCCAAGGAGTAGTCAGACCAACCAGGGACTCTGGAATGATGATGATAATAGGAGTATCCTAATAACATATGGTGGATAGTAAGAAAGATGATTTGGATGCCGAGGCAACTTCTCATCAATGGTGTCCGTTGGAAGGTACCTATTCAAAGTTTAACACAACCATCTTATCCCTGAGGACAAAATAAAATGGTTAGGATAAAGCAACACTTCATTTGACTGACAGCTACCAAAGAGTTATCAAGGCAGATATGCAAATGGGAAGATACCAACCAATGTTCAATGAGAGACAATCATTATACCAAGAACTATCAAAAGGCAAGGACTCGTTTCAAAGATAAGAAGTAAAAGATACCAAGGATGTTAAACAATATGTTTTTGTAGCTACTTGGTGTTCTTCAAGCTTCCTCTTGCTTTTCCCCCCTCCCCCGAACATTGCAGGTAGAAACTCCATAATCAAGTCAAGAAGGCAAAACACAAGTCCATACTCTCCAAATCTTTACCTGCTGAGATAAAAAATAATCTATTTTTGATGAGCATGTGACTTGAGCCAGTCCAATTAGGGAATCTGCAGAATTTTGTAGAGAATAACAAGGAGGGGAAAAGGAAAGGTAAGATGGAGGCACTCTTTCTTAACCTGGTTAGACCAATAGGTGAGAAAATCTGAGACCAAAGCTGTTGGCTGCCTTCAGCTATTGGAGACTGGAGCATACCAGATGATGAGGCTAACATGAATCTTTAAGTTCTGCATTGTAATGAAAACTGAGAAACGGATCCTAATGACAATATTTAACTCCCTAAGTCAAGCTACTTGAAGCTAGAATGATCTGTTCTTTTCATGTTCCTAAAGCAATAAATTCGTATCCTGGTCACAAACTAAACCAGGTTTTCTGTACAAGCCCCACTTGAATTTTGGACAAGCAACAAAGTCAAGAATATGGCAAGTTCTACATACAGCATCTGATCAGGACTCTTTATTTAGATTTTTTATTTTTATTCATGTGCACTGGTGTTTTTGCCTGCATGTATGTATGTGTAAAGGTGCCAGATTCCCTGAAGTTGGAGTAACAGACAGTTGTGAACCACCATATGGGTGCTGGGAAATGAATTCAGGTCCTCTGGAAGAGTACGAATAATAAACACCCAGAGACAGATACTGGGGTTTATCCTGAAGGTCAGAAAAGCAAAGCAGTGAGTCACTGAAAATTACCTCTACCTCAGACTGAAAATGGGTGAGATCCTGTCTCCACTAATCCTGAAGACTCCACACCCCACATTCAACACTCCACTGAGTTCCTGTCTCTTCTCTCCCTTGTATTCTTCTCTCCTCCCAATCATATTGCTCCTGTCTCCACCTCCCTAGTGCTGGGATCACCGTTGTGTGAACTCTGTTTCTCTTTTAGACAGAATCAATCTTGTGTAGCCCAGGGTGGCCTTGAACTCACAGAGATCCATCTACCTCTGTCCTGGGATTAAAGGTGTGTATCACCACTCCATGTTCTGCCTGTATGGGTGTCTATTATGGCTGCTTTGCCCTCTAATCTTCAGGCAAGCTTTATTTATGAAAACACAAATAATATACCACTATAGCCATCTCTCTTACAGCCACCTGCCTTTTGGTCCTGATTGTACCCTGATGCTACAAGGTCTCCGAGATGGTGGGTGGAGGTCAGAGAGACCTAGAAGAAGAAAAATGTGAAGAAATGGAAGTAGGTGAGACTCAGCGAAGGATGCTAGCAGGCCTGAGCACAGTAAACATGGCGCCATTAGGTTTTGCCTTTTACCCTCCTCGCCCGTTCCCTCTGCCTTGCTAAACAGAGTACATTCCTAAAACTAGTCACCAAGATCCATTCCCTTATTTGGTCATTTCCTCCTCTTGCCACTGGCCACCAAGGGTCAGCTATCAAAGAACTGAAATCCAGCAATTAAAATCCCCCTTGTGGCTACCTGAATTAACATGCTCCATCAAAATTAACCCAACTCATCTATGGGCCATATGTCCCCTCTCTACCCAGGGATAATATCCCTTCCCCTTGCCCTTGTACCTTTCCTCATCTCTCCCATCCTATCTCCTGTCTTTGTCTCTTTGTTATGCCATGCCCTTTGTTCCTCTGTGGCAAATACATCTCCTTTGGGCTGAGAACTTGCTCTTGGGATGGCCTGTGCTGATTCTGGTCTTTCCACTTGCTGTCATTTACAGTGACCCAATGCTGCACTTTTAGGCAGTGTTACACAAGCAGCAAGTACGTTCCTGGTTAACAAAGGATCTCCTGGTCTAGAAAGACCATGCGGTTTCAGCCACACACAGCTAATTGGTTTCTACTTTTAATGGCAGCACACAGTCCGCTGGCCGTAGTCATCTGTGGAAATAAGTTCATCAGACTTGAAAGAAAGACAGAAAACCTTTGACAAGTTTCCATAACAAAAGCTGCTCAGAAATACTGCATCTCCATGGGATTGCTGGATGTGTGTGCATTTTCCCATGACCACAGAATCTGCCTAGAAGCCAGGAACAGAGGAGAAACAAACAGGCTCTTCAGAGGGTGGGGACATGTAATGAGCTGTGTTCCTCAAGGATCAGAGACAGCGTTTGTCCTACTGAACATCTTCATCAAAGACCGAGGACTGCTGTAGAGTGGAAAGCCCAGAAGTGTGTGCGCGCGCAACGTGAATTCCTCCAGTTAATGAGAAGTTAGCAGTGAGACTCTGACGGGAGTCCCCAGACAATTGGTAACTAATGACTGATCAGAAAATTAATTAAAGCCAACCTGATCAATTGCAAAGTAGAGTTTGAGGCTACCCTGTTCTCTTGAGCATTTTAAGAACAAAGAGAACTAATAACTGCAGATTTCTTCCACAATATGGTATCTGGTAGAAAATAAAACACATTGCCATACTCGGTCAGTATGTGAGTTGTGAGCTGGAGAGCCACACTGAGGCACAATCCCAACCTCTGGTATGACTAAGTATCTAGAGGGTCTTTCAGATCCTTTTCCTCTTTTCTCTTTCCTATGCATTGGGAGGCCAGCCTGCTGTACCCTGTAACTTCTGATAAATGTCTCACCCTGACGCCCTGGTATCGCATGCTTCTTTCTTTGAGATCCCAATTTATCCAAACTCAGAATTGTTGTGGGGACTCCTCAGCCATTGCATTCAGGGTGATCCTAGCCAGTGGTCAGAAGAGATGAACAGTATCAAGGCTAAGATTGATTAATAAGGGGAGATATAGAAAAGCAAACAGCAGTGTGGACACACTAGGGATCTCAGAACTGCCAACAATGAGTTATCTGAGGGCAGACGTCAAGGAGCTATTAGGAAATCCATCCCAAAAGCTGGGAAGACCAGGTCTAGGACAGAAGTAATTGGGCTTCAGTCTGGCGGGAAAGTATCCTGTTTAAATACCACCAGTACTAACCCCAGACATCCTGTTTAAATACCACAGGTTACTAATCCCAGCCATCCCTAAGGTTCCCAGATAGCTAGGCCTGAGTGTCAATGAATTAAGGAAAGAATAGGCTAACAAACCCAGTTTTTCTGACCCATTTCCCTATCCTCTGCCTATTTTTCCATCTTTAGTATCTAAAGACCCCTTTCCTATATGCCTTAGACCATTGCTAAGAGTAAAAAGAGCTTGGGCATGGTGGGGACACGTAATGAACCCCACACATTTAGTCCCAACACTTTCGGGAACAGGCAGACAAATCTCCGTGAGGTAAAGGACACCCTGGTCAATATATCCAGGCTGGCCAGGGATATATAGTGAGATTCATTCTCTCTCTCTCTCTCTCTCTCTCTCTCTCTCTCTCTCTCTCTCTCTCTCTCTCTCTCTCTCTCTCAAATAGATTGGAAAGAATTCAGCTTCTTTGGGTCTCCAAGCAAAGCAGATCTCACAGCCTGTGGTGAGTGCTTGAGAAAACGAGGGCAGGATGGAGAATGGGAGAAAGAAAAGAGAGGGTCTGGAAGACACGGGGACAGGGAAGGGAAACAAGAGTTTAAGCAGCCCAATGCCAGCCATCTTGGATCCCTGACTCTGTCATTTTCGGCCAGGTCTCAGTTTGCCTCCCATCCTCAGCTGCCTTAGCAGCTTTCTGGCTTCCCCTTCTGCCTTGAATCTGAGCTTCAGCATTTCCCCTTTGAGTGCTCCTGCTTGTCCCAGCCCGAGACTCACTCTTCATGTCACATCTTTCATGTTCCGTAAGGAAGAGACAACCCACAGGGCTTCCCTCTGCCTGGGATTTCAGGGGCAGAACATCCCACCCCAGTACACCAAGTCTGAACTGGTATAACACATGGGGGCCCAGCAGGCAAAGCTCCCTGAACACCTGCTCACTTGCATGACTGATAGGATACTGAGCTCCAGCAAGTGTTTAACTGCTAATAACTTCAGCCATTCCTCTTACCTCTCTAAGCCTCAGTTTCCCCATCTGTACCAAGAAGGAACTGAGGGGGGTGTTTTCTGAATTTGTTTCCAAACCCCACATTCCAGACTTACTTGCTTTTGTGTTGATTAAAGCAGAGACAAAAACAACAAACAAACAAAACAACAACAACAACAACAAACTACCAGGGAGGTACTTATTGGTCTTCCTAGACCGACTTGCCTCTCCACTGGCAGAGAAGTAGGTAAAGAGGGAGAGCAGAGATTCTTCAGCACCCAGACATGATAGACAGGAAAGCATCTCATAATTGCAGAGCAGGAGAAAGGACCATCCATTAAGACCTTTTAGCCACAGCCACCACCACATAGCTGCCCACCCCCTGCTGTGCCTGTGCGCTCTGTCACCCCTGCTTTCAAGGGTCAAGGAGCTCTCTCTTACTGGCTTCCTTAGCTCATTCATGTCACGGCCCTGTCCCAAAGCCCACATTTAAGCTAACCAAAAAGCCCGCGGGAAGCAACACAATCTAAAAATATTACCGTCACTTGGGGCCTGATTTCTTTTTCTCCTTTTTGACAAATGGAGAATCCCCAGGGGTTGTTCTGAGCCAGTGCCCAGATAACGCTGAAATCACAGGCCCTTGTACTGCCTCTGCCTCAGCCCCTGGCTCTAGCGGATGAGGAAATTGGACTCTACAAAGGATTGGTGCCTCACTGAAAACTACACAACCACAATTACAGAGGCAGAGAACATCTATAATGAAGAACTCATAAATAGAGCCATTTTCCTAAAAACAACTTGCGTTGCCGCTCACTGTGTGGCTAAATTAGGACGGCTCCATCAGGTATCTCCACTAACTTCTGGACAGATCTGTCTGTGACCTTCTAACAGGCTTCCCCTTCTAGAATTTCCATTATCCCCTTTGGTGAGACAAAGGCCATACCTCGTCAAAGGTCTCTGCATTTCTCCTCTTTACACAGAGAGAAACAATTGTAACCACGTTTCTAAGACACAGAGTGAATTATGCAACCTCTCCGAGCCTTAATCTACCCACTATCAATGGGGAATATACCACTGATGCAAGGTCTTATGCAATATGACCTTATGTGAATGCAAGGTCTTATGCAATATGACAATATATGTGAATCAACACGGTATGTCTAGTGCTAATTACAAATATGTTTTATAATACTGATACTGATGTTGACCTTGTCCCCTCTGGTATATCTGAGAAACAGAAAATGGTGAGTATGTGCTTGTGATGGCTAGTCTCAATTATCAATTCAATGATAATCTAGAATGATCTGGAAGATGGATCCTCTGAGCATCAGAAGTTGGGAGGATATGCCCACTGTGGGCAACACCATTCCCTAAGTCCATATACTGGTCTGTATAGCAAGAGGAAGTGAGCTGCGCCATTGGGACTCATTGCCCCTCCACCTCACTGTGGATGCTATGTAACCAACCGTCTCAAGTTCCTGATGCTGTGGCTTCTTGCCATGAGGGCCGGTATCTGGAATTGTGAGGAGAAATAAACACTCCTCCCCCTTACGTTGCTTTGTCAGTGTATTCTATCCCAGCACCAGAAAAGGGACTAGGGCAGCATTATTCTGTCCCAATGGAAATCAAGGCAGCACAACACAGTGAAGCAGGTGTCTTCGTGTTTATTTCCACATTATTCACAATAACCAAGATATGAGACCAGCCAATATCCTCAACAACAAATGATAAAGAAAATGTGTTTATGGACACAATGGGGTTCTATTCAGCCTCAAAGAATGGTAAAATCGAGCAATCTGCTGGAAAGTGGACAGAACCAGAGATTATCACGTTAGGCAAAAAAAAAAAAAAAAGGCTGAACTTCAAAGGACAGATGCAATATGTTTTCCCTTATATGTAGAATTGAAACATTTTTTAGTTTTCTTTGATGATTAATATTTTATTTTCATCTTTAATAAAATCTATGGCAAAAAAACATGCTATAAAGGAATAATACCTGCTTATATAAAAATAGCTGCAAATTACATAGCTACCCAGCCCATTAAATCTCAGTTTTCTACAATTTCTAGGATCAAGAAAAATTCTTCACACATTTTCTTAATGTCACCAAAAGCTAAAGATCCACACAAATGAGCATAATTTTAAAAGGCTGCAAAGTTAAAAGGGGGCTATGAGGGAAGAGGAAGGGCTCCAGCAGAAATGGGGAGAAGGAAAAGAAAAAGAAGATAGTAGGGCATGGATACAAAGTATGACAAAGTATGGTGCATACATGGAATTCTTGTAATGGGTTAATTTAAGGGCACGAGTTAGCTAGTAATAAGCCTGAGCTATTAGCCAAGCATTTGTAATTCATATCCAGCCTCTGAATCAGTTATTTGGGAATGGGTGCTTGGGACAAAAAAAAACATCCTTTTACAGAGGAAAGAAGGAGGGAGGGAGGGAGAGAGGAAGGGAGAGAAGAGAGGAGGAAGAAGGAAGAGAGAAAAAACAGAGAACTGGATGGTAAAAGAACATAAAGAGGAACAATGAGCGTGAAAGAGGTCAGAAGACTTAGAAGGGAAACTGAGCTGCACTGAATCCTGGAACGAACATAGTTTTCTGGCCAGAACCACCCGTGTTTCCTCCCAGTGGCCCTGTCCTAATCTGTGGTTTTAGACACATCATTTTATACCTTTGAGCGTCCATTTCTTCACACTGGCATCCCAGGGCATGATTTGCAGTTTAAAAGATTCACCCTTTGAGAGTAGTGCTGGCTTTACTGGCCCTGGCAAGCTGTGTTCTTCCTAATCAGGAAAGCTGGGGTAGACAGCTGTGCCACCCTGTGCCAAGAGCCAAAGGGATGTGCATCTGGCTGCTGTACTTGCCACTCCGCTAGACCATTGGCAGGGTGATTAAAGGCACAGCAGGCAGGTGCCATTAACTTGTTAACCTGAAGGTTTCCCCCAACCCTCACCAGCAGAAGAGAGACTACAAATGTATTGAATGAACTACATCTGACTCAGATAGTTTTCTTTCAATTAATCTGCCCTGAGCCCTGCACATTTGTTGGGCTTCCTATTAAAATTCAGGACTGAATCTTATTAATCCACAATGGGACTTCCTACCAGAGTACAATGGATGACGGTGTCCTTAAAACACACTGCACCCCAGTAGAGATCTTTGACTTTCTGATCACATGGTCCCATCCACTTCATCCCAGCTCCCAGATGGACAGAGATGTTAGCATCTCCAGTTGAAGTACTTGAGCTATGCAATCCGGATTTCTGAGCAGATGCTGTATCTTGCGCATGCTGCCGAGGGCCATCAAGGCAAGGGCTCTCTGAGTGGCAACTGAGGAAAACTGAAGGGAAGGCTCAAAGTAACAGCATTGGACATACACCTAACATGATCTGCAGAGCCCATTCACACGCTTCATTTGTCTCCAGAGCAATCAGTGTGAGAAACATTTCTGTCTACTCAACGCATGAGGACTGGGTTGAGAGGACCTGGTTGGTAAATGTCGCTGTTGGGAGGCCTGTGCAAGTCTTTGACCTCTTCACTGGGACTCTGTGGTGTTGGCCTGTTTCTAGTTACAGCATACTGCACAGAACCTGCTACAGGGAACATGATCTCTAGTCATTGGCACCGACTTATTTCTCAAGAAACTAGCAGAATTTGATATCATTGTATACATCATGCATAATACTATGCATGATTCTGTAAAAAAAATAGAATTCATATCATTATCTACTTCACAAGCAAATGTAGGTGTGTCCAATTCTTCTTAGAGTGAGGATAAAGACAGATCTGAATTTGCTAGTCCATCTCACTAATGGATGATTTCAGGGTATGAGAACATAGGCACGTGAATGCGCATGCTTACACACACATATGCATGAAGATACATGGAGAAATAAAATGCAAGTATACAATACAGATTTTATGAAGTGAAAAGAACAAGAAATGAGGACAGATGCTTAAGTGCGGAGATGGATAATAGAGCGGGAGAGTGTGGGAGAAGAGACAACTAATGCTGAGAATGTGTGAAAAGAACTTATGGAAACATACTATTCTATATAACGCATATATTGCATATAGAAGAGTTTAATTGGAGATACCTTACCACAGGAGACAATACTCCTCACAGAAGTGTAAGTTGTCAAATGAAAAAGGCCAGTTCCAGGTGTGGGATATGTTGATCATGAGGGGTCTAGAAATCCCTAAAACAGTACAGGCTATTATTACTAATTTTGGTACCCACCAAAACTTCACGCCAGGACACTATTGCTGAAAACACCACCACATACTTTGGTCACCAGTCATGAAGAAATCAAGCTGGCACTGACAGGGAAGAATCCCTCTCTGGTAGCTACCTTTCACAGTAGCACGGAGTGCTACGCAGGCTGGTGGATGGTGAAAGTCCTCAGTCAACTAGCCAGCTGTGAGTGCTGAGCGCTATAGTAACAGATAGTCTAGCAAGATAAACCCCTGGGTGTAAGAGTGGCATGAAAGTGATGGGAGTGGCCAATTGCTGTTTGATTGGATTTAAGGCCCTTTCTACAGAAGGAAATGTATGCCTGACACTTAAGTCTAACCAAGAATTTATGACCGTGGAGCACACAGGCCTTGAGGGTGAGCCTATTACAATTATTTTGCTAATTGGCCATAGTATCAAACTGCCATCTAAATTCACATCTACCCATAAATTAGTGTGGCTCTCAAGCCTCGTTAGAGAAGTTCCTTTGTACAGTAGTGTGTAGTTAATTCAGAAACACACAAGCAATCCGTGTAAAAATAAGTGTGTGTTAAGAGATCAGGCATAAATAGGATATCTACATTACACCTTCTTCCTAGAAGGTTCAAGGGCCATTAATGAAAAGGCAACAGAAAGATTGTACGAGCAGAAGTCAGGGAGGACCAGGGGAAAAAAAGTGTCTTCTGGACATGAAAACACCATTCTACTCATGAGCTTATAGAAATTGTGGCTCCCTGCTCAAAATCAAGCCAGTCAACATTGTAGCAATGGTGGAAGAAGGGCTCACAAACCTCTACCCCAGCTGGGGAGCTATTGACAATGGATGGATTCTGGGGGAGGAAGAGTCAGTTTTCTGCAAGAGTGTGGTCTCTGGTAGGTTAACCATGTTTCAGTGTATGGACATCACACGCAGTGAGTAATAAACAAACAAACAAAAAGAAGGGATACAAGGGGGTGGAGGTGATGGCGTGAACCTGGGAAGAGCAGGGGGTAGCAGTGAGAGACAAATATGATCAAAATACATCGTACACATTATAAAATCCTCAAAAAGCAATAAAGTAGTGTATTAAGGAAACAATACAATCTTAAGTTTGTTTAAAGCTAGCTGCCACTGTTTTCTAGGGTTTCTGTGCACACTTTTTCTTTCACAGGGAGAAAGAGAGAGTGGCAGAGAGACATGAGAGGCATCTTTTGATGAACTAACATTCTAAGAGATAAGTGTTCAACCCAGGGAAACAGTGCCCCAGTGGTAGGATTGAGTGCCACTTCCTCCAAGTGGCATTGATAGCAGCAGGCTGCAAGCTCTAGTCTCTGTCCCCAGCCTTTCTTATGTTGCTTCCATGACTTGGAATTGGTTCCAACCTGTTGTGAACTAAAATATGTCTACTCAGAATTCCCATTTTAAAATCCCGATTCCCTCCCCACTGTAATACCTCAGAATGTCACTGTATCTGAAGATAAGTCACTTGTAGAGGTAATTAAGTTAAAATGATGTCATTGAAGTGAATCTTGGTGTCATCTGATGTGTGTCCTTACAAGATACTAGGACAGATGGACTCAGAGGGAAGATGAGGTGATGGGCAACAAAAGGAAAGCTAACAGGAGCGGGACCTCATGGACCACTCAGACCTTCCAATACCAAAATACGGAAAAAATAAATGTGTAATGTTGAGTGATCCACACTGTGGCTTAACGTGGCATCTTTAGAAAGTCGTGCGGTACTTTACAAACTTCTCGCATGTCTACAACTCTCACTCTACTTGGGTGACTCCTTCACATGCAGTTGAGTTAGAAACAAAGCCCCTTCGCAAGTATCATACGCTCTCGAGGAGACGTGATGCAACCATCCACACGAGTGGAATCCTGCGGATAAATGTAGTCGTTGTCCCTGCCACTTGCCGTTCACCATGGGGGCCACTACTTTCAACCTTTTAATCTCCCCATGTGCTTCTGGGTAACAAAACCTGCATTAGTAGGCATTTTGTAGTATAATGAGACACTTCAGGCAAGTTAACTCATAAAGAAAAGAGGTTTACTCAGCTCATAGTTGTGGAGATTCAAGGTATCAGAATGAAGCTAGCTCTGACAAGGCTCTCAACACATTGTGACAAAGACACAGGAAGCAGCAAGACAGTGATGTCTGAATGGGACAGCACTCAAGCTTTAATAACAGTCTTCTCGTTGCCAAGTGGTCACACTTTCCAAGGACAGCACCCGCAGTTGAACTAAGGATCTTCTGCTAGGTCTCACCACTTCCCAGGACTGTCATACTCAGGGCCAGCCTGCAACACAGGAAGGCACGAAGAACAGCCAATGTACAGCAAGGCTGGGGGTAGAGTGTTGGGGGATGTGGCCTAAGAAATGAGATCCAGGCTCATACTCTATTCTGTTCGCTAGCTGTAAGACCCAGAGTGACTTCCAAAGCCATCTGAGACTGTCCTCTCCTCTACAAAGCAGAATTAATGACAACAAATTTCAAGATCTTCTTAAGGATCAATAAAAAACGGGGACTTCTCAGGCAGAATACCAGCTGGCAAAGACATGGTTCACTTGACACTGATGCCCCATGGAAGCCATGGTCCTGTACAAAGCCGAGGTAGAAAGGATCCTTCCAACATGTGAGAGTTTTGTAAGACTACCTATGGCCACACATCTCCATTTCTCTGTGCGGTGACTTAGTAATGTCTATTCTCCTGCAAGCCTGCAGTGCCCGGTTGTGAAGGCAGCTGTCACAAGCATTCTCTAGGTTGGAAAGAACAGAAGGAGGAAAATCAGAGAAGCTCCAGTTTCCCACATTATTTTTGAGTAAAAAGGAATGAAACAGGTGTCAGTCAAGAGCAGACTGCAGAGTTTGGTTAGATTTGGCTTAGACACCCAGCATCAATGTGACATAGGATAAATGACAGTGATTCAGTTTTCTAATCTATCAATGGGGACACTCAGACTATCACCTTCATAGAAGGATTATGGTGATTGTGAATATGACTGGCCTTAGAATCGTGGCTAGTACCTAACCACACACACCATGCTTAATAAGTTAATTCTTTTACACACATGCAAAAACAGACACAAGAACTGTAGACAGGATTTCTCCTGGAGTCTTAAAAGCCCCATACTGACTAAAATCATGCAACAATACGGATCAGTGGTAGTCTCTGTAATCTAAGATATGGATGTAACATCTTCCAGAAATACCACATGGAAAGTAATGATGAATCCACACAGTCTAATGCAAATGAATGAGCTTGGGAAAGGATTTTTTTTTATTCCTTTAAGTAGAGCTAAGTCTTGAGCAGAAGGAAAACCCTATAGTAAAAGCCCTAAAAACACACTGTAAGAAGGACATCATCCTATAAGAAACAAACACAGTTGTGAAGGAGGGTATTTCATGGCCTTGCTCAAATTCCAAATTTGCAATCTCATGAAATAAAAAAATAAAACTGAATTGATCAAATAGGTAACTAAAGTGAGAACAGAAATATTTGAAATAAGCACAATTATAAAGTAAACAAAAATAAAGGAATGCAAATATCCATTAGACATGACCAAAGGTAAGGCAGTGTCAATACACAAAATGTAATAATTGATAGAAAATATCAAGAGAAATGGCAGACTCTGGAATGATGGCTGTCCTAAACAGGCATCAGAACACAAGAATACCAGCAAGATCAGTGGTAGATAGTGTAGCTGTGATAATGCCACCTGCAGAGTTCAACTCTGGCATGGAAAACCACCCTGTGTTCACCATCTCTCATCCCAGGGCCAGGGCACCTAAGGAGGAAGGGCATTGACTTTGGCCCAGGCTTCCTCAGGTGTCAGTCTGTGTGTGGTGGTTCCATCGTTCCGAGCCATTGGAGATGGAGATCATTAAGGCAGCTGTGAAGCAGAGAGAGCAATAAAGGGACAAGGAAGGCCTTCTCTTAGGTTCAGCTTCCAGTGACAACCTCCCCTAAAAAGGTCTCAGCTTACTCAGGTTTCTTCCAGCTCCTCACAGCAGAGTCACCCAGGCACCACGCCTTTCACGTGACTGCAGACTTGTAAGATGTAAACCACAGACGTTTACACACACCTGGGGAGAAAGCTTTCAATGGCAAGCCTGCTCATTTCCTTTCTTGCCGTGGTCTATAAAATCTAGAACTATGTAGAATTAAGTCATTTTTTTCCAAACCTTGTATTCCCTATTCCCAAGGATGATGCTTATAATTTGGTAATGGTTCTTCTGAGTAAACAAACAAACTAACTAACCATAAAACCAGTTTTCTAGTCAACCAAGTTTGGGCCAGATTATTTTAATATTTTTGCTAAAGCAGAAGTGCTTCAGGATGTCATGGCTGAGATGCAGCCCACCTTTGGAAGAAGCTACATGCTGCATTGTCAGGAGCAGAGAAGGGGGGCAGTGTCTCCTGATACCTTCAACATGGTGCTGATCCCACTTCTCCCACGTCAGTAGCTGACATCTCTTAGACACACCTGAGAAATGCCAAGGCAGGCCCTGAGCAAGCAAATACCAGCACTGCAATATGTCAGGCTCCTTCGATGTATTTAGGCATATTATCCACAGCCTTTAAGATGGGTTCATCTACAAATTACACACTTGTGTGGACTGTCAGAGCATTGTGCAAAACTGAGCTCGAGTGAACTATCTCCAGCCTCACAGAAGTGTACTGAGACTCACTGACTGGTTGGTAACAAACCTGCCCTAGGTTTACATACCTCAGTTAACGTTTCCAGCCATTCTTGTGTCAGTGGACACAGGATGAACAAAGTCCTGGGTCCTGATTCCCTCGGGATGTAGTCTTCATTCTGGAAGTGGCGATTTGTGCCTGTTATACTTCAACATCCCATCACCTGCATCCTCTGCTACTCATCAGATTTCAGTATCATTCCAGCATGGAATCCACAACACCCAGCCCCGCCTCCTAAGCTAGACTCTCACAGTGCTGTAATTCAGGTGGAACCCTAGATTTCCCATTCCCAGTTCAGCTTCCTCCCTTTTTCCCCAGTCCATGTCTGCGACAGGCACCCTACATATAGGTCTCCCTACATGGACAGTCTCCACTGCAGCCCATTTGTGGACTCTGGACCTTCCCTTTCCCCCTCTCTCCACTGGCAGAGTGGTTGCTTGGCTGCTCCTTGCAAGGCCTGGTGAAAGGCAGCATAAGAGGAGTTGCTTGATTTGACGCATACGGTGCTGCATATGCCACCGGGTCCCACATGAAGCACAGCCCCATCATTCTAAGAAGGAAATAGCAGACATGCTGGGTCCAGACTGCCCTGGTTGGAACCTAAGTGCCATTCCTTACCTGCTGTGATTGGGACTGTACATTAACTCACTGGTGTGGTACAATTGTCTATATTCTGTCAATTAGATTTTTAAATAAATGCTGATTGTCCAGTAGCCAGGCGGGAAGTATAGATAGGCAGGACAACCAGACAGGAAGTAGAGGCAGGTCAATGAGAACAGGAGTATTCTGGGAAGAAGGAAGCTCTTCCCGCAGTCCTGTCCAGACACTGAAGAAGCAGGATGTGACCTGCCCTGCTGAAAAAGGTACTGAACCATGTGGTTTACATAGATAAGAATAAAGGGTTAATATAAGTTATAAGAGCTAATACGAAGCCTGAGCTAATGGGCCGATCAGTTTATAACTTACATAGACCTCTGTGTGATTTTCTTTGGGATCTACCAGCTGTAGGAACTTGGCAGGGCAGAAACCCCAACAAGCAGACCCTCATGTTACAACTCATCCCATGCCTCGGTTTCCTAACCTACAGAGTAGGGCCAGTCACGAACTGTGGAGGATCTGAGCTGCAAGAGGAAAACAACCTATCAGGATGGCTCTCTCAAAAGTTCTACTATGGAGGAAGAAAAGACACACTGCAGACATGCGTGTGACAGAATTATCACACACATGTATGAAACTGTCAAAGAAGATGTTAATTTTAAACATTCTGCGGGGTGAATGACTCGCCTACTGTGGGAGCATGAGGACCTGGATTTGGGGTCTCAGACATGTGTAATGCAGGATATTGTAGCAGGTGTTTCTAATCTCAGTGCTCCTGTGGTGAGATGAAATGTAGAGACAACTGGGGATTTCCTGGAGGTGTGAAGGCCACATAGCCTGGCATAGACAGCCATGAGCAAGAGTAGCTGTCTCAAATGAAATGAGAGGCTAATGGGTCTGGAAAAGCCTGGGATAAAACCGGACTTGTTGAACATAGCGGGCAATGAGGACTACTGAGAACTCAAGAACAATGGCAATGGGTTTCTGATCCTACTGCACGCACTGGCTTTGTGGGAGCCTAGGCAGTTTGGATGCTCAACTTACTAGACCTGGATGGAGGTGGGGGTTCCTTGGACTTCCCACAGGACAGGGAACCCTGATTGCTTTTTGGGCTGAGCGGGGGGGGGGACATAATTGGGGGAGGGGGAGGGAAATGGGAGGCGGTGGCGGGGAAGAGACAGAAATCTTTAATAAATAAATAAATAAATAATAATAAAAATTTAAAAAAAAGAAATGAGAGGCTAAGACCAACACCCAAGGTTTCCTCTGACTTCCACACAGTTGCCAGATATGCATGTGCCATGCTCACCTGCACACATGTGCACAGACACACAGATATTTTTTAGAGCATTCTACTATGTTAAGTATGACCCTTTGTGTTCTCACCACTGTGCTGTGAGTATAACCTTTAATTTTACCCAGGGCTTAAGATCTGTGACCTCATGGCTTGGCTCACATTCTATTACCCCTATAACATAACAAATTCATTCTCAGAGGAGACAAGTGACTTGCTTGAAATCACACAACACTAAGACTAAGGTGGGAACTTCGAATTTCTGGAAGAAGTGTCAGAGGGGTCCAGGACATCAGGAGAACACAGCCTACAGAATCAAATGAGCAGGATTCCTGGGGCTCACAGAGACTGAAACAGCAACCATGGAGCCTCCATGGGTCTACACTGGGTTCCTCTGCAAATATGTTATGGTTATTAGTTTGGTGTTTTGTAGGAACCCTAAAAACAGGAATGGGTGTGTCTTAACTCTTCTGTCTACTCTTGGGACTCTTTTCCTCCTGTTGGGTTGCCTTGCCCAAACTTGATATGAAGGTTTGTGCCTAAGACTAACTGTAATTTGTTACGCTCTGCTCAGTTGATATCACTGGGATGCCTGCTCTTTTATGAAGGGAAATGGAAGAGGGGTGGGTCTGAAGGAGGAGGGAGGTGGGGAAGAAGTAGAGGAAGGAGAAACCATGGTCTTGACGTACGGTATGAGAAAATAAACAATTACTGATTTCATCATCTATGCAAACTGCCTGCAAATCAGAAGCAGTCCTGATTCTTCCACACCAGCTCATCTGGAACAGCGCTTCGTGTGATCCAGCCCTAGTGAGCGGGGGATGTTTCAGCCAACCACACCAATTCTCATGGGAGCTCTGAAAAATCAATGCGTGCACATTTTGTTTGCACAGCGTGGTTTCGGTGTCTAATTACAATGTTGGACGTCCCTCCAGGCGCTGACAGATATGTATACAGATATTGGAAACATGCAGAACACCACTTTAACATGACAGAGCTGCGCTTCGGAAACGATGGCAGCATTTTAACACTTGGGGATGACTTGTGTTGCTGGTAGCTAGGTGAAACTGGGGAGGGGCATTAGAAAGCTGGGAATGATGTCCAATATTAATATTATAGGCTACCTGGGAAAGGGGGCACAGTGGGAAACGACACTGCTACACCCCAGGAGAAAGCTGAAGGTTCAGTCACTCTAAATATTGACTTGACTCAATTGTAAAATTTACAGTGTTCTTACTACTCCAGAGGAGCATCATTTACCAAGGAAAATCACTACAGGAGAATGGAAAAAGGAGGGAGAAGGACCGTTTCGCTGATGTTCACTGAACAAAGTTCACTTTCATCTTTGGAGAAATTATTTCTACTGTCCCCTTCCTCCCTCCACACACACACCAAATAAAGAAATCTATAAATAATGGTTCTCCTGATGAAGCCGTCTCAGCTGGATAATGCTAAAAAAGCTTTTAGGATGGAAGCAAGAAGTAAATTCAACTGTTGCAACGCATTTGGATGGGATCCGAAGGCAGTGGCCTGGCAATAACTGTGCCATCCCAACGGAAAGGACCGAGATGATTAGATGCGGACAACAGAGAAATAATGGATGTTAAAGAGGACTAGAAACAGCAATGATTGCATTCACCCACCACAGAGCTTTCAAGCTGGGGACAGGAGTGCAGAGGCTCCACTTAGTAGCTACTGAAGAACACACACACACACACACACACACTTGATAAATGCCAGCACTGGTTTATTATGTAGGTGGCTAAACAGTCCCTTTCTCAACAATGTTGTGAAACCTATGAAGACTGTAGCCTTTTACTAATTACAAGAAGAGGAGGAGTGACTTCATTCTCTGACAGCGGGCACAGGGTTTGCTGCCTGGGCCTCAAAGGTTCCAGAACCTCAGAAGCCGGATGCTGGAACAGAAGGCAAGCCAGGACACACAACATGTTTTTCTGTGATCTTAGGGGTTTTGAGTGGGTGCCAGTTCTGCTTCACTAGCCAAGTCTTCTTTACTTGCCAAGAACACCACACTTCTGTGCTTGAATGATTCTCCAAGTGTGGTCCATGAAGTCCGCAGCAATAGAAGCATCTGCTGAGAATGCAGGCTTCCAGGGTCAGACCCTCTGGAGTTCAGTGTCTGGGGCTAAAGAAGGGCTCTTCACCCACTGCATTTGGACAGCTACTTGACCAGAGACTATGGCTTGATGAGAATAAACTTTAAATGCACACTTGTTTTGAGGCAGGCTATCACTATGTAGGCTCAGCTGGCCTTGAACTCACAATTCTCCTGTCTCAAGTGCTGGGATACATGGTTCCACACCTGTCAAAAGCACCTTCTGAAATACTTCACTATAGGTTTTCAGGACCAGCAATCTAAAGCCTATGGTTTAAATTCAGCTGCCATTTGTTTCTGTAAATAGGTGTGTACCGGGACATGACCACTGTCACTCCTTTTGCCGGTGTTCCAAAAGTCAACCTGGGTAGTTGCCATGGAGACCATGTGTGAGTCCATTTTCTGTTAGCAGACTCCACCATTCTGGGGGAAGAGCATCCACAGTTCTAGTGCAAGGACAAGAACTTCCTCTGCTAATGGCCTTCTTGCTGCTAGAGTTCCAAGATGGCTCTGGGTATCACATGACAAACCATAAGAAATGTAATAACCCTACCAATGTCCCACCTTTAAACACCGTACTCAGATAAAATATTCTTCATGTTATTAATTTAATGCATTGATTTTTCAGAAGGGGCAAACCGAGTTCAACAAGACAAGCTTGCATGGGCTGCAACATATAAAATGCTATCTCACTTTCGACAGAACTGGCTTGCTCACCTCTGATGTGTGGCAATGGTTTTCAATCATGTCTATGCATACATATCACCCAGAGGTCTTGACTTGCTTTGCAAATGCTATTTTCCCAACCCCATCCCCAGAGAACCTGCATCATTTGGCCTGTGGGAGGTCTGGGACAGAGGCATCTTTGGAAAGGCCACCCAAGTGAGTGCAGTCTGCATCCAGGAAATGGACCCCTGCTGTGAGGAGATTGCCCTGGCCTAGCACCAAAGTGAATTGCCCTTCCTGAAAATCTCACCTCTCCACACTGAGCTTCTTCGGAAGCCCTTATCATTTATACAGCAGTTGCTTATCTGTATGACAGACAGATCAATACATAGCATTGGGGGTAGTATGAAGAAATGGAATAATGCATGCCTGATTCCCACAATAGGTCTTAGTATACGGAAAGCACTGACAACTGATTTAAGTACAATGGGAAACAGTGTGCTTGGCTCCAATAATACAATTGAGTAGACATTCATTAAGCGCCAGCTGTGTGCTCTGGACGGGCACACAAGATAAATAGGATGTGATTGGCCCCCTCAAAGGAACTCAGAGCCCAGTGAGACAAATAACACAGAAAGTATATTGACAGCAATGAAAGAGAAAAATGTTTCCCTAAAATACGGTCAGATGTGTTGAAGAAGAGGAAAATGTAACTCTGATAAACATACACAAGCCTGTTTACAGTCAGCAATAATCAGAGAAATAAAAAAATAATATTCCAACGACACATTTTCTTCCAGTAAGTATGCAAACATTAGGACTTCTGAGAATACCCTGCAGCTTCACCGGCCTTTTAGACGGTGAATTGTGACTCTCAGATCTATATACTTTTCGAATCCTCCGCTTCTTGTTCAGGTGTCCAGTCTACAGAGATAAGCATGCGACAAGACTCTACAGCAACAAGCGGTGTGGCGTGGTTGCAGCACTGGCAACATGGCAGAAGGGGAACTGAATCACCTTGTGTAGTAATAAGGACGGCGGGGCTGCGTCCCCAACATCCCAGCCACCTGCCGGGCTAGCTTATGCCCCGAAATAATTACACAGACACTGTATTCATTTAAACACTGCTTTGGCTCATTTCTACCTAGCCTCTTCTAGGCTAACTCTTGCACCTGGACTAGCCCATTTCTTATCATCTGTGTAGCACCGGTCTTACCGGGAAGATTCTAGCCTAAGTCCATCCTGGGTCGGAGCTTCATAGCGTGTGTCTGCCCGGGAGCAAGGCATGGTGTCTCTCTGAAGGCGTCTGCTCCCGAGAGGAGAACTGTCGAGTCTGAGCTCACTTCCTCTTCCTCCCGGCATTCTGTTCTGTTTACTCCTCCCACCTATCTTCTAACCAATGAGAGCCAAGCAGTGTCTTTTTATTTAACCAATGACCTTCCTCCATCAACCTTGCAACTCAATGCAAGTCAATGCTCAAGAGGTTTTTTGTTTTGTTTTTAATGAAGGTATAAAATAAACAGTTGCCCACAGTATCTCATAAAGAAGTTAAAAAATATTAAGAAATACAACCAAACATATGTAATAAAACATAGGGACACTTATAACAAGGCTTAACATTTTTATTTCCTATGTGTGCATGCAAATTCTCTCTGAGACAGAACTATCTCTGGGAAGAAAAGAGCAGGATAAAGATCTTTCACTTTGCCTGCATTTTTTTGATATTTAAGAGTATGAATGTATTCACAAACTTCTCACGCACATTTTTTCAAAGAAAAACATGTCCAGGTGACATGTTTACAAAACTATGGTGACATCCTTACAGAAGGGTCTTCAAATCATCACGGCAGAAACAAAGAGAGTGGGATGAAGAAGAAAGGGATGCCACAGAGCTAATGAAGCATTGAGCTAGACTTCGAAGGAGAAGCCACCAGGGAAGATAACTATACCATCATACATCATCACACATAGACAGTGCCTTAAGCAGAGGCTCATAGACATGAACGTGTTTTATGTATCCATCGATTTCCATAAGCATGTATGGAGTGCCTACCGTGAACTCAGGACTGTTATTTATGTTTGCAGGTCAGAAACAGGTCCAGTGTAGGGTCAAATGCTGGAGCTATAGGTTCATGTGCTACAGATATAGATTCATATGCTGGAGCTAAACATCCATGCCAAGATATCATATAGTCATGTGATGGGGTTACAAGAGGAACATTTCAACAAGGTCTCTGCCTTCATGGTGACTCTTACCCAGTATAATTAGATGGACAATCTATGAATGAAGTGAAGAGGTCATTGTGATAACAAGGGTTACTGAGGAGAAGAGTACAGGAAAAGGGAGTGCAAAGTCAATGGAGATGGGTTTCCCCTGCCGTATTGAGGTCACGTGGGTTCCATCGAGGGCTTCACTGGTGGAAAGACAAAAAAACTTCAAGAACTAACCACAGGGACCACCAGGGAAAGGACAGTTCATGCATGAAACTATGAATTACAAATCAAACAAGCAAACAAACAAACACATGGAAATAAATAAAAGAGCCCCCAGGAGACTAGATATGGACAAATGAGATTGTGTTCAAAGAAGATTCAAAACCAAGCCTGAATCCCAGGTCAAATCCCATTTCTACTGGAGAAGAAATTATAGACCAGATGGTTTTTGAGCAGAGAGAAGTCAGTGGAGGTTCAAGATGGCAAAACCTTGCCAAACTCCTGTTAAGCGCAGCCTTCTCCATACTTGGTTAGCCTTACAAGCTGGGATACTATAGCTGCAGGGGCTGTAGTAGGGATTTGCCTCTCCAGTTAGCATGATCTTAATGAGGCTGTAATACACTTATTAAAAATCTCCTGTGACCAGATTGATGCCTAGCCCAGTCGTCATCAGAGAGGCATCACCCAGCAACTGATGCGAACAGATGCAGACCCACAGCCAAACATTAGGGAACCATGTCAAAGAGGGGGAGAAAGGATTCTAGGAGCCAGGTGGGTTGAGGACACAAGAAAACTCACAGAATCAACTAACCTCGGCTCACAGGGGCTCACAGAGACTGAACCGACAACCAGGGAGCCTGCATGGGATTGACCTGGGCACTCTGTATATATGCTACAGTTGTGTAGCTTAGTCCTCTTGTTGGACTCCTAATAGTGGGAACAGGAACCATCTCCATCTCTTTTACTGGCTTTAAGGATCCTACTATTCATACTGGGTTGCCTAGCCAAGCCATAATACACGGGGAGGTGCTTAGTCGTACTGAAACTTGATATGCCAGATTTTGTTGATCTTCATGGGAGATTTGCTTTTTTTCTAAACAGAAATGGAGGAGTGGATTGGGGAATAAAAATGCAGAGGGCTGGGGGATCTGGGAGGGGAGAAGGGAGGGAAAACTGTAGGCAGGATGTAAAATAAATAACTAAATAAATGTATTAAGACATATTCTGACTCCACTTAGTTGTAGCTTATCTGTAATGCCTACCTGTAGACTGAGACCCCTTGTTCATTCCTGGCCACCCAGAGCAGAAATAATCACACAGAAACTGTATTCATTGCAATACTCTTCGGCCAATAGCTTAAGCATATTACTAGTTAACTCTTATATCTTTAATTAACCAATTTCTATTATTCTATATTTTACCATGATGCTCCTGGCTTATCTATCAGTAAGGTTCCTGGGTGACTGTCTCCTTCAGTGGCTACATGGCGTCTCTCTGACTCTGCCTACCCTCTCTCTATATATCTCTTCTAGCCTGGCTATATGGTGCCCTGTTATAGGTCAAAGCAGCTTCTTTTATTCATCAATGGTATTAAAACATATTCACAGAATACAAAGGGGAATCCCACATCACCTACCCAGCCTCCCAGGATCTCAGACCACCCCTGTTTCTCCCTTCTGAGGTTTTGCTCACAAGGTTCTCTCTCTCTCTCTCTCTCTCTCTCTCTCTCTCTCTCTCTCTCTCTCTCTCTCTCTCTCTCTCTCTCTCATTTGAGCAGGAGCCCTTATGTGGAGCATATGAACTCCTTGTGTTAACAACAGTTAAGTGTTAGGTTTTTCTCCAGTACATTCCACAATTTGTCACTGGGAGCTAACTGTTTCCAGATCCATGTTTTTTTTTTCTTTTTAATAAGAGCAAGCATATAACAACGGACAGTTTTAAACATGTACTTACAAAGACAGAATTATAGCAGAATAATGAGTTCCTATTGGGGAGGAGGTCCCTTTGCTGCAGTATATGAGAAGAGATTAGCTGGGGACTATGTGATAAAATAAATTGAATGTCCCATAAGGAGCGAGAAAAGCAGGAGAGAGAAAAGCAGGTAGATTCAAATGACTTAAAGTGACCATCACCTGTTGTTAATGAATCTGACAAAGGAGACTAAAGGAAAAGGAAGTATAGAAATGATGCTAAAGCTTACATTTTGTGCAACTGAGAGGATAATGGTAACTTCACCAATAGAAGCAACTCCAGCAGATAACTAACTTTATAGAAAGGGGTTTTTAAAAACATAGTTTCAGCCTGGAAGTCAGTATAAGGAGATGGTTGTCTGCATAACTGTGGAGCACCAGAATGTGTCTTGCTGGTGATGTTGATTGATTAGTCTACTTACTTACAGTAGTATGTAAATCAAAAAATGTTCATAATATCAGTGGGAGAAGAATAAAAAGCCAGAGAAAAGTCAGTAATTACCACCTCTCTGCTTGACAGCTGTCTCCTATTTGCAGTTGTGGTGCTGAGTTTCTTCCATTTCAAAATGTTCCCACCCATACTTTGTTACTATTTAATCCTAATTTCACCCCTGCTAGTTTTCTGGAGAGTGCATTCTCAGTTTGTCAGATATTTTTCCTAAAAAAAAATATATCAATATCTTACACAGGTAGTCAAAGAAATACAGGTAAATATTGAGACTAATTTCATTTGATTTCTAATGTTGTTCAATATGGAAACAGCAGGCATCTGGAATCCCCAACCTTACGCTCTATGTTGGTGACACTCTCCATTCACTACCACCGAATGGAAGAGCACCCCTAAGGAGGATCTTCCACCAGGACAGGAATGGATGGACATGATTATTTTTACATATGGGTACATGACAGAGAACAACCTGGAAGCCATGGAGGGTGGCAACATGGCGAAGTTCATCCAGATGTTGGGCAAGGAGAAGAGAAAGCCAGTGTATCTGCTGTGGCCTCAAGATAGGAGTAGCATCTGATGTCTGCCTTGTGTGTTCTCAGATAAGCACAGGCAGGGGACACAGCTGAACCAAGGACCCGTGCTGCCAGGCTCTGTACAGGATGGTGAGGGTGTACACACTGGTCAGCTTTGTGGATGCAGGTAATGCCATTCAGGCACCTGTGCACACATTTCCATTAAATGCCATTTTGTTACTGGTCGTTTGCATTTAGTCTTAACTCTGATGTCATGAATGTCTGCCTTCTCTTGCTCTCTCTCTTGCTCTCTCTCTTTTTACCAGGAACGAAAAGAAGCCAGAGCCAAACAATAGAAACTTGAAAAAAATTGCTTTGTCATTCTTGGGTATAGCGTAGTAGAATTCAAAGTCAGCATGGAATAAAGATAGCTGCACACCAATTTTTATAGCAGAAAACTCATAACAGCCCAGTTATGGAATTAGACTAGGAGCCCATCAGTGGGAGGAAGAATTAAGAAGATGTAGTATGTATACACAGTGCAGTACTTTACAACATACATAAGAACAAAACCATGTACAGAACTGGAGATCATGTTAAGCGAATAAAGCCAAGCACAGAGCAACAAGTACTGCAAGCTTTTTCTCTCATGTGGACTCTAGATATTGTTTTAAGATAAAATAAAGAGAAGCAGAAAAGAGGGGAGACGAGAGGAAGCAGTGAGAGGTGAACATGAATGAACTACATAGTACCTGTACATGTATGAAAATATCATAATGCAACCTCCATTATTTTGTACAAATGATATATGCTACTTTAAAGCTTCGTTTTCTCTTTTTTATTTATGTGTGTGTTTATGCCACATGTGTGCCAGTGTCCTCAGCGTCCTGCAGATGGCATCAAATCCCCTAGAGCTAAAGTTAACAAGTGGTGGTAAGTCACCTAATATGGGTGCTAGGAAACTTGGTCCTTTGCCAGAAGAGCAAATGCTCTTAACTACTGAGCCATTTCTCCAACCCCAACATGTGCTTATTTAAAGAGGTTACTAAAAATGTGAAGAGAAGGCAGGGGTGAGTGAGTCTTTCATCTATTGTTTTAATAGTTGATTTTCTGAAGATGAAACATGAAACAGAACCTAGACCCTGAGAGATGAAGATTAGGAGATTATTTTCTATGCAGTGTGGTCTGGTCAGCTTTTTTTCTTCTTATAAACATGCACACATAATCCAGAAGAGGTGTCATGTATCTTCTATTACTCTCTGCCTATTCCCGTGTGGCAGGGTCTCTTCCTGAACTTAAAGCTCATGAGTCTCAGGCAGACTGGAAGCCAGTAAGTCCAGGGATACTTCTGTCTTGTTCCATCTCACAGCTAAAGTTACAGTTGTTTGTGGGCACCCTAGCTATTATATTGGAGTTGGGATCTGAAATCAGGAACTCATGATCACAAAGAAAGGACTCAGACAAGCCATCCCTCTGCTGTATTCTCCTGCCTCACCCCACCTCCTGCATATAGTTTTCACTGCAAACTCTCTTTACTACATAGTAAGAATCTCTGGCTAGAGGTGAGGGAGTGGAGGCTTAAAGAGCCTCCGATTTCCCAGGGCATAAATAACAGAGCATGAACTAAAGCCCAGGCCTTTCCCCTTCCATCCATTCAATGTTGCAGCTACTTTCAAGTACTTAATTAGTGAGTCCCACCTCACCTTCAGCCTTGGGTGGGTGTAAAGAGAGTGACAGAGCTGGAGTCACTCTTCCCTAATTCATGACACGGGAGCCAGCATCTAAACTGTATTCAATACCACGTCCTTAACTTCCTATCACAGCCAGGATGAACCTCTGTGAGTCAGGATGGAGGCTTCTATCGACAAACTTGCTAAGTGATCATTCTTCCTTTTGTTTTGTTTGTTAGTTTTAATGTGGGACCAATTTGTTCCTTTCTGTTTGATTAAGATTCAACATTTGCCCTGTCAGAATAAATGCAGTGATAATCAAGCTTGTCTTTGTAGCTTTGAATGTGTTTCAGTGTGCTCAAGCCTCTCTGCCCCCCACCCCTCCCGCTATGATACAAACATGCTCTTGGGAAAAGTTGGGATCTACCATGATTCTAATCCCATTCTGATACCAGTGAGAGTCAGAGCCTCATTCTTGCTGGAAGAAGTGTGGTATGATTGTTCCCAGTGAGTGGGCAATTTTGCCTTAATGGTCTTTGCTTGTGTATTATGGCTTCCAACTTGGTATTTTTATGGATTTTGTGCGTGTATGTCTCTGCCTGTAAATGTGTATCTTGTGCTTTCTTCTTCTTCTTTTTTTATCATGTTGGTTTGTTTGCTTCCTTTGCCTCTTTGTTTTCTAAAGCGAGACAGAGAAGGCATGTAGTTGCGTTGATAGGGAGGTGAAAAAGAGAGGAGAGGAGAACTTGGATCAGAATATATTGCATAAAAGATTCCATTTTCAATTCAAAGAAATACCATTCCTAGTGCTGTACAACCAGAGCTGTTGAGTGATGTGTAGACTCTTCCTTCCTCTGGTTCCCCTGGGGTGGCCAATGGCTTGCCTTTCCACTTCAGCTCCCTGCTCATCTTGGTTGCATAAGAGCCCTCTTCTTAATCCCACAGCTATACCTGAGAAGGTGTTCTGGCTGTATCAGAGCCCTTGGCTGGATCCACGGATAGCACAGTAATATCCACAGCCATCACTTGAAGCAGCATTTGCTACGTGTGTGCCCGAGTCCACACTGCACACTTGCTTAAGTTAGTGCTGAATGCTCAAACCTGTCTTGGCCCTCACAATGTTTCTGCACTTTCCACAGGCTCGCGTTCTGGGGAATGCAGCAACGAACAAAGAGAACACATCTGTGTTCTTGCAGAACTCATGGTTTTTAATAGAGGACGTGTCTTTTTAAATGGGCTCGATTGTCCCTATTATTAAAGGGGAGAAAAAGGTTTAGAGAATGCTCATAACTTAGAATCTCACACAGCTCTGAGGTTAAAAAAATGTAAAATTTCAAGCTCTTTCAACTTATAGCAAGTCTCACTCTCAGAATTTTTATTATTTAAGAAGTGGAACTCTAGTTATTACACAACTGGTAGCTAGATTTGTACAGCCAGTGAGTTCTAAGGAGATGGATGCAGACAGCCTCCCACTGGCTCTAAAGAACTTACACTCAATCCACTTATGTGGGTTTAAAAAAAAGCAAAAAAAAAATGACAAGATTCTAGTTCACACATTAAAATGCATACTATGTGCCAGGCATGTCTTGAGGAGTACCGAATTTCCTCAAAGTGCCAGAGTTTAGAACGGCAGAACTGGCATGTGTCTGGCTGATGCTCCACCCACTCTCAGACCCACTAATTGCATAAAGATGGAACAAAATTTAACTCACATTATTTAGAGCCAGAAGCTGGGTCACCAGTGTCATTGGGGCCATGCTGTTCTTCCACCTTTTCACGTGTCTCAGTACAAAAAGCACAGAGGTCATAGAAGTTGATCTTGAATGGATGGAGAACAGGTATACTTGGCAAAGAGGACGATTAGTGCAGAGGCGTGAATCCGAAAGGAAGAACACACCCTGGCTTCCCATGAGACAAACTAGAGGGCGTCTTACTTGTTTGACACTGGTTGTGGAAATGGCATTTGCCTGACCAGGAAACAGCTCCTCTCTGGCTAATTTCTTTGAGCAGCACCCGTTTTCTCCAGGGACTGCCCAGCAATTCTGCCAGAGGATATTTCCATATTTTGTAGAACGCAGTACAAAAATGAAATGTTGGGATTCTGTTTAAAAGTATGAAGAGGGACTAGAGAAATGGGACAATCAGTAACGTATGGGTACAGACTGAGTACCCATAGTTTGACCCAGCACACACACAAACGCCAGCTGCAGTGGTCACCCTTGCAATACCAGTGCTGGATGGGTGAAGGCAGGAGTATCCCTGAGACTCATAGTTTCAGCGTCTCAAATATTAAGGAGGAAGTCATCCACAATGACCTCTGGCCTCCACACATCTGCACTGTGCACTTGCATGCACATAGATCTGTGAACATATATAGACAGATAAAAACGTCAAGATTTTTAATAGATCAGATGTAGATCATCACACTAGCCAGGGTCCTTCAGATCTTGGCTTCCTAGAGAATTATACAGGCCACATACCTTTGAGATGAGTCCCACCACCTTGCACTGTGACAATATGTCACGTCTCTGAGCTTACTTCCTCTTCATGACAATTCTGGGAAACGAATAATTACGGCAAATTTCAAGTTGCAAAAACCTTAGAGATAAGGAGAAGGATGTCTCACTCTGGTTCTCAGAATTGGTGAGTAACTATCAGGATGAGACTAATCATAAAATAATCACAAAATAATAGCAGGTAAGTGGAATAATAGAACTCAAACCTATCTGAGCTGAAGCTAAAACCCGGGTTCTTGCAATGTGCGGCCTCCTGCCTAAGCTCAGTACCCTGCAATGCACTCAGTTTTCAGAGAGGTTTGTGCCTGCTTATCAAACATGGATCAGACCACATTTGGGTTTAGGTTAAGTTTCTGCCCAGAGATGGAAACAAAGTATTAGGACTATCCCCTAAAACCTAAAGAAGATGCCAGAAGGAGACAGTGGACATCTCAGAACTGTTAACCAAGCCAGTGACATCCCCCGATTAAGGGAGGTGCCAGGCATCACGCTGCACTCAAAGGACAGACTGAGAAGTCTGTGGCACTGAGGACACACTCATCCATTCAAGGGAAGGGGGATATGTATGTGATTACTATGTTTGTTTAACCAACCCCTACCTCAAGCTGATTCTTCACAGTTTTGGCTTTAGAAAAATGAAAAAAGGCCCTCCGTTGTCAAGATTACTTCTTTCCTGGGTGGTCAGAGAAAACACAGCCATACCCTCAGTTCTGAAAAGTGCTCATGTGAATTCACCCCTGCCGGAGTTAGACGTGAGTGCTACAAGGGTTTTGACTTCAGCATGTATTTCAAAATTAGGGGACCTTGAATTTTTTATTTGTCAAATCAGGACAAACAGTAGAATATCTATTTTTATTTCTGGCCAAAACGAGCCACAGGGATTTCTTATGAATGAGATTTTCTTTAGATTTCTGCCAGCAAGGTAAAATCCAAAGGAATACCCAACTCTGGGAGGTTTTGATTTTACTTGTAAAGAATGAAATACATTGTACTCCTAAGTTTTAGTTCCAAATGTCTTACATAGGATAGTTGTTTTTGTTTGTTTGTCTCTTATCACTTTGTCATGAGTCAAGGCCATCTGAGAAGAGGGGATCTTAATGAAGAAAATGCCTTCATCAGATTGGCTTGTGTGCACAACTACAACTGTAAGGCATTTTCATGATTAATGACCGATGAATGAGGGCCAGTTCAAGGTGGTGGTTCTAGGGTGTATACGAAAGCAAACTAAGTGAATTACAGAAAGCAAGCCAATAAGCAACATTCCTCCATGGCCTCTGATTCAGTTCCTGCCTTGAGTTTTTGCTCTGACTTTGCTCGGTGGTTGGCTGTGAAAATATAAAATAAAGTAAACCCTTTCTTCTCTGAGTTGCTTTTGGTTATGGCTTTTGTCACAGCACCAGAAAACAGATGAACACACACACACACACACACACACACACACACACACACACACACACGATCTGGAGGAAGATTGAAAGCACCAACTTATGACCAAGGACCACAGACTCTCAGGTCTGCCACATGCCACATGGTATTCTCCATGTGTTCAGTCCATAGATGCAAGCACACAAAAGATGTCCCTATTTATCATTCAAATGTCCTTAGGGTCCTAGTTAGCATCAGCTGTCAATTTGACACAGCCTAATCATCCGAAAGAAATGCCAATTAGGAAACAATTAGAATGAACCCATTTCTCCTGCCAGGGATTTGCAGAGGGGAGGGGATGGAAGTCAATTCTGGAGAGCATTCAGGAGAAGAGATTGGCTTGGTGACTCCTGAGAATGACCCCCTGGCATTGCTGAACGAAAACCACTAGGAAATTATCTCATATTTTGTTTCTCACATTTTTATGGGTCTGATTGGACAGAGTTGGGTCTGGATGGCTCTGGCTAATATCGATGCATCTATTTCCTGAGCAGGAGGCAAAAGAAGCCTGGGAGGAAAATGAACATATCGACACGGCAGAAGAAAGACGGACACAATCACACTAGTAGTGAGAGTTCTGAGCCCATGAAAGCCCCAGCCTTGGGGGTCCCCCCTTCTAAACACTTGTCGAGAGTATAATAACAACGTGCTCTCGAAGTCTATGTGAACGAAATTAATGCTTTCTTTGACTCATGGCCCCTAACATAGTGTGACTAAGCCCCAGTGCACTGGCTTTTAGAGAACTGGTCAAAATTATCGTTGTAAAGAAAAACTAAGACTATTCCTAGGCCTTGTTCCTTGGAAAACAAAATTCCAGGTAGTTTTCAAATCGTGACAACAATCAGTGCCACAATGGAAGTAGCCTTTGTCTCATCTCAAGTAGTTGAATTTATCAATGTTCCCTGCCCCCATGCCTCATTGCTAGCCAGTAAGGGGCCAATGGCACATCATAAGCTAATCAAAAGCTTCCCACAGCTGAAACCTTCCAGCTTATCTGGGAACATAGCTGCTATTTAAGCAGTCAATGTGGCTGGAGATTCTGCGGTCACTGGCTTTGTAGCGTATAAATGGGAAAGATGCTGTAATATCTATGTTCAGAGAGGAGTAACATGTTCTAGGAAGCACTTTGGTTTCCAGTGTGGCATCCTCTATGAAAATGAAATGATAATGCCTCTAGACTGGAGACCTGACAGTCAACACAGTGGGATGGACTGCACCATTAGATGGTGTGAGAATGCTTCCTGCTGGAAAATGTTGACTTTGCTTTAAAAGTAGCACATCTCTTCTGGCATTACAAGGATCTTAGAAATAGTTTTTCTTTACACAGTGGAGTACTACACAGCAGAAAAAATAATTATATCTTGAAATTTGCAGGCAAATGGATGGAGCTAGAAAACATTATATTGAGTGAGGTAACCCAGACCCAGAAAGACAAATATCATATGTATTCACTCATAAGTGGATTTTAGACATAAAGCAAAGAAATCAGCCTACAACTCACAATCCCAGAGAACCTAGACAACAATGAGGACCTTAAGAGAGACATACATGGATCTAGCCTACATGGGAAGGGAAAAACAACAACAAGATCTCCTGAGTAAATTGGGAGCATGGGGACCATGAGAGGAGGTTGAAAGGGAGGGG
This sequence comes from Microtus pennsylvanicus, assembly GCF_037038515.1. Classification (NCBI taxonomy): domain Eukaryota; kingdom Metazoa; phylum Chordata; class Mammalia; order Rodentia; family Cricetidae; genus Microtus; species Microtus pennsylvanicus. The sequence goes on along the minus strand of NC_134583.1, from coordinate 65,502,966 downwards.
AGAAAAAGAGAGGGGAGCAGAGAAAAATGTAGAGCTCAATAAAAGCAATAAAAAAGACTTGTTTTCAAAACGAAAACAAAACCATTCTATATTACCCTTCCTACCTGTGACTCTTACTTCATAAACTCATCCTTTAAAACGAGGATGGGTTATGCAATAAGGGCACAATAAGACATCGACCAATGGCTAGTTACAACACAGATTCAGGCAGATCCTGCTGCATCTTGCCGTGTCCTGAGCTTCAGGCTTTATAAACATCACCCATAGTACCAAGGACCAATGAGAAGAGAACCATTCTGTTTTCCTTCTTTCTTTTATTCATGGAATAGCTAGATTCCGTGTCTGGAGGTCTCACAGAGTTCTAAGAAATAAACCCAGTACACACTTATCAAGTTCATTTCATTCCATGATGCCACATCCACCAGAAAATCAGAGATAAGAAAGAGGTGGTGTGGCTCCTTTATATGCATTGCGTTGACAAGGCAGGTAACAAAATTTCATTTGTCTTTCCATCCATTTTACTATCACGCCTCTAATCAGATATAACATCTAATGTTTGAGGGCATCTATGTGTGGCCATGTGCACTTATGTGTGTCCATGCATAAAGTAGGATCATTGTATGCCTAGCCTATTGACGTAGTTTTTGTGGAGAAGTGACCAAAAGGTATATCAATGTGACATAATTTGTATCAATTTATGAGGAAAGCTATAGTGCTTTGTTTTGCTTTTAAAATTTTGTGTATGTACCACAAGCATTCCTGATGCCTGCAGAGACCAGAAGAAAGCATTGTATACCCAGAAACTGGAGATGCAGATGGTTGTGGGCTGCCACGTGGGTGCTGGGAGCTGTGCTCTTAACCACTAAGCCATCTTTCCACCCCAGGAAAGCAATAGGAAATAACACGTTAAATACATAGGGAAGTACACGAGAGGGCTGTAGGTACAGAAAAGGGGTGAAGACATCAGATGGACTTCACATCAATGTGGCTGATTCCTTAAAAAGTGTTTTCTTGGAGTAGAAAGGAGTAATCAGAATGGGCATTCTTAAAGCCAATTAACAAACATGTCACAGAACAGACCTGAGTTACCACCTGCCTCTGTACAGCTGGTATAACTGCCACCCTCCTCCATTCCCATGGCCAGGGACTATCTTCATGCTATAGCAGGAAAGTCAGTGTCCCTTGACTTGCACATCCTACATCCTTCATTGACCTCCAGAGTTTTCTGGCTCTTGACTTAGATGAGCAGGATTATAAGGCTATCTATGCCAATATTGAGTGCTGCTGCTCCAGTCACAGGATGAGGAGTAAGCCAACAGAAGCTGAATCTGTCACATACATATTTCTTGATTAACCCATGAAACGAACACACAGAGTTCCATTTAGAAGACACCGGCCGGATGTATTTTAACGTTATCTTTATAGGGAAGGCATCTCATGTCTGATGTGTAAATCTCCAAGAACACTCAAAGCTCTGTGACTCTGTGGGTCTCTGTGGTATACAAAGATTCTCACTAACATCCACTTTTGAGCATTCCCAGTGCATTTGGCACTGTATGGTAGAAGATTCACCTGTGTGAATGTCATGCAGTGGTTAGACAAGGGAAGCATGTCAGTAAAATGCTCTGTGTGGAGAATGACAAGGAGTGTTTTATTTTGAGAAGTCTTGCTAAGTTTCCCAGGCTGGTCTTGAGTGTGTGATCCTCCTACCTCGCCCTCAGGAGTATCTATGATTACAGAACAATTGCAGGCCTTGTAACACCAGGCCCAGCTGGGACCCATTTCTAGCAGCTCACAGCTGTCCCTGTGACTCTAAGCAACAGTTTGAGCAGAAACAACTCTTAAATGTTGCATCTGGGTTCCCAAATATGATTACCCTGGATAGCGGCACCAGCAGCGTGCAGCACCTTGAACTTCATAGAAATGCAATTTCAACAAATGTGCTTATAGCCCTGTAGAAGATCCTCTCCAGGTCTTAGCTACAGAAAGACACCTTAGCTCTCAGTGTTCATTATTCTTGAACATCAAGAGTTTGGCTCAGTGAGGTCACAGTGAGCTGCTCTGAGTGCATCCACTGGGCACTGGGAACACAGTATGGCATGCCACTTGTTCTCAGCACATCCATCATTGGCGATACACCACAGAAAGTAGACTTCTTTAAATAGACTCAGGGGCTTTGGTTTCTTTTGCTTCATTTTATAAAAAGTAAGTTACACTGGCCATGATCAAGCCAAAAGAACGTTACCTCAATGTAGCTCATGCCATCTCTTTGATTCTACTGGCAACCATCAAGAGTGACTGCCTAGCTACTCTCTGGATTAGACACTCTTTCCCAGGAGTTTACCAGATTTGGGTTTTAGACATTTGGAGCCTTTTAAAGGCAAGATCAAGCAAGCCATATATTTTTGGGGATGCTGGGGGCGGGGAGCCCAGAAACTTCTCAGCTGTTATCTGGAGCATCAGAAGTATTCTGACAGTTTCAAGATGGACATTAAATCACTCATGGGAAGAATGTAGGTGGTATCATCAGTGAGGAAGTGGATTGGCAGCTGGCAAGTAGCAATGGCAGTGACCGTGGGATGGGAATCAGAATGAGAATCATAAATCTTGATTACTCTCCATCCTAGTTGATGTGAACCAAATGCCTTGGATGGGGATAGACTTTGAATATCAGTAAAAATTGGAAAAAGAACTTGATTAAAAATATAAACTGATATAAATAGCCCTTGAACCTTGCTAATTTCCAAACTATCACCATGGAAGGACAAAGACTATATTATATAGATCTGTGATGTTTGATGTTTTTGATAAGAAGTGACATCCTGGATCCCCAGAAAGCAGAGAGACTCACTTCAATCTCCATGTTTTTATTCTAGTTCCAGTAAATGTCGATCATTCTGTTGCCAGAATGCTAGCTGCTCTTATAATGAAGGCAATTAGAACAGCCAGCCCTCCTGATTCTGATTGCCCTCCTGTTAAAATTAGGCACCCTATAGAAAAATGGAAATGCAGAGTCGTTACCATAAAGCAATAATAAAGTAAACCATTCAATTACAAATGAAAAAAAAGTGCTTGGATTAATAAGAATATTGTATGCTTAAGAGCATTAAAATACAAGCATATTACCATTTTGCATACATAATGAATGAACTTAGAGGCCAGAGTGATTGGGACATAAAAATACTAAACAGTGGTACCATTTCTCATAAGCTAATGTTGTTGTGCTTGGAGCTTGGGAAGGGAGAAATGCATGAACATCACAGATTACTGGATATCCATGTCACTCTGGATGTAGACATTGAGTGACAGGAGAGAGAAAAAGAATTTTAGCCGCTGGCAGAATCTGCTTGCAGAACGGGAATATGATGATCCCCTCCCTTCCTTAGGAGTTTTGTAGAAGCAGGAGCAAGAAAGGAGGAAAGGAGAGCTAATGTAGGTGGGGTGGAATGAGGATTGAGACAGGAGCAGGAAGGCAACACAAACCAAGTGACCTTGGACAAGGGACAGGTGGCCGAGGCAGGGTGACTATTTTAAAGACACTGGGATACCCAGCTCTAGACAGATGGATTTTTGTTTCTTTTGGTTTTTGTTTGCCTGTTAGAAAAGTTGATGTCTATGTACAGTCTCCCAATTTTTTTGAGCTCAGTGAGACTCAGCCACAATGGGAGGATCAGATATGCCTTCTGGTCATTATTGTGGTCCTTGGTGTTGAGTCAAATACTCCAGGATAGACTCAGAGCACTGTCTTTCTTTGACTTCATCACTATTGGCTGTATTACACTAGAAAAGTTCCGTGGCCCCTAGAACTCGGTATCACAGTGTACCCACAGTGCTGTGGGTACTTGAGGGCAGCCATAATGTCTTGAACTCCACATGGTATCCCTAAAGCACAACATGATGGAGGAGGTTGAGAAAATGTGTAGGGAGAGAGTTTAGACCTGAGTGAATGCGTATTGTTGGCAGGAGCATGGCCATGTGTGGCAGTTTGAATGAGAATGTCCCCCTTAGGCTCATATATTTATATGCTTGGTTCCCAGTTTGTGTTCCTAGGAAGGATTAGGAAGTACGGCCTTATTAGAGAAAGTATGTTACTCAGAGAGGGTTATGAGGTTTCAAAAGCCAATGCCAGTCAGCTCCCGCTCCGAACCCTGCCTCATCCTGTGGGTCAGATGTGAGCTCTCAGCTACCCCTCCAGCACTATGCCTGTCGGCTGCTGCTGCCACACTTCTCACCAGGATGGTCATGGACTAACTCTCTGAAACTGCGACCCCTCAATTAAATTCTTTGTTAGAAGTAACCTTGGTCATGGGGCCTCTTCATAATGAAACAGTAACTAAAACACCATGTCAAGAAGCCCAGTGCCTCAGCCCATGGGAGTGGCAAAGCCTTCCCTTAGTGAGGCCCAGAAGAATGGCAAATTTGGGTCTGAGTGGAAATGTTAATGGTGTGAGCAGCAAATGTCCATCATAGATTCCTCTCCCCTGGATATTGGGTATTTATGGTCTAAACATTGCTCCCCTACAGAGACTGTTTCTACCGATATCAGCTAACTCTGCCTGCATGTTCAGCTGTATATAATAAGTCTGCTTCCTTGGTTATCCGTATGTAATAATCCTGCTGCCTTGTTCAACTGGATATCATAAACACACTGAGTTTTTGGAGTTCTGCAGCATCTCCATCCAACAGTCCAGACCACCTTATCCTAGATTTTTTTTTCTACATGTGTCTGCCCTTTCTTCATTACCTTACTGCCTTAGTTAGGTCAGCCCCTGGAGCCATGTAAGAGCACAACAAAAATTCCTGTTGAACGACAGAATGAACAGAACAGTGAATGGGAATACTCTGAGTTCTCACAAACAATCTCTTGGTTTCTTATTGTTCTGACTTCTGCTTCCTTCCTTTTAGTCTTCTTCTCACAGACCAAGACATAAACACTCCACGTAAATGCTCCACAGTTCTTCCCCTCGCTTAATTTACCCTGTTTTCGCCATTGTGCACGCAATCATTCTTCTGTGTAGTCTTACCATGCAGGGCTAGGTCCAGGTCTGGGAACTGGCATCAGGGACAAAAAAGGCATGGCCACTCTCACAAGCAGCCCTGTAGAGAGCCACACCTGATGGCAATGTAGAGAGCTGCGTGGAGCCACCTGAGGTACTGGCTCCCGCTCTCCGCAATCCCGAAAGCGAGTGCTCTTTATGATAATCAACTCCTATGGCCAAGGCCTGACCTATGCTATGATCACGCAATGATTATCAGCTGCTTGCATATGCATGAGCCTATGGGCAGTGCCCACCTGGCAATTCGGGGTTGGCAGCCCATGCCTACTTAAGGGCTGGGAGAGGTTTGCCCGGGGAGAGAGGGAAAGAGAGAGGAGAGAGGGGAAGAGAGAGAGAAGTGTAAAAAGTCCTGGAATAAAACTGCAGTGAGAAGAGCTCCGGTGGTCGCGTCATCCTTGCGGGACGAGGGTGGCCGTGACACAGCCCCCATACTAGAGGGACTGCATAGCTGTGAGTGTAAAACATAAAATGTGTTGTGCAGCAATTTCCTCCATATTGAAACGATCCATCTCCACACAGGCTTATTAAGACTCAGGAAATAAATAACTCAAAAGTCTCAAGAAGTCCTTGAAACACACGAGGTTCACCAGATCCCTCCCTGAGGAACAGCTGCTAGAAAGAGGTGACTCTCTGACCTGTAGAGCTGCCTGCAAGTTGGGCAGGGAACAACAGGGATGTGGCTTTCATGAGTGGTCACACTGCTGGGGTGGACATTTCAGTGCTGTGGCTACCTGTCTTTGTGCCGTCCATCTACGTGCCTATCAGTAACCACCCATCCTTCCGTCTATGAGTGACTCTAATAGTCTTACTGGTTCATTGAACTGGACGTTTGTGAAAACATGTCATTGGTGCCGTATCTGTTTCCAATGGCTGTTTGTTACATCTCCCCAGGACAAGTTTCACAGCAGAGTGTAACAGGATAATGCTCCTAATGGAGATGCCTGCAAGTGAAGAGGAGCTGCCTAGGCTCTTTGGAGCCCAGATAATATGTGGGATTTTTAGAGATTTCAGAATTTTAAAGAGATTTAAACCATTTTGGAAATTTTAGAGAGCCTTTGAAATTTAAATAAGACCTTGGATATTTCAAAGAGATTGTACCTTTAAAGTGTCTGGATTTTTAAAGACTATGGGACTTTTAAAAGTTGAAATGTGTTTTGTAATAGGCTATAGATATTAATATGAGATCTTGGAGGTAAGCAAAAGGGGAAAATGTTATGGTTTAATAGCAACTGTCATAAAAAATAGCTTTATGTCAACTTGAGAAGCTAGACTCATTTGAGAAAGACTCTCAATTGAGAAAATGCTTCTGTAAGATTGGGCTTTGGGCAAGTCTGTCAGACATTTTCTTCATTCATGCTTCATGTGTCAGATGTCTAGCTCACTATGGATGGTACCAACATTGGGCAGGGGTCCTGAGTTATATAAGAAAGCCAGATGAATAAGCCATGAGGAACAACTCAGTACACAGAACTCTTTCATGTCCTTCAGTTCCTGCCTCAAGTTTCCTGCCTTGAGTTCCTGCCCTGACTTCCCTCAGTGATGGAGTGTGACCTGAGAATTATAAAACTTTTCTTACCCAAGTTGCTTTTGGTCGTGGCATTCTATCACAGCAAAAGAAACCCTAAACTGGCTTTGGGATCTAAGATTTTAGTGCCTTGAATTTTCAGTTTGGCAATTGGGATTAATAAATTTTCTTCCAGAGTTTCATCATAACTCCTTTTGGGAAAGGGTTACACAGGATAATAGCCAGAAGGTGTTTCCAGCACGCACTCACCAGTACACAAAGAAAAGAGCTGAGGGAAACTTCATAGTGAGCCAAACTCTACATCTACCCCTTTGTTTATGTGGTGGTCAAGTCACTTCAATTACTCTGACAACATGTGAAACTGTGACGATAGAACTTTTTCATTCATTCATCATTTATCCATTCACTCATTTACCCATTCAGTATTTGTATAGCTTCTACATGAACTCAAGGAAACAGTATAAAACGTAAGGACTCTCATGGATTTCACATTCTACTTGGAGGAACAACAAGCGTTCATGGTCATTTCTGGAGAATGAATGCACACATAAAAATAAAGCAACACAAGGGAGATAACTCGGCTGTAGGACAGATGCTTTCTCACAGAGACACCAAGACCATCTCTTAGGGAGAGTCCTGAGGTGTACATATGCTTGGTGTATTTTAAGTAGAGAAAACATAGTCATCAAGAATCAAATGAAAAGAAATTGGTGACCCTAATATTTGCCACTTAATGAACCTTAAATATCTATTATGTTCATCATTACAAAGCATATTGAATGTTACTAGAAAAGCATTTTTATAACAATAATGGTAGAATTTTATGTATTTGCTATATATTTTGTACTAACTACCTTATTGGATCTTCACAACAACCTCTTGAGGTAGATAATGTCCTCACAATAATTACAGGTGTAAATTGGGGCCAGCACATGATGTAAATTGCCACAATTTAAATGCTTTTAAGTAGAAATATCAGAAGACTAACTGGGACACTCATCTCCTGAGAACTTGTCCTTAACCCTTCAGTTGTACTGAACATCTGAACAGCAATGAGAGAATCTATTTCTCGCTGCTGTAACCAAATACCTAAAATAAATAACTTACGGGGTAAAGATTCATTTGGGCTCATGGTTTCAGATATTTCAGTGTGTGGATGCTGCTTCTGCTTTGGGCCCATAGAGCAGACAGTGCTGTGGGACAATGGTCTGTATCCTGTCAATTACATTTTTAATAAACACTGATTGGCCAGTAGCCAGGCAGGGAGTAGAGGTGGGGTGACGAGAACAGGAGAATTCTGGGAAGAAGAAAGCTTATTCGGCAGTCCTGTCCCAATCAGAGAAGAAGCAAGATGTGACTGCCTTGCTGAATAAGGTAATGAGCCATGTGGCTAACATAAACAAGAATAATGGGCTAATAGAACTAATGTGTAGACCTTGTGTGGTTTCTTTGGGACTTAATGGCTGCAGGACCATGAGGGACAGAAAACCTCAGTCAACAAGAAACATCATGACACATTAGAACAGAGGCAATTGATGGAGTGATGGAGCAAGAGGGATAACTTATGTTAACTGGGGAGCATAGAAAGGGGAGTTGGGACCAGTGGCTATATAGTCTTCAAAAAAAAAACAACAAACAAATAAAAAGAAAGGAAGAAACACATTTTCTATTGTGTTTCTCCAACAAGGCCCTGCCTCCTAATATCTCATTAACCTATGAACCTGTCACTGGACAAAGCCATTGGTGAGGTTAGCACCCTTAATTTCATCACTTCTCAATAGCATCGGTCACTGGGGACCAAGCCTTCAACACACCAGCCACCTTGAGGGACACATCTTATCCAAACTGTACTGATCATGGTATGGTTTTCTTTCTCTGGATTCTTAAAACATACTTTAACTAAACTTGTACTGTGAATTTCTGGTTTAATAAATTCATTTATTCCATGAGCATTTATCAAACACCTGTCATGCTCGTGGCCCTTGGGCAGGCAGGGAGAATATAAAAAATGTAGGATAGCTTCTGTGCACATACTGGAGTACAGAGGTAGCAACAGGAGCGAAATTGCAATGCATCTCATCGAGCCTTGGAACACCACTGAACTGTCTCCTGTGTCTTCAGCTTGTCTTCCTGACAGGAATATGTCAGCAGAGTTGTGGTGTATAAAAATTATTGCTCGTGCACCTAGACATTTTCATAAACAATGGAAGAAATATTAGTGGCTTCTGTGAAACAAAAACCCATCGCAGCAGAATTATAAATTTCAATAAATCTTCAAATGTACCTACAAGAGTCCACTAACTGGGTCTTCTCATCTGCTGACATATGATTTGTGTCCCAAGATCTTTCCTCTTGATTGGACTATTGGGCTGATTGGATATGGAGTGCACTTCCCCTTCCTAGTGCTCGAACAAATGATTTCCTCCTCCCTTGCTCTGGAAGCTCATACTCACTGACAGGAAGCCGCTGACTCCTTTTTCTATTTGCCACTGAGAGGAGAGAAAACATGAATTTCCATCTTCTTGATCTAAGGTAAAATAGGATTATCTGCCAACCACACCCTGCTGGCTTCTCCACTGAGAGGCTGAGTTCCGCTGCCCTGGTTGATTAATTCCTGAGATTGATTTGGTATTTGTACACATTGCCTTCACAATCATTAAAGAGGCATTAATTGATTATTCAGGTGTAGAATCCATTCTATTCCCCAATTTTACAGCCTTCTCAATCTTTTCTATAAACTGCAATAGATGTTTGGCCTTGGCCTGGCTTTCATCAATCTCAGCTTCAGAAATACATGTGGAAGGAGGCCTAGAACCTGTACATTAGCATCTTTCTTTCTGTATCAGAGATGTCAACCTCACACAGCCCGTATGCTATTCCTTGTAGGTGAGTTGAAATAGATTTCTCTTCTTTCTCCCTGCAAAGTGTCTCCATTCCAACTTCATTTTCTCCATGTACATGTGCACGGGTACATCCACACACATGTATCTGTGCATGCCCTGGGCTGGACCCACATAATAGACAAAAGGGTCTATTGCTGTCTGCATTTTACATAAGAAACAGAAGCTTAGAGGGATGGTTGTAATGTTTAATGTCAGAGTATTCAAACCATTAGCCCCAAATGTTCCTTCTTCTCCAACACTCTAGTTTACGTGGAATCAGACTACTTTATGCATGTTTATATGCAAATGTATCAGAAGATAAGCATTTCTCTGACTGGAAAGTTCTAGAAAACCAAGAACTTATGCAGAAACGCCCAGGTTTCCTTGACCCTACTCTTAAAAGTCATGTCTTTGCAAATAAGTTAGATTTTGTAGATTACATTTTTTCTTTTATAATTTTTTTTGAGTATGTATTTTCTCTCTCTTTGGATAATTGAATTACATTTTTTGAATTAAATTTTAAAATAATTTTCTTTTTAAGTTTTTTTCTCATCCATTACATCCCGACTGTAGTTTCCCTTCCCTTCCAGTCCTTCTCTCCATCCTTCTTTCTCTAGATCCACTCCTCCTCCATTTTCCAGGGAGAGAGAGAGAGAGAGAGAGAGAGAGAGAGAGAGAGAGAGAGAGAGAGATCCATGGATATCTACCAAATATGGCCTAATAAGTTATAGTAAGACTAGGCACAATCCCTTGTATCAAGGCTGACAAGGAAATACAGTAGGAGGAAAGGGGTCCCAAGCTCAGGCAAAAGAATCAGAGTCATCCCCTCTTCTCACTGTTGGGAGTCCCACAATAACACTAAGCTAAACAACCTTATGGCATATGCAGAGGACCTAGCTCAAATTAGATTTTTCCCTCTGTAATGTCAGTCTGCAGAGATCCTGCAAACTCCACTTGTCCTCATCTGTAGATGGAAGGTAGAAGCAATGATCTACTGGTCTTCAGAATGACAGTGCATAGCCCCAGGCCCATCCCAGAATGCACTTTCTGAAGATGTTAGTTGAATGAACTAGTTGACCAGGTTTCCTTTTCTTTTCTTCCTTCCTTCCTTTCTTTCTTTTAAAAAAAGACATCCATTTAAATTTATAACAATGGCAACGGAACCAAGGTGTCGCAGAATTGGGGTGGGGATAGTGACACAATAAATAGCCTAATGGAATAAAGGGATCACCAGTCTGAACCAAGTTATCTGGGAAATTTATGACTGAACAAAGAGCTAGAGGAAGAGGAAGATTAAATAGTGGGCTGGGGTCAGGGGGAAGAACACGTAAGACACAGGCAAAAGCATGTGCAAAGTCTTAATGACAAGACCTTTGGATTCCAGCTACTGACAAGGTCTGTGCAACTCCAGTAAGACTTACTACAACTCCCAGATCCCTCTGTTTCCAGCAGGGTGGAAGTGCTTGCATCTCCCACATGAGCCTCTCTGGGTGGGATGATCCACATGGACTGCATGAAATTCTGAAGGTGACTAGACTCCAGAGGGTACTTACTAAAAACTGACATGGCAAAACAAACAGCTTGCTTTGATACTATCTTGTAAGCTTTTATCTCCACTTATCTCCATGAAAACAAAGTATAAGGTCACCAACATGGCCTAGGAGATGGCTTAGTCTCAGAATCTACATACCTCAGGAGCAGGTGTGAAGACAAAGTTAGGAGTGAGGGTGGATTTCAAAACACAGGCAGTGCAGTGATGCTGACTGAGTCCCAAGGCATCCCACACCTTTTTGGTCCTATGACTTCTCTGACATGTGTTTGTTAACATCCCAATTTTGTAGTGCTTGTTGAGGAGAGCCCACACCCCGAATAAGGACACAGAAACATAATAAGGTACAAAGGTGATGAATGGGTAAGCTAAGACCTGAATCCAGTCCCCATGTGATTCTGAATACTCTTTTTCCTGCCTGCTGCTGAGGGCCATGTTGTCTATTGTTTAAAAATCTAAAGTTGGATCTACAGAAGCCAGTACCTTCAGGAGCCTGGTGAGGATGTATGTGGGAGACAGACTGGAAGAAGCACAGTAAAGACCTGGGGGTCTATGCCTTTTTGAAAAGGAGAAACTAGTAATCATCTCCTGTTGGTAATTGGTGTAGGTCAGGAGGTTTCAATTTGCCACATTTCCATCCCCCATTCAAGACAATTCCCCAATCAGGATAATCATATGAAATCACCATGCTGTTAAAATGCTAGCATCTGAAAACCTCAAGCAAGCCAACCAAAGTCCTTTAACACGACATAGAAGTATTTAAATCTTTTTTAAAACACAGTGAGTCCTATTCTGTTGTGATACCTCCCATCGGAAGACCTTTGTTGATATCCAGAAACAGGCTGCTGCTAAATTTCAGACGTCTTGCAAAGCACATATCAGTCCACACCACAGTTAGCCACCCCACAGTGTAACAGGGACAACCCACAGGTATCTCAGTCTAAGAAGTCATCCCTCAGCCCTGATCCTTGGCTTAAAGATTTCTTTACCCACCTAAGTCCTCACCAGAGCTCTCTCCTGCCTCCCAGGCTCCCTGCAGCCAGGATAGCATGGGATTTATTTCCTTCCATTTAGTTTGGCTTCTTCTCGTCCTGGGTTAATTCTTAATAATGTGGAAGGTCCTGAGTTACACTTGCAAATCCAGCTTAATGTTCAAGTGTATGAGCAACAGGAGCAATTCACCTTCAGTCAATAATGCAAACAGAGCTGGGTCTAGATAAACCCCATTACCAGGCCTGAAGTGGCCCAGGGCACCTCTGCTACTGCTGATTAGCCTAAATGCTAAACACAAACCAATTAACACACTCTAAGGCTGCTTATCTCCTGTCACTTAGTGTGGAAATAAAGCCCAACGCTAAATACACCTATTGATTTAGCCATTAAATCCAGCATCACTCAAAATAAAACTCGTTATATTATTGAGTAAAAACAGAGTCACCTGAGTTTCAGGATGGGCTGTATTATTTAGAAATTTTACCTTTCCATTTTTTCTATTGTGTTCCCAAACAGGACAGAACATCTCCCCCTACTGTGGGCATGAGCCAAAGCTCTAGGGTGGAAGAAGGGAGTTACCTTCATCTTAACCTCAGCTCTGTCTCTGCCATTCAACAATCACACTCCATTGGAAGCCTTCCCCTTTAAAACTCTATTTTAGCATAGAAGAGTAAACTTTATGCTTTGAAGGGTTTAAAATGGGAAGGTGAACTAGGATATTTAAAAAACAACAGATATAAAAGCCACAGGCAATATAATAAAAGGGGGTAACTTTGAACATTAACCACAGACACCCACCTGCTTCTGCAGGCAAGAGATGGTAATAGTAGTGCCTTTTTCATTCAGGTAAAAACAAGTAACTGAGAAGTCAGAAAAAGATCAACCAGAAAGTTGCTTTGAATGAGTGTCTTTATTTAATCAGTCTTAAGGCCCCATGTGATGCTGTAGTAATAGGAGCGGCAGGGCTGCGTCCCCAGCACCCGGCTGCCCATATGGCTAGCTTAGCTTATGCCCCTAAATAATTACATGGAAACTGTATTCTTTTAAACACTGCTTGGCCCATTTCTATCTAGCCTCTTCTCGGCTAACTCTCGCACCTGGACTAGCCCATTTTTAAAAATGTGCTGTAGCCCACGAGCTGGCTTACCAGGAATGATCTTAACCTGCGTCTGCCTGGAGTGGGAGAATCATGGCGACTCCTTGACTCAGCTTCTTTCTCCCAGAATACTGTTCTGTTTACTCCGCCTACCTATGTTTTAACCTATGAGGGCCAGCCAAGCAGTTTCTTTATTGCTTAACCAATGAAATCAACATATTGATATGACACTCCCACATCATGATGCAATGCTCACAGAGTTTTCTTTTTCTTTTTTATTTATTAGAGATTTCTTCCTCCTCTCCGCCACCACCTCCCATTTCCCTCCCCGTCCCCTGACCAAGTCCCCCTCCCTTGTCAGCCCAAAGAGCAATCAGGGTTTCCTGCCCTGTGGGAAGTCCAAGGACCACCCACCTTCATCCAGGTCTAGTAAGGTGAGCATCCAAACTGCCTAGGCTCCCACAAAGCCAGTATGTGAAGTAGGATCAAAAACCCAGTGTCATTGATCTTGAGTTCTCAGTAGTCCTTATTGCCCACTATGTTCAGCGAGTCCGGTTTTATCCCAAGCTTTTTCAGACCCAGGCCAGCTGGCCTTGGTGAGTTCCCAATAGAACATCCCCATTGTCTCAGTGTGGGTGCACCCCTTGCGGTCCTGAGTTCCTTGCTCGTGCTCTCTCTCCATCTGCTCCTGATTTGGACCTTGATATTTCAGTCCAATGCTCCACTGTGGGTCTCTGTCTCCTTTCATCACCTGATGAAGGTTAATATTCAGGAGGATGCTTATATGTTTTTCTTTGGGTTCTCTAGGATCACGAATTATAGGCTCAATGTTCTTTATTTATGGCTAGAAACCAAATATGAGTGAGTACATCCCATGTTCCTCTTTTTGGGTCTGGCTTACCTCACTCAGGATAATGTTTTCTATTTCTGTCCATTTGTATGCAAAATTCAAGAAGTCATTGTTTTTTACCGCTGAGTAGTACTCTAATATATATATATATATTCCATACTTTCTTTATCCATTCTTCCTTTGAAGGGCATCTAGGTTGTTTACAGGTTCTGGTTATTACAAACAATGCTGCTATGAGCATAGTTGAGCATATACTTTTGTTGTATGATAGGGCATCTCTTGGGTATATTCCCAAGAGTGGTATTGCTGGGTCCAGGGGTAGGTTAATCCCAAATTTCCTGAGAAACTGCCACACTGCTTTCCAAAGTGGTTGCACAAGTTTGCATTCCCACCAGCAATGGATGAGTGTACCCCTTTCTCCACAACCTCTCCAGAAAAGGCTATTCTTGGTGTTTTTTATTTTAGCCGTTCTGACAGGTGTAAGATGGTATCTTAAAGTTGTTTTCTACCATTATGGCGGCCACTGTACTTTTCCAAAATGATCTAAGTCTTTTTGGCTGGAAAGGCAACTTGCAAGGACTTTATCCCATCGGTCTTCACATCCCCACGTGTTAGCCGAGCATGCTGACATTACAGACCTTTGTATACCTGCCTATGTATACCTGCCTTCGTATACCTGCCTTTGTATCCTTGTCACCACGTAGAGACAGGTGCCGTCCAGAGTCTGGTGCTATAAACCAAACAGAGTAGAATTGCAGCTCCTATTCATGTTTTTTTTTTTCCTCTAGAGCTTCTGCGAAGGCTTTTTAATAGCCCATATTTCTGATTGATAGAATTACTCCATGATGAACACATGAACTGTGTGCTAGTAAATCTCTCCACCCAAGGCTGTCCCCTGCCAGAGTGCCTCTTCAGGCTGAACAATACCCAATTTATTTATCAGCTGCTCTTAAAGCCTGGTTCTGCTGGATTACAGATTAGTGTTAGAGCAAAAAGTGTGCTTACTGTTAAGAGAAGTGCACAGACCCGATTGGGACGTCTGGTTTCCAGACACACCTCATTGATGGATCTCTGTTAGACTTGGGGCTGGTTTGCCAGGGAGGGAGAACTACAGTTGAGGCTGAGAGGAAAGATCCTGCGGGGCCCAGGATCATAAGGCGAAGTGAGGGCTTGCGTCTAGCTCCTTGCCTACAGAAACGAAAGCAAATGCTTGTTAAACTGCACAAATGCATATGACGTGGTAACAAATGGAGAGACAAGAGTGGATTAATGAGCTGCCTTGGCACGGTGGCAAATGCCAGAACTCAGCACCTACAATGAATGGCAGACGCAACAAGAAGTAGCTGACTTTGTTGAGAAGACATCCGGCACCAGCTCACAACCTCCACGGCTGAGAGTGAGGCCACATCCACGAGGCTAACGTTGAGACACTGACTGAAACTTTGCTTAGCGTGCGTGGCCAGCAAACACCCCTCCTTCCCTGTAACCCACTCCTCAACAGCCACACTGAAAACATCCCCGTGAAAAACAAAGACAAACTAACACGGGCCATGGTTTTAGAAATGAATTATAAACACCCTAGCTCTCGCTGCCCTTGAGTGCTGGGCAGGGGTAGCCTTTTCATGAGTTGCTTCTCTGAAAGGCTCCATGCAATCGAATGTGCTCACCTAAGGAACATGTACTGGAGTCTTGGTCCTTGGTATGGCACAGTCCAAATGGGAGAACATCAGAAAGTGGGACCTTGAGGAAAGCAGTTAATTCACGGGTTCACCTCCTTCAGAAAAGATTACTGTATTTTCCATGAGAATCTGGTCTGTTCTCATAAGAACCTGCCTGGCCTCTGAATGTCTTGACTTTCTCAACTGTCACATGAATGTGTTTTCTCTTGCCACCACAGTCCCTTTAAATCTATAACATCAGATACCATACGGGTATGTAGCCAGAATGTCCTCACTAGAACTGAAAATATATGGATGCCTCACCCTTGAAACTCTAGAACTACTGTGAGCTAAAAGAGAAACAAGCAGACAAATGAAAAATAAATTTATAAAGAATCCATCCTCAAGTGTTTGGTTATAGTAACAAGAACACAGCCACATGTGAGATTCTGCTAGATATATGAGACAAAAACCACAGGCATTTTTCGAGGATAGCTGAACTGTTTGCGTCCAAGTTTGGCATATCTGGCATTCATCTTTCCCCAGAAAACAGGGATTCCCTGAGAAGGAAGTGAACAAAAAAGATGACCCAGAACAGGGTGGAGACAGACCCAGCACCTGCACTCGGCCTTGTCTAACAGGCCAGCAGAATTTGTTTATAATACTGAATATTTATTTGTGTTAGACCATTAACTCTCATTGAATCCTGTATAACATGTCTTATAATTATACATTTGCTGACAAGAAGATAAATATTAAAACCAGGATTCAAACTTATAAAATGGCTTAGCTAAAGAACCTGCAAATTTAAACATTAAGTGTATATGTTTGTGTGTGTGTGTGCACGCTCACATGCACACGTATGCATGTGGGTGCACACAGTGTGTATGTGAGTGTGTGTGAAGGCAGATACTAATGTCAGGTATCTTCTTATAAACCTTATGCTTTAAGACAGGGAGGACCTCTTATAGAACCTGTTGCTGTTGCTTACTGGCTGACTTGATCGGCTGACCAGCAAGCTCCAAACACCTGTCTCTGCCCTTGCAGAGCTGGAGTCATAGAGACATGCTACTTTACCCAGCTTTGTGTATGTGGTATCGGAATCTGATCTCAGGTCTTGTTCTTGTACGATGAACACTTTATTAAATGAGACACCTTACTCTTCCCTCAACATTAAAATGTGAAACCCTTGGCTATTAGTCCCATGAGCCACTATGTCTGTCTAATTTAGCTGAAAGCAGGTTGCTATCCCTCCTATGCTATGAGGAGTTAGCCATCTCCTGTCTTACACACCCAGCAATCTTTACTGAGAGGAACTTGGCAGGAACATAAACACAATCTGTGTAAAGAGAAGAAACCATGGCCCCAACAAACCCTTCTATAAGTCCCTCCCAAGTGAGGAGTCTAAGGAGACATCAGGAAGTTAAGGTCCTCTCTCCTAAAAGTCTGGGAGAGGATGACAACAGCTAATACTGGAAAACCAAAACCCTGGGCTCTTCCATAAGGGTGTGTGCCTCCCTTCTGCATCACCAATAGCTTTAGCTCAGCACACCCTCTTGTCAGTCTTTGGGGTTGTCAACTAAGTCAAGCTCTGATCAAGAGGGAATTTGAGTCCTGCCCTCTTCCAGAGTTTCCTTCCAGGATTATTTCCTCCACATTAAAGAACTCTGTACAGCTCATTCCCATGAGGTTCCCTCGTGATCTGTTTCAACCATGCTTACTGCCCAGATATTATGCTAGAATTGTAAATCTGTCTCTGTCTTTCTCTGTGTCTGTCTGTCTGCCTCTCTTTTCTCCCCTCTGTCTGTCTCTCTGTCTATTCCCCCTCTCCTTGTCTCCCTCCCCCTTTTCTCCTTTCCCCTTCTCTCTGTGCCAGTACCTGGGACTGAGCCAGAGCCTTGCATACTCTCGGCAAGGACTCCAACACTGAGCAACCTCAGCTGCATCATATTTTACTTATTTTTATTTTGAGGCACAATCCTACAATTTCTCAGGCTGTCCCTGAGCTTGCATTGTAGCCTGTGCTGGGCTGGAACTTAGAATCCTCCTGCCTCAGCTCCAGAGTAGCTGGGATGACAGTTCAGCACAACACACCCATCTCCTTTCTTTTTATAATTCCACATTTCCTGAGTATCCCCAGACATGCACAGGGTAATTCAGATTGCTTCTGTACAAAAGAGGCCTAAACCTTCTGAGGACACCGGCTCTTCTACACAGTGCACCTAGAAGACTGATGTCCTTGAAAATACTTGTGATTAGAAATTACACAGAAGCAGCACCGCCCTAACTACTCATCGTCTTCCGCGCTGCTCCAGAGCCCCATCCCCTCCTCTGCTACAAACCTCATCTCCACCAATAGCGCGATCACTCACTCAAGATGCTCAAGCTGCCAGTTCTGCTTGTTTCCCTTGTTAGCACCGAGCCCTGTGTTCAATTATTAACCAAGTCCTGACAACGATCCCTTAAAATCTCTCTCAAACACACACTTGCTTCTCTTCTCCTCATTATTTCTTGGATGAACTGTGGCAACAGGCCCTTGAACAGCTTTCCCACCTCAGGGTCATTTCCCTCTCAGTCTGCCTTCCCCATGGTAACCAGCAGGATCTTCCTTCAAAAGACATCCAAACTTAACAACAACGGAGGAACTGGTACAGCTGTTGGAAGCACTAAGGAAACTCACTCTCAAATTCCCTTTAAAATGCCCCCAGACAGCCAATAAGAGAATCATGTGATCCCTCTTCTACAGTGTAAAATTGATTCCACTTAGAATCAGGGTGTGTCTACGTTAATTGCAGGGCTGTTTGAAAGAGACCTAAAACATATCACATATAGGAGTGTTGGAAAAACTCGATTACTCTGTTATTGCCTAAAAAAGAGAAGAAATCAAAATACCTTTTTAACTCAACTCTTTAGATGTAATCCCAAACTGACAAAAATTACAAGTATAAAAAATATTGAAAATCTATGTATTTTATTCAACTATTGATAACACTTTATTAAACCAAAATGCTTTATTTACTTCTGTGTACATACACAAACATACGCACGCATGCAAACACACATGTGCACTCACACAGACATACATAGACATACGCACAGATGCATATTTCAGAACCATTTCCACCGGTGGAAAAATCCTAGAATGCCTTCCCTCTCTCTCAGTACATCATTCCTGTAAGGCTCAGACCATTTACCCCTAAAACACTTGCATGCATGTTTCTAAGAAGAATTGATTTTTATGCAAGTACACTGCACTTATTCTCTTTGCTAAATTTAACACTGATTCAATACTTTTGTCTAATCTACCATCTGAATTCCAATACTGTCAATTGAGCTAATAATGTCTTTTATTGCTTATATTTTCCCTTTTGTGCAAGGTGCAATTGAGGATTTGTGATTGCATTTACTCAGTGTGCCTAAGCTTCCTGCAATCCGAAACATCGCCAGAATCTTCTTATAACCTGTTTTTATCTTTTATGATATTGACATTTTAAAATAGTACAGAACAGTACATATTTTCTTTAGACAGAACTTTTGTAGTAGTTTCTCTGATGTTTCCTTAGGATTAGATTCATATTAACTATCCCTGCCCCCACCCCTTCTCCTAGCTCTACCCTGGAGAACAAAAACAAATACCTAAGGATCTCCTGCCTTTGCCAGGGCATCCTGTTTGCGAAGCTTGCTCTCAGCACACCACCTGAAGCATTGGCACTTTGACTCCTCCTGCAGTCAGTGCATTCATCCCTTTGAGCTTTGCCTGCTTCTGTTTTTTGAGGTTACTATCCTTCCCTCTATTTCTCAACAGTGTTTCTCAAGCCTCAAGATTTTTGGGATGCAGACATTTCATCTTGTTCTAGGGATATCATTCCTATAGATCTGGACCTCGATGATTAATTAGAGTTATTTTCTTAGTTATAGGTATGCAACCAAGGAGAGACATATATCCCAAAAGAGGCTATCTTGAGCTTTCTCTGGGCTCTGTGATTTTGATGAGCATGCGTCTGCATTCCTGAGAGAACCCTACCTTTGTACAGGGAACCTTCATGAATGCAGACAGCAACAGGCACAAGGTAAACTACACGCAGCACAAAGCAGGAGGTTCTGCGATGAAGCTGACAAATCTTGGGGTGCATAAACTAAACAGCGACGCCCGCGTCTTGCTCCAGAGTCTAATTTTTACTGTGTTTACACTGGATTGTGCTGCTAAAGTTGCGGCATGGCAATGCCTACCAACAATCGAGATACATGCATGTGTGCACGGGATACAAGTTCTCATTAGACTTCCTCTTCATGCACTGGGGTGTCGTATGTCCACACTTGTTCCCAATGGCCTAGCAGGCAACTTGAAGTTAAATTTTACACAGAAACTCTAACATGAATTTTTGAGAATCCCTAGAATATATGTAATGTAGTTTCCTAGAGGAAACTTGGGAGTTCCACGTGTTATGGATTTTTTTTTTCATTTAGTCATTTTGCATGGTTCTTTAGTTTTTATATTTTACAATTTTATTAAACAGACTCTTTTTTTATACAATATAATCCAAATACAGTTTCCCTTCCCTCCATTCCCCCCACTTTCTCCTAATCTCCTCCCCTACCTAGATCTACTCCACTTTTGTCTCTCATTAGAAAAGAATAGGCTTCTAGGAGATACCAACAAAACATGACAAAATAAAATATAATAAGATAAAATGAAAACCATCACATCAAAGTTGGAAAAAACCAAGCCAACAGAAAAATAAAGTAGCCCCAATAGAAGTCATAAGAACCAGAGTCCCACTCGTTTGCACACTCGGGAGTCTCATACAACAGCCCTAAACTGAAAGCCATAGTATGTACCCAGAGGACCTGCTGCAGACCCTTGTAGGCCCTGTGATTGCTGCTTCAGGCTCCGTGAGTTCATATGAGTTTAGTCTAGCTGTTTATGAGGACCTTGTTCCCCTGCTGTCCTCCATTCCTCTGTCTCCTCTTCTACAGGGTTCCCCAAGCTCTGAGGGGAGGGATTTGATGCTGACATCTTGTTTAGAGTCTATGATAGAGAAAGTAATCTGCAGGCTACCAAAAGGGAAAAAATAAACATCAAACCTTTGATCTACAATCTGTCCCATCTATAAAATATGCTAGAGAAAGGATGGAATAAACCTTGTAGGAGCAACCAACCAATGTCTGTTTTGACTTAAAGCCTGCTCTTTGAAACGAAGCCCATGCTTGACACTGCTTGGGTGACCAAGAATCAAAGTCTAGATAGCCCAGAACTAGGGTAAAAGTGAATGCTGCTGGTAAGAGGGGGTGGGGTGGGGAGTGAGAGAAAGAGTAACAATAAAATGAGTCCTAATGATATTTTGCTATACTCAGAATGGTTCCTCACTCTGCCATCATCAGAAACTTTCCTCCTGCAACAGATGGGAACCGATACTGAGACCCACAGCAAGACATTACACACAGAGAGACCTTGAAACACACAGCTCTAGATGTTATGGATTTTAAATGAAACAAGTGACAAGAAATAAGTCAATTCAACTAGAAGATCTATTAAAAAGCACAAGGTATGTGTAGCTTGTAATGCTAAGCAAAATATAGTCTTAGTGAGTTTCAGAAGTTAACTCTGCAAAAACCAAAACATGCACTCATAGAACACATTCATAATGCACGTGCTCATGAATCTCATGCCCTTGCTACACTGCCTACTAGAGAACACTTTGGGTTTGCTTGCTGTTTGCTCATTCGTTTTGTGAAACACGGCCTCTGTATGCAGCCCTGGCTGTCTCTGTACAGTCCAGACTTCCCTCGAACCCACAGAGATCTGCCTGTCTCTGCCTCTCACGTGCTGGGATTAAAGTGTGCCCCACTGTGCCTGACACTACAGAGCAGTTCTAAAATGTAACAAAATTCTCATAGGAAAATGCATAAGACTTCTCAAGAAACTTCATCAAGCGAATAATACTTTTTTTTTCTCAAAATTCCGAATGTGGATTCAGCAAATGGACAGGAGAACAAAGTCCCATTTGTGGAATTTCTGTGGATGTAGAGAGAAAAAATACTCATTAAATGGTCTAAGTCAGGGAGGGTGAAGGATGGTCAGGGACAAGAGTGAAAATACTCATATTTTTGGACATGGATTGATTCTAAAAAAATACATGAATATGACACCCCCTCTGTAGCCAGTTGTTCAGCAATGCAGGATTACTAAAATTTACATTTACTAAAAATGTGAAGCTGACCTTGGGTATATTAGCAGACATATTTATAATGAAGAACATAAAACCCCCGTACAGTGCTGTGGCTGATATATACACACACATTCTTAGCTTAATAGAAATGTTCAGTTTCAGAAGGAGAGAAAGCACATCCAGAGGAAGATGTGGTTAATGAGCCGCTAAGGGGAGGCGGCTGCTTTGTCTGCTCCCATTCCTTGCAAAGCAACAATTCATTTCTTCTGAGGGTGCATTTGCCCCCTCTTAGCCCTGTGACTCAGAATCAGTTGGAGCACTAGGTAGTGACCGACAGGATGGCTGTCACAATCCTGTGTCCTCCCATGGCTAAGTCATCTTCACTGTGCTTAAGTCAGAAGCTAAGATGGACCTTCTTAGGAAAGCGTTCCCTTTTCGCTCTCGTGGCCAATATGAGAGGCACTATGTCTAGCTCCTAGAGAACACCATGACCACACAACCAGTAAGAAAACAGCCACGGAGGAGACATGAACACAGATAGCTCCCTCATGCTATCAGATGACAAGCATAGTCTAGAGATGCCTAATTCAGACTGAGTTTTTCTATCATGGGAATCTGCAAAGTGTTCAGCTGAGTTCAGTTTCTGTGATTTTCACCAAACAATTTTTAGCTAATTCAGCCTTGAAAACACACTATAGGAAAAATAATTTTAAAGTAAGCCTGATTTTGAAATTAAAATGACATATGGATATACTCATTACTCCCCATAGTTCATGAACCTAATTTTATTGAATGTGAAGGAAAAAAAAGATGCGTGGCCTGTGTCACTATTGCCACTGTACATTCTGTATAAGCTTTGAATTATGGAGCAGGGGCTGGGGAGTTGGCTCAGTGGGTAAAGGGTCTGCTGTGTCAGGAGCCAATTTCCTCCTAAAATCATTGCAGGAACCATCACCCTGGAGAGTCTGCAGAGAACCCCACACCCCTAATTGTGTTAGGAATCGTTCTATTGGCAGAGCCTACTCCACACCCAAATTGGCTATCTGTTAGCGGAACCCACCCCACATTCCAAACTATCTAGAGAACTAGGTGTGTCAACTTGTGAACTCCTGGCCTACGTGACCTGACCGAACGTGAACCACGTGACCAACGTGAACCACGCGGCTAGAGCCCAGGACCCTGTGCCCACCACCCAACTCCTTACCCTATATAAGCTGTACCCCATCTCTAATAAACGGAGGCTCTGACAAACCTAGCATGGCCTCCTTCCTCTCTCTCAGCTTATATCTTCCAGATAGTGCCTCTCCGGGACCCTGGAATAACTGACTACAGGGTGGGTTACAACCCCTAGACTGAGTAGCCCACCCAAAGCGGTTTACACTGCTGTGCATGTATGAGGACCTGAGTTCAGATCCCCAACATGTATGTAAAAATTCTAGGCCTGGCAGCATGTGACCATAACTACATCAAAGGGGAGTAGAGAATGGAAAATGACTCAGTGTAATCAATCAGTAAACCCCAGGCTCAGTGAGAGACCTTGTGTCAAAATAAGGTGATCAGCAATTGCAGCAGTTGAGGAAAACACCTACCATCAACCTCTGATGTACACCTGTACTGGTTCACATATAGAAACATGTGAATGCAAACATACAAATGCACATACCCAAAACAATAAATAAAAAGATAAAGAATCTTCTTTTTAAAAATTGTTTGCTGTTTATTTTTTATTTTATGTGCCTAGGTGTTTTGCCTGCATGTGTCTGTTCACTATGTGTGTGCAGGGCCTTCTGAAGCCAGAAGAGGGCATCAGAATCCCTAGTACTTGGGCTATCTATGACTGTGATCTGTTGTTTGGGTGCCGGGAATTAAATCTGAACTCCTCTAGAAGATCAGTCAGTGCCTCTAACCAAATGGCCAGCCCTGAAAACATACATACAAGCAACATTATACAGACTGAGCAGGCTATATTTAGGAATGGATTTGAGGCCATGAATTTAAAAGCAAGCAGGGAAGCATATATGGGAGAATTGGAAGGGCGGAAGGAAAACAATGTGTTATAAACTCAAAAAAAAATCAAAGAAAATTGAAAAAAAATCAAATGTGAAAAGAAGTAGAGAAAAACTATTTGCTAACACTGCAAACGAGGACATGGACGAGGCTCCAGTCACACACCATCATATTTTGATGGAATAGCTGCATCTAAGCCAAACAAAAATCAAGTTTCCAACTCAGCAGGTTACAAGGTAGACTTGAGAAGGAACTAGTATATTCATAAGCACACCAAAGCTAAGCATATTTAGAAATATGTTAAAAACCCAAGGTATGTAAGCCTACAAAAAAAACCAAACTGCATGGATCTCACTTTATTAGTGAGTGGAAGGTCTCTGGGTATAAGGATGATAGGACAGATGTAATAAAATTTGATTATCTCTAAGCTAGAATAACTCAAGGACATTTCAATTACAACACTGATTGTTCACTAACTATTTTAAATTTTAATTTTAATTTGGATGAATAAATCTCCTCTTCCTCAAGTGACCAAAAGTATGAGTAATGAAAGATAGTGATGATTAAAACATACTATGACTTTACCACAAGCAAAACAGTGTGGTACTGGTAATAATGCATAACAGGATTTAGGGAAGAACTCAAGGTAAACTTAAAATTAGCACAAACTGCATTACTCTACAGTTGGACAGGGAATGGAAACAACAGTGACTAAAACAGAATGTCAGTGGTGCTGCCTCAACTGCCTGACATCTGTTACAGACATAGAAAGTGAATGCTGCATCCCATACTACATATCAATTTTTAGCTTGATTAAAAACCTAACCATTGGGCTGGAGAGATGATAAATGTTTAAGAGCACTGGCTGCTCTTCCATAGAACCTGGGTTCAATTCCCAGCACCCACATGGTAACTCATGACCATTGATAACTCCAGTTCAATGAGCACCAAGCACACATATAGTACACAGACGTACATACAAGCAAAAATGCAAACACACAAAATAAAATAATACATTTCAAATATATTAAAACCTGAGCATAAAAGGAAATAAAGGCAAAATATGCATATATAATAAATAATAAATTTAAAACATTTAAAAATATAACTGTCAAAGAAAATAAGACAGTTAAATATCAATCTACAATTTTAAACAATATGCAGAGTCTTCCCTGAGCACTGTAATATGTGTTTCTCACCTCCACCACAATGGATACAAGTAAAAGAACCACTCTGGTCTCTAGAGTGATGTTGGGTCAAAGGCATTATTACCTCCTGCAGAGGACAGGACCCCCACAGCAAGCTCTGATTGGATCCTGCCTGTACTCACATTCCTTAGCTATTTCTCAGCCAAGGAAGGTCATTATTTATATTGATTATCTCCTAGTCCATCTTATCTACATATCTACCAGTTTTGTATTGCTTTTTATTTTTATTTATCTTTAACAAGGAGAAAGAACAAATCAACAGAAACAAATGTGCTTCTCAGCAAATCCCAAATCTATTTCTGGGAAAGCCTGAGGAAAATGGAGGATTAAGAAGCAGAGAGAGGAAAATAAGAACTCATACTTATGCACTCACTGTGTGCAAGGTAATTAGAGGCAAAAAAGGCATAGGGAGGTTGTGGAGATGTCTTGGTGAAGAAGACACTGCACAAACATAAGGATGAGAATTCCAATCCCTGGCAGCCCTGTCAATGTCAGATGGACATGCTGGCCCACTTGTAATCCCAGTACTGGGGAGTCTGAGACAGGGGATCCCTGGAGCCAGTTTTGGTTTCAACTGAGAAACCCTATCTCCATTATAAGGTTGTAAGTATGTAGTCAGAGACTGCTTATTTGTTCCCGGCTGCTCAGACCCAAAATAATCACACAGAAACTCTATTATTTGCAATACTGTTTGGCTAATAGCTTAAGCATATTTTCTAGCTAGCTCTTATATCCTAATCTAACCCATCCCCATTAATCTGTGCACCACCACAAGGTTGTGGCCTATTGGCAAGGTTTTGACAGGCTCCAGTGGAGACATCTATCTCCTCCAGTGGCTATATGGCTTCTCTCTAACTCTGCCAACTCTCTCTCTACATCTCTGTTTGGATTTCCCACCCGGCTATATTCAGTTAAGTCACTGGCTTTATTCATTAACCAATAAGCAACACATATACAGAAGGACTTCCCATACCATTTCCCCTTTTCTGTTTAAATAAAAGGGAAGATTTTAACTTTAACATAGTAAAATTATGTATGGCATATAACAAAACAGGTATCAAGCAAGAATTACAGTTACAATATTTATATCTACTTTATCTTTTATCATAACTAAGTAAAACTCTAAAATTATAACTATCCATTCTTCAGTTCCATCAAAGACTCCAGAAGAATATAATATTAGCTAAGTTAGCAGGGAGGGCATTGTAAGCAATATTTAAAACTCTAGAATTGACAGAGACGTCTCGCTGTCTGGTCAGTCACCCAAAGTTCTTCTGTTTCGCTGTAGCATCTATCTTCAGTCTACAGGCCCATACTATCCAGCAGACTTTTCCACGAAGCAGGAAATTTAAAAGACAGTCTACCTATATTGTCAGTTTGTCAGTCACTTTTTCTATGTCCTGCATAATGTCTGGCAGATTCTTACATGTCGCAGGAACTGTCTCACCTTCTTTAGGCAGCTTCAGCAGTCATTTTTCTGTGGGCTCTGCATATTCAGTTTATACAGCATACCATCAAGCAGTCCAGCCAAAGAGTAGGTTCTTGCCCAAATGGCTAACAACCTCCATAAGGAACCTCTTCGATGCCCATCATCCTCTTGAAGTTGACTGGTGCTGCCAGGAGCAGATGTGTCTCATTGTCATGAAAAGTCCCAAGTTCGTAAAACATTTTAAATGCCATATTCTGTTAGTCTTTGTAAGGTTTGAAGAATACTTATCTGTCTGAAATATATCTCTGTACACCTAGAAAACCTAACTGACTGCAAACTTGAGTATTATAGATGACTACCTCTTAACCTGTATTTACTAATATACATTACATTTTTAAATGACCGGTATACACTACTGGGGACTGTGGATCCCCAGACTCTGAATTTCCTGTGACCTCTTGCCTGTCAGAGTAAACAATTTGTTTTCTTATGCTTGCAGCTGCTCTGAGCAAACAACTTGTTTTACACCTGCTCTGAGCACCTCAGAGAGCTCTGAGACCCTTAGGAGTTCCTGATGGCAGGGGGAGTGGTTTCTGGTGGGCTTGCAGCTGAGAGTTAGGGCATGGCCATTAGTCAAGGAGATCCTATATAAGCTGCTCTGGAACACAATAAAGAGGGCATTTTGGTGTTACCTCCCCCCCGTGTGTGTGTGTGTGTGTGTGTGTGTGTGTGTGTGTGTGTGTGTGCTTCAACCTCCAGGCCCTTGCCTGACTCTCATGAACCATACCACAGTGTGTAGAGCATGCATTGCATTACAAACACAATACCTTAATCAAGAACAGAAATATACATATAACAAAACTTAAATTTGTATCACTAGACCTAGATCCATACCAATGCAAAGTATTCATCTCTATAGCCTAAGTGCAGTGGTATTTTATTTGCATTTTAGTAAATGAACTTGCCTGTCGATCAGAGAGTAAAAGAGCCCCAGTGGTCAGCCTAAAAGACCAAGCAGTGGCAACACACACCTTTTATCCCAGTAGCCACATTAGTTGCCATAGAAACTGGGTGGTGCATGCCTTTAATCCCAGTGGTGCATGGCTTTAATCCCAGAATTAGAGAGGATTATAAAATGGGAGGAAACAGCTTTCAAGCTCAGTCTCATTCTGAGATTCTTGAAGGCAGGATCGCCATTTTGGACTGAGGTAGAGGTAAAAGCCAGTGGCTGACTGTTTTGCTTTTCTGACCTTCATGTTGAACTTCAATTTCTCTCTCTCTCTCTCTGAGTTTTTATTAATCAAGCTTGAAGTAAGTAATCAAGGAAGTCATCTCACATAACTTTCAGTCTGCCCATGCATTTACACTTGTGTCCACACACACCCAATGGAGCAAGTGTATATATTTTTCTTCTTTCAGAATTGGAAGACTATGCCTCACCATGGGTAAACAGCTTGCTCAATGTCTGTGGTAGAAACATCCTGGTGAGCGTTCCGCATTTTCTCTCCCTTGATAACTCTAATTCATCTTGGGAAAATGGCCCTCACCACATTCTGTCCTTGCACACCTAGTGACTGCATTTGATGAGGTACACCAGTCTCTCTATTTTATAATCAGCCCAAGATGATTGGTGCAGAGACAGGCAAGGGATCACAGTCAAGCTTGTTCTAGACAACGTCACACTTTTATTTCAGGGGCAAAAGACATTTCCTTTGAGGAGATGAATAGTCAACTGGAACCCTAGTACTTGCGGAGATCGTTCTATGGATAGAGCCAACCTGAGAGATGCAGTAGATGGAAACATAATTGAGAGCTAGGACAAAAGGCAGCCATGATTGTGGGAGCTGAGTCCCTGGACCCAGTCATTTTGAACTGTGAGCTTTGCAGGTACACAGACTGAAAATTCCCACATGTATTTCAATCACTTTAATTTGGCTTCTGTTCCCTACACAGACATATCTTGATTTTCTAAAACACACTGTTAAGATTCTGCACAGGCAAGATGGGAAGAACCTTCTTTAAAGTCTTACTGATTTCTATGCTCACAGTCATTCCATGAAGCCACAGTTTCTAAAATAGCATAGTATTATTCACCGGCTACAAGAACAGTACCATGATTCCTGGCCCTTTCAATGTGGTATGAGCTATACACTGCCTTTGATAAAAAGGATTGAATAAATACTTTAAGAAAATTGATGAAACTGAGACTGTGTACGTAAGTATGTGTGTATGTGTGATGTCTGTATATATGTACAGTTCATAGGACTTTGCTTTCTTTAGTAATACATGACACCCCAGAAAAAAAAAAGACACTGAAGTGGAAATAACAATGAGCAGTGAGAAAAAGGAACAAAAGACAAATTTAGGTCCACCCTTCAGCTACATGACTTCGGGATAGAAGATACAGTTCTTTGAGCCTTAAGTTCTGCTCCTTCCCCTCAGTTCATGTGTAGAGCTTGTCGATGGGGCTAGTCTAGCTAGTCACTTTGCTTCAGGGATGCCTTGTATCTGACTTCCAAGTACTGGGATTACTGTTGAGCCACCACACCTACCCAATACTTAACGTGGGTGCAGAGGATCTGCACTCCAGTCCTCAGCCTTGTGTGGTAGACACTTTACCCACTGAGGTATCTCTGCCTCCCTAAAGAACTTTTATTCATTTTTAAATATTCAGTTAGCTGTATTTTGCCAATATTACACGTCCCAAGGGTACTTAGGTACAAGTTAGATTTCTATTGTTATTACAAACATCTTATAATGGAGAGTTTTTTGACTTAGCATTGGAAACAAATAACATACTTAAAGAAGTGAATATGTGTTAAAGAGAAATAAATAAGATCAAGTTATCTACACTTACCAACAGCAGAAATTATTTCAGAGGCGATACTAACATGATAAAAATGGCAAGTCATAAATAAAAATTATGTTATGTGCTCATCATAATGCTGGATGAAACAATATATAGGGAACACAAGTATGATAAAGGGGGAAATAAAGAGAACCAGTTATAACAAGATTGAAAAAATAAATCTAAATGAGCAAGAGTACCAAAAAAGACTACATGAAATAAAAAATAAGTGGTATTGTGATAATAGGGAAGGGCTCTGTCATAAAATCATGTCTTAAGAGGAATGCAGGTAATGTGAACTGAATATCTGTGCGCCATAAACACACATACAATAGTTAACACCTATGCCGTGGAATAGTCCAACAACACCTAGGAGGGCCTACCATGAATAACCCAGGACTCTGCATATGTTAAGCTTTTCCTACACACACACACACACACACACACACACACACACACCTTGGATAAAGTTTAATGAAGTCTGCACAGGAAAGGACTAATGGAAATAACGAATAACAACAAAACAATTATAAAATCATACTATATGAAGTGGCCACTCTTGTGCCTTTTATGTGGATACGAGGAATCAAACTTAGGGTTTCGTGTTTGCGAAGCAAGCACTTTGATGGCTGAGCCATATCCTCAGCCCTTGCCTGTGCAGTTTCTATATAACAGACAACATTGTAGCCAACCTTGTGAGATTCCTGGGGATTTGCTCAGTGTGGAGAGGTGTCAGCACAGGGTTGGCACCCAGTGGGTGCTTCACACATGTGTGTTCTCCACCACCTCACCCCTTCTTTCTAAAAAATGTGTTTCTCATAGAGCTGCTTTTTGCAATTCACTAACTAGCTTGATCTATCTCACTGCCCTTAATAAAGCTAACAACACCCTCACTATTTCCTCGGAGACACTGGCAGCTCAGGGGTTAAGGATAATCTGTCTTGACTTGACAGTAATTCCTAGGTCATGGTCACCACAGAAAAATCCCTTTCTCTCAGTAGCTGTCCACATGAAAATAAAATGAGTAAAAGTGTTATATATCATATATAACAAATGGAACCAATATAAAACTTAATGCCCCTAATATTTCCTTTGAGTTGCTACCTTTTGCATTAATTGAAGCAAGAAATGTTGCACTTAGTTAAGATATCTACTTGGTATCCAGCTCATAAACACATCTGCAGCTAGAGCTTGCTGGTTCAGTGGGCTTAAATTAGTTGGTATCAATGTTATTGATGATAAGAGAACTGGGGTTGCATACTAAGTCAGTAATGAGGCAGACATGCTCTGTGTCTCCCTATCATCCCGTACAGGGAGAACAGCAAGCCTGCAACTGTTTGAATATGCTCTGTCCCCACTGAAACCCTTCTTGAAACTTAACACCTCGATATGCAGGGTGGAAAGGTGGGGACTTGGAGACAGTGTCTGAATGACAGAATCCCAGCCACCACACAAGGACTAATGTCTTTTGCTTGAATCTAGCTTTTCTGGGGCCAAGTGGGTTATTACAAAGGTGTGTCTGCTTCTTACACCTCTCAGCGCTGTGCATATTTAAGCAGACGCAGCATGCTGAAGATATAGCCACTTGATTTTGGAGTTCCTGCCCTTTAAAACCACAAGTCAAAATTAACCTCTTGTAAATTACCTGTTCTTGGGCTTTATCTCTGCCACTGTTTGGATGTTGATGGGCCTTTAAGACACATATCTTAAAGACTCAGTCTCTGGGGTGGTGGATTGGGAGCTGTTGGAGTCTGACAGACAAGGCCTTATGAATTGTCCTGAGCTGACTGGGATATTTCCTTCGCTCGGCATGAATGTCATCACGTAAGTTTGCTACATCACGTAAGTGAAGCATGAACTTTGTCAGATTCATTTCAGGAACTGCTCTTAGTTTAAGTGCATTGTTTTAAAGTGGGATTTGTGTTATTATCTGTCTTGGGCACACAACAGATATTTTGCCTCAGTTTACCTTTGAACCACACAAGCAAAACAACACGCTGTTCTACAGATTCATTAACGTCGTCACTTAAGGTCAGACATTCACAATCCCCAAAGACCTGCTTCATTATCCACAGAACAGCAACAGATAGCTCGCGTAAGGTCAAGTCTAGAAAACATCAGAGGCGGGTTAGCAGATCAACAAGAGACCTCAAAGTAAAAGGTACTTGCAGCTGCCTCAGGCTGCAGGCGGAAGAAAGCAGCATCTCTTTCAGGATGCTTGGCAGGGGGATGGGCGAACTGCAGGTAGGCACAATGCCAGCCAAGACAGGCAGAAGCTGGAGTTGTTTACATTCCTAATTACAGGATCCTGGGCTTCAGCACAGCCAGGTGTCATTCCACCAGACAAGGTTAATAGGATGTGAGTGGGCCCAGCTGCCACCACTCTGCTCCACAGAAAACAGGCATGCACGAAAAGTCAGATGCATTAGCCAGAAGCCCGGCCGCGCTGGTCAGCTTCAGCTGGATGGAGACGCAGGTTAGAATTCAATCTTGCAGAGTCTGACTTTCTTCTGCAATCCCCCAAAGCTTCAACAGGACTCATCTGTACAGAGGTACCGGCATAAGTGTAGGGGATGGGGTGGAATTAGGTTAAGGACAGGGGCATTGCCACAGACAGTTGGCTGGTGGCTCCAACCCTTGTCACCCCTCACCCGGATGATGAAGATCTGGACAGTAGAATGCCTGGAGCCTTAGTGGTTTTGAAGCCTGTTCTAGGCACCTGTCAGTTTTGCGAATTTCAGCCATCTGCTAAGATATTTTGGAATTCAATTTCTCCATCAGTAAGATGGGACGAGTCTTTTTAAGGGTTGCTGTGAGGATAAGGTACTTACAGACCAAGAGAAAACTAGCTCAATAAATATTAGTGGAAATTATTAGCGGTAATGCTTTAATGGGTTACCTGGGTAGGGTTTGCGCCCAGGCATCCATCAATTTGCGGTCCCTGCCCTGCCAGCCGGCAGACACTTTAAACAGACCCATTAACAACCTGTTTCTGATCAATGATTTATGGCTTATGCTTCCCTGTTAATGAAATGTAATTGCTGAGCCTAAGAGGCAGAGCCGTGGCAAAACAATCTCCATCTGAAAATCACGTCCCGGATCATGAAGGACTGCCGCAGAACCACCTGGAATGTCTGGTGATCAGATCGAGTGTGACCAGACCTGGCTTCAAAGGTGCTTGTGGAGTTTGAGGGTGGAAAAGGTGTTCCAGCCGGCATATTCTCCTCCATAAAAATGAATACCATTGCAGAACGCAAGTGATTTCAGCTTAATGTGCTTCTGAACGAGGACAAAATTTTATCTAAAACATCAATGTCCAGGCTGAAATAACATATTTATGGACCCTGCAAAGAAGAAACAGTGATGGCCAGGCCACAGGGGCTACGGCTGAGTTGACCTGAAGTCCCTTGATGGGCATGCAGCCCAGACAGGAGGGGCCAGAGATGACAGCGAGGGCACTTGTCCTGTCTCTGAAAGCTGCACTTTATGACACTGGAGGCTTAGAAACAAATGAACTAAAAACTACCCCTCGAATGAATTTCAGGCTTAAGTTAGGATAACAATAAACCACCTTTGCACAGGTGTTATGAATACTGAGCTCATTCGTGCCTCTATCCATAATGCCAGCTCCCCTCTAAGTTGTGGGGATAAAGCAGTAATTAAAACAGAAACAACCTGTTTGGGGAGGTTCCTTTCTAAGCAGGGGATACAGGCAGTTGGAAATGGAAATTATACCGTGGGCAAGTTAGGTGAAGATCATTATAATTAAGAAAAATATACCTAGAGCAGAGGGGGGTTGAAGAATAGGGGAGGTGGATGACTTGAAATGAGGCGGCAGGAACGGCCATACTGAGCAGGTGATGGGGACTCAAGCAGACAGAAACCTCCAATGGTCCTATTGTTGTCACCAGTGTGCCTGTCAGCCAGAGAAGGATATGAGAATCTTCAGCTTTGCAAAAAGACACTCTGCTCTGGCCTAATTCATGGATGTGTGGGAATATCTGACTAGACTCTTGCCACTAAATTCTGCATTCCAGAGGGAGCTTGAGATGGGGACAGTGAGAGGAAAGGCTGCATTTGATCGCAGGAGGGCCTGAGTGTCAAGGCTCCTGTGTTTAAACATGGGTCCTCTGACTTCTGGGAGCCCTGCATAGGATGAAATTCTGGGTGTGTGTCAAAGGGGGCAAGGTAAGTGCAGGGCAAGGAAAACCCTCCATTCGAACAGTACCTGAAGACTTGAGGGTATTTGAGGACAGGGAAACGTCTATTGCCTTTTATCTTTCTTCAGTGAATCTCTAGAGATTCCTAAGGAATTCCTGCTCCTACATTGTGGTTTTCTTATTCTGCAATCAGAAAGACAAAGTTCAAATCTGTGCCTTAGCACCAACTGTATGATATTGAGAAATATTGCCCATCTCATAATGTGGGTGATAAAAGTGGTTTATGAGATGGGACCAGAATTGAGATCTTTCTGATTCAAAATTTTACCCTTGTGTGATGTTGTGATCTAAAAACCCAACTCCACCAGGGCAAGCACATGAAGGAGAACACAGACACATCCACACATTTGACCCTGCCTTCGCTCTCTGATTATGCATCTTCTAACAGAAAGATGACTGGTAATGAGAAAAGTCATAGAGTCCTGACTCAGAGAGAGCAATATTACAGACTACTTACTCTGAACAGGAAGGACTTTACTGACCTCTGCCACGCAGATGATTAAACATAATGCCTAAACCTTGCCCAGGGCGCAGGGATGACTGTTTTCCAGGCATTACTTTAGTGGCTTTAGTTCTGACAGCAAGTCGGTGTTGTTTACTTTTTACAGTATGGGAGACTGAGCCCCAGAAAGTCAAGGTCTTTTCGCCCAGGGTCACAGAGCTGATTGAATGAAAGCAGTCTGACACCAGAGCTTGTACAACGAGGCTCTACTACCAATTTCAGATCAATTTGAGGCACCCAGTAGGTGATTAATGAGGAGACACTATCCATAGCCAACTGTGAGGCCAGACATTCTTCCTCTCCTCTTCCAGGTCTTCACTGCTACTGGCTGTAACACACTGCCCCTATATGAGGCTATTTCTGCAAGCAAACACCAGTTTTCTTTCACAACCAGACACTAGTCCATGTGGATTTTCTGATCCCGAATGCCAGTCTGGGCTTCCTGAATGAGATATCACCCACGGTGCCTACTAGTGTAGTGGAGGATATTTGCTAGAAATTTGTTGGGAAAGCAGGCTCTTCTGAGCTGGTAATGTGAAGACTCTAGAGAGGACTCTGACCATCCTTTCTCTTTATGAAGAAGATCTGGCTAGAACTGAAGAGTAAAATAGAGGAGAGATGCCTAGTGGCACTGTTTGAACACTCATCTAGCCTAAACACTCAACTATTGGCAACTGGTTGTTTTTAGGAGGGCAAACCATTAGTATAGCCACTGCGGAGCCCACCAGGCTCTAAACCCATGGTCACTACGATGAGCCTGGTTAGACACATTAAGTCACAAAACAAGCCAAGTAGTTACGGACATGGGAGAGAGAGTCGGGAGGAGAAAGATGGATGGGATACTGGTGAGATGGGAGAGGAATATCAGAATACTTTGTACACATGTATGAAATTATCAAATAACAAATACCATTAATAAAATTATGTTTTAGATGATCTATTATATCTGACTTCCCTAGAAGCCATACGCAGTTTTCATCATTTGCAGATTAAAGGCTTTTAGTACATACCAACTTTTTCTACTTTGGAGATACAGAATGATATCTTAGTCATCTTCCATTGAACAGCATAGTCTGTTCTCCCAAAGACCTTATACATTCCATAAGGACAGCATCAAATTCCTTTTCTAAACTACTCAACACCCTATTACAGAGTAAGGGACAAGTGTGGTAGAATAACCTGTTGGGCATCTTGGGTATCAAAGTTCAAAACATCTTTGTATAAAGTTGATATGTCATTGGGTTGGAAATCAGTCCTACAGCCACAAACCAGTTTCCTTACAGAAATGTTTTCATTGAAAGTCTCAGATTCCCCCATATAAACTACCAAAAAAAAAATCAGATCTATGATTTAGAATGGTAGAATGAGGTGATGGGGCTCATGTCTAGAGAATGTCAGACTCTCTTCCTTTGATCTTGATGCCAAGCTCTGTCTGTGCTCACACTGGCAAATGGACCCACATCTCTTGGTGGGAGAATGAGGAACAATTAATTTACCCAGACTGACATGTCACTGTATTTGGAAACATGTGTGACTGGATGCCTGCTGGGCTGGTTGGCACCACACACCAGAGGAAGCAATTTCATTGCTCCCAACCTCAAGTGCTTTTGCAAGTATTCAATGATATGATTCTCTAGGGGAAATTAGATGCAGACTACAAATCACTATATGGATGTATCTAAAAGGAACCTGGCAAATAAATGGTATGAGTCAGTAGTTCTCAACGTAGGGGTTAAGACCCCTTTGGGAGGTCAAGTGACCCTTTCACAGGGGTCACCTATCGGATAGTCTGGATATCAGATATTCACATTATGATTCATAACAGTAGCAAACTCACAGTTAGGAAATAGCAGTGAAAACACTTTTATGGTTGGGGGTCACCACAACCTGAAGAACTGCATTAAAGGGTCGCAGCATTAGGAAGGTTGAGAGCCACTTACACTAACAGCATTCTGAAGGGCAGCATTCTCCTGTTAGGAATCCTTCTCAAAGTTAAACCTTTGAATGTATGTTTCTTTCCCTGGCCCCATACTGTGTGATAATTTCCTTGTGAAATCATCACGAAGCACCTTCTAAGTGTTGGACATCGCACTGAAAATTTAATGCATGTTTCTGATCATCATAAGTCATTCAAAGAACACACGCTAAGGGCTGGCTATTGGATTCCTACGAAAGAGATGAGATTAAAGAAATCGCCCCAAGAAGCTCAGACTAATGAGGGAGAAAAGGGAGATGTGTAAACAGAGGCCTCTTTCTCTAAGGGGTCAAGGCAGCCCTGCATCCCAGACATTGTCAGCGTCTGATCACATCTCTAGGATGCAACAGGAAGAACCAGTGATGGGCAGTGTTGGTTTGGAGGGGGGCTGCCTTAGATTCTACCCTGGCTTCAGAAGTCCCCAGTTAATTAATTAACACCCCACAGTGACAATTTATTCAAGACTGGAAGCTCACTACTTGCCCTTTCTTTTCATTCCTCTGCCAATGATAACTGGAATCAGCTTCAAAATCCAGTCAACTAAATCTGTACAGTACAAATTACTCCACCCCATTTTAAATGAAGGAACTGAAGTTCAAGCTCCTGGATAAGCTTCATTCATGACCTTGATGATGCATTCTTGGGTTAGCTACCATTTTTTTTGTAACTGCATACACACACACACACACACACACACACACACACACACACACGCAAGCCATAAGAGAGCTCTTTAGATGAGGACATCTTTCCCAGGATCCCCCATCCTCGACCTAGCATCAGTTAGTATTTCTCAGTTCTCTCTCACAGATGATTTACTCAGCAGCACTGAGTTGTGGATAGTTCACTTCACTCATCCCCATCAATTAGTGCTGAAGGTTTATTGTCTGCCAAGTGCTGCAATATGCAATGAGTACTAATTTTGCACAATGGCAGGATTTATCTCTTCCCATATGAGGTTATGAGAATGGACAGAGAGTCTTTCTTTGTATTAATTTTTAAATTTATTTTGCATACCGACCAGTTTCCCTTCTCTCTTCTCCTCCCATTCCTTCCCCCCACCCCTTTCTACCTGCCCATTCACTCCTCAGAAATGGTAAGGCCTACCACAGGAGTCAACAAAGCAGGGCATATCAAGTTGAGGCAGGACCATGCTTCCACCCCCTGCATCAAGGCTGAGCAAGGCATTCCACCACAGGGAATGGGCTCCAAAATGCCAGCTCATGCACCAGGGACAGATCCTGGTCCCATTGCTAGGGGTCCCACAATCAGACCAAGCTACACAACTATCACCCCTCATGCAGAGGGTCTACAGTGTTCCCATGCTGGCTCCCTAGCTGTTGGTCTATAGGCTGTGAGCTCCATGATCTCAGGTCAACTATGTCTGTGGGATTACCCATCATGATCTTGATGACCTTGCTCATATAATCCCTCCTCCCTCTCTTCAACTGGACCCCTAGAGCTCAGTGTTTGACTGTAAATTTTTGAATCTGCTTTCATCAATTAGTGGAAGAAGGATCTATGATGACAACTAGGGTAGTCATCAATCTGATTTACAGGAGGCCTGTTCAGGCACCCTCTCCATTATTGCGAGGAGTCTTAGCTGGGGTCATCCTTGCAGATTCCTGGGAGTTTCCCTAGCACCAACCAAACTTCTTCCTAACCCCATAATGGCTCCCTCTATCAAGATATCTCTTTCATTACTCTATCTCCATCTCTCTCCCAACTCAACTATCCTGATCCCTCATGTTCCCATTCCCTATCCCCACCCCCTCACCCCCACTGCTCACTCCCCGTTTACCTAGGAGATTTTATATGTTTTCCCATGTATACCTCTTAAGGTCCTCCTTGATACCTAGTTTCTCTAGGGCTGTAGATTGTAGCCTGGTTATCCTTTGATTCACACCTTATATCCACTTATGAGTGAGTGCATACCATGTTTGTCTTTCTGGATCTAGGTTACCTCACTTGGGATTTTTTTTTCTAGTTCCATCCATTTGCCTACAATTTTCATGATGTCATTGCTTTTTACCACTGAGTAATACTCCATTATGTAAATGTACCACATTTTCCTTATCCATTCTTTGGTTGAGGGGCATCGAGGTTGTTTTCAGGTTCTGACTATTACATATACTGCTGCTATGAACATAGTTGAGCAAGTGTCCTTGTGGTGTGATTGAGCATGCCCAAGAGTGTTATTGATGGGTCTTGAGGTAGATTGATTCCAAATTTTCTGAGAAACCGCCATGCTGGTTTCCAAAGTAGCTGCACATGTTTGCATTCCCACCAGCTGTGGCGTTCTTTTTATTCCACATCCTGGAGAGAGAGTCTTATCACCAGACACCCAGTTCAAGGGATGCAACTCAAAAACATTGTATTGGGCTCAAGAAGCAAGGCAAAACTTCCAGAAGATACCTCCCCAAGTCTTCCCAGGAAGGTCTCTCTAATCCCAAAACCCCTTTTCCCTGATATTCAAAACAGGCTAGGTACTAAAAAGGAGTCACCATAGACCTTGGGAAATATATGATCTATAGGAAATAAAAGTTTACCTGAAAATTGGATTCTATGATGCCAG
This sequence comes from Microtus pennsylvanicus, assembly GCF_037038515.1. Taxonomy (NCBI): domain Eukaryota; kingdom Metazoa; phylum Chordata; class Mammalia; order Rodentia; family Cricetidae; genus Microtus; species Microtus pennsylvanicus. Next base: position 65,464,422 of record NC_134583.1, on the reverse strand, counting down.
TTCTATAAGGCCCTAATCCATGATGAGGGGACACTGAAGAATAGCAATAGAGTCACCTTCTTTCTTCAAGTAGTCCCTTTCCCAAGCTCTATACAAGAGCTCAGCAAATTCACTGATTCAACTTGGATGGCATCCTTTCATTGATCTGGTACTGGTGCCCCGTCTGGGATAAGTAGATATTAGTTCACATCCCCCAGGAATAATTAATGCGATGTATTCAATGTGCATTCTCTAGAATGCAAAACATCTGTAGTAGCAAAGGAAAGCTTTGCAGCTAGAATTCTAGAATTTCTTTCATATTAATAGAAAACTAAAGCCTCATTCCCATCGCACTTGCCTCTTAATATGAGGTTTTGTTACCTTGGTATGAAGCAGATCAAGCTAGGTGCAATACTGAAGTATGACTGTAGAGTGAATAGAGGCCACTACAATTTTTATGTCATTCAAAATAAGCAAAAGGATCCAACACACAGAACTGATGCTTACACAGGAAGATGGAAATTTGAAACACCTTGATTGACTAATATATATAGTAACATATTAAATTATTATATTGCAAACTCAAACTACGCACAGATAATATGTCTTAAGGTTTCAAATAAATACATAAAATGGGATACTGTACTAGAAAATTCTGTCTTTAGAAAGAAACATCTTAGAAATACAAGTTCTATGCTTCTACCCAACCGATGACAGCGGAAGCTATGCAGGAAAGCCCAGCGAGTCCTGCAGGTACTACTGGGGCTTGCTGATGTTTGGCCACCACTAAAGACGCTGTTCAGGACTGACCCCTCACCTACAGGACCTTTTCACCTTCCCACCAAAAGAGTTCTCAGCAGAGGGAGAGTCAAGGCAGAGATCCAGAAAGAGGTTAAGCTCAGGATTTTTTTTTTCAGTCTGTTCTGAAGCAGAGAGTAAGACCAAGATGATGTGTGAAATCAATGTAAAAAAAAAGGAAAGAAAAAAGAAATGAAAACAAAGAAGTGGCCGTGGAAGAAATTAATGTCAAGGAAATATGTGGAGAAAAAGAACAGCCAGAAAATGTGACAGGCTCCAGGCAAGAATTGCTTTGTACTATGGTAGCTTAAGAGGGAAAATAAGAGAGAACTTGATTCCAACACAAACACCCTCCTCGACTTGTTATCCAGTTGGTCATCTGGGGCACATTTCTTCACCATGCTGGAATAATTTTCACAGGATACTTCTTCACTGAAACACCTAAGCAAAAAGAACTACAGGTGACCATGTAGGCTTCTGACCCAGCAGTGTTAGTATAGGTCCTATTCTCTGCATCTTTTAGAACCACAGCACCCCAAGCATCTTTGAAACTCTCTCTTCATAGTGTCTCAATTCATCCATATGGAGCCGGTTTTAATTCCACACTATGGTATTTTGGTATGTTTGGTGACACGTAGTTTCCACAGAAACTCTTCAAAATAAGCATAAGATTTTACAAACAAGGAAATGGATGCAAGACACATTCCAGTAACTTGGACAGTTTTGTAGGAGCGGGAACTGGTAGGTGGAGAACACAAACACAGCCGCCTCCCTTCAGCTCTGACATTCAGTTCTCACATTCTGCTGTCACACGATGATGTTCTCCTGTAGCTCTCGTTGACTTTGGGATTCAAAATTCCCTATCAAACAACACAGTCAGAGTCTGGGGTTAGTAGAGTTCACCCAGTCCAGCTCGCTACCTTGCAAGGATGCTGAGCTGTTGTTCCTGCTGTCTGTGAAACATGCTGTGTGTTCCTCCTAGGATCCAAAGTCACTAGAAGACTAAAATTCAAAGAAGCCATCCATCCCCTACAGCCCCAGGCCACCATCCTTTAATAAACCTCCAGGCCTCATCTTTGTGAGTCTGCCGCTCAGGGTTTTCAGAAACTGACTCGGGCAGTAGAATCATACGTGGTTCACAGCACGTATCTTGCACTTTCATTCATTCATCCTGAAGATTTTGACAGACACACAAATACCTGTGTACTTGGCTCTTTGGGGAAATCAGAGCAGAGAAAGACAGAGTTTCTGTCTCCCAGGGACTGGCGCATCTATCATAAACAACATGCAGAGGTGACTCTGGCCAGGAAAATAGTGAAAGGTTGTTTGGAGGGCTCTTACAACGAGGGCATGATGGCTCGAGGGAGATGGGGATGCTGCTGAGAGACGCATAAAAAAAAAGCAGGGAATGGGATTTCAAGCACTGTATGCAGTATGGAAACATGCGTAAGTGCACGTTCCCATGGGGCTAGCTATCCTGAGACTTGTGCATACTCCATCTCTCGTCAGGGTGCAGGCACTGGTGTCATCCCTCTGTAGCTGAGGTTAAGTCTCAGTTTATGCAGAGCAAGAAGCAGTGTGGTCTCACCCTGGAACTAGAGTGACGTGGTGCACATGAAGCCCGAGGGGTCAGAGAGAAGGGTGGGAAGAGCCTGAATTAGAGGTTCTGGCTCAGACGGTGGAGGACGTAAGCAGATGCCTCATCCTTGACCATATCCTTGAGCCTTTCATCTCATAGAATTATCTGTTTACTTCTTCTCATGGCCTTACTCACTGCCTACTGAATACAAGCTTGAAAGAAGGGGCTGGAGCTGTTTTCTTCACTCTTGTATCCCCAAGTCCCTAGGAGCCATGCTACCCATCCTGTTTGAACCCCGTAAAAATTTGTCGAATGCATATGGTTCTGTTTTATACCAGAATATTGACAAATTCTAAATGGACTAGAAGGTCACAAGTAGTAAAGCACCAGTCAGGTTCATCTGATTAAGGGAGTTGTGACTGGGGAGGCTTCTTGTCTCCAAGAAGTAAACTGGGCACCTGCTTGGAACACCAGACAGTCTGAGGCAGGAGAGTCAAGATGACCCAACATGGCTTGCCAGATGGTGTTGCAGCTCAAAGTCTTTGAACAAACAAACATGGTCTGGTTTCATTCCTGAGACTTTGGGGAGACACAAGGATGACTCTTTGTCAGAGTGAAGATTTAAATATCAAGAAATTCAAATCCAAGCTAAATGAGTGAACAGCAAGGAAGATGAAGCATCCTTTTATCTCCAGCTATCTCAGGTACATCCTAGATAACCCAAGAATCCTCACATATAACCCATCCACTCTAACAGCCTCAGGTGTATCCCAGAATCCCTACAGCCTCAGTTGCATCTCAGCCTCCTCATCTACCTCCATCAGCTCCCATTGTGTCCTAGAATGCCCCAAATCCTCAGTTGTATCCCAAGAGACTTTGGTGGATACCAGAATTCCCAGCAGCCTCCAGTTTACCCACAAGCAGGCTGATACTCTTTATTCTACTGTACAGTTTCCAAAGATCGACAGGAAGGCACAAATAAGCATCATGGGGCATATGAACAAAACCCAAAACATCTGTGTGCGTATTTACATTTTCATACTTGTACACAAGCTTTCAATCCCTCATGGAACAGATTGCAGCTGTTACTAAGGTTTCATGACATCAGAGGCCATTGCTGTGCACTAACTAGGGGCTTCACTCATGCTAAGCATGTTGTATATATGACCCGTAGAAAAAGCTATTACTTTCTTACCCTATTTTATCAATAAAAGATTGAGTGTTCAAGATGTGTTAGTTCAATTAATGTCTTTATTAAGTACTTACTAAGCACAAGGCTGGGCAGACAATGGAGAAAATGTACTTCATGTATGTGTATATTAAAATTATATTCCAATGTAGGACACAAACATCTATCATGATAACTCCATTGTGATATTAACTGTATGATGAAAAGGTGTAGCATGATATGTGTAATAAAAATCATGTCTGAGACAGAGATGGAACTCAGATGTGTAATTAAGAGTAGGCTAATGAAGTATGCCTTTGATTTTGATGCTTTGACAACCTTCAGTCTAGTTGGGATTGATCTCCTTCCTAGGTTTAGCAAATTCCTAGACATAACAAACAACTTTGTATAGAATTTGACTCTCATAAAACAACAACAACAACTTGTCCTTCAGCTCTCGACACTATTCATAGTGAACCAAGGGAACCCCAACTGAAGAATTGCCTCAGTAGGATTGAGCTGTGGTGATGTCTGGGAGGAACTGTTTTGATTGGAGACTGATGTGGGAAGGCACAGTACACTGCGGATGGTGCCATCCCTGGGCAGGTGCTTGTAGGCTGTGTAAGACAGTTGGAAGAGAGAGCCAAGTAGAAAACCTGTAAGCAGGGGTCCCTGAGGGTTCTTTCATGAGCTCCAGTCTGATTTTGATGGATGATAGTCTATTTCTGATGGTCAGCTATTCCTCAACCTGATTTTAGCCTGACTGTTTTACAACAGCAGTAGAAATCAGACTAGAACAGAAACTGGTGTCAAGAGTGAGGTGTAGCTGTCCTATAATTTTATATGTTATTTTGGGGGAGGGTTATGTAATTATTTGCAACCTTAAGCTGGACATGCTTCTGAGTTCTGAGAGCTGAATGTGCCGTTCTGTGAGAACTTGGAAGATAAGAATGTTGTAAGAAATGCAGATAATGGAAGCCTGGCTTGTGAAGCTACAAAGGGAGGCAACAGCTATTGGGGCATTCTTCTCCTACATTCGAATTAATAATCTGTAGTTTCTAGTCAGCAGGTGCTGAAGAACCATCTGTGATTAAGAGAGCAATACAGGTAGGGAGATCCCCTCTGTGCTTTACAGGAACAATAGATGCTGCTTAGCTGAGGCGGGAAATAATCAGGTGTGATTAATAAGAGCACAGCATCATGGAGGTGAAACCCTCTGGGGAATATTTTCTCCAAGTCAGAACACAGAAACTGCAGTCTAAGGAGAACAGAGTGTCAGCTAAAACAAAACCCCTTTCTTCCCAAGTTGCTTTCGGTGAGAGTATTTTATCACCGCGATAGAATGGAGCTAGAATACAACTCATAGCAAGCTCTTGCCATAACTGCCTCTGTGAGGGAGCTCCTTTAGGCCACGCCACCATGCTCTCATTTCCTTTTCCTAATCATCTCAGAACAGGTGACAGACAACCATCAGCAACTCCTCCACCCATGCTCTGACAAACAAAGCTTAGCTCACCATGCATAGCCCTGAATGGCTCTTTTGCCTTTTTCTCAACCCTGAAGCCTTGCGACCAAACATGTACATGGCATTTTAATATGTTTCCTGTTTATGTGACTGTAAAATGTTCTTTCTCTTCCTACACATGTTCTTACCACACATGACTGAAAACAATATTGCAGTAAGATACCTACAAATGAGGGAACACACAATGGGATGGTAGCAAAGGGCAAGAAGAAGACTCCCTGAAGCCTCATGGCCAACTCTCTCTGTCTGACTGATCGTCTGTTCCCAGGAGCCTCAAGAGATAGTCCATGCAGGGCAGTGGAGAAGACAATAGTGGTCATCTCCACATAAGTATGATGGTCAAAAGTACCAATACCAAGAGACCAGGAAGTGTACATAACCTTCGGGAGACAGAAAGTATGAGACATTCCTAACAGGAAATGGCATTCATAGTAAGTTGGGGAAGGTAAGGAGACATTTCCAGAACAAACTGAGGTAGTAGGGAATATGCGTGTTTCAGTGTAAAGAATAATCTTGTTTGTCCACTTGACTGCACTTGGAAGCAACTGAAAACAAAATACTGGGTAAGCTTTTGAGCATTTTCCTTAATCAAGTTATTTGAAGCAGAAAGACCCATACCTTCTGATGGATGCCTAAATAAAGGACGTGGAAGAAGCAACTTTGCCTTTTGCTTGTGTGTTTTCTCTCTTGCTAGAAAACTCATCCATCCTGGTGTTGAGGTATTCTCTCACTGCTAGTAGAACCTACTTCTTAAGAATTCTCTTGTAGAATGAAGACCAATAGCTCTCTGAAAATCCTCCAGGCATCCAGCCTCATGGACTGAACAACTGTTGGATTGGCCTTTTGAATGTGAAAGGGCCATGGTTGAATAACAGCAGGACCAAATCCAAAATGTTCTTTTGTTTTATGTTTATTTGTTTGTTTGTTTGGCTGTCCTGGAATTTATTATGTAGACATGTAGACCAGGCTGGCCTCAAACTCCAAACACCCACCTGCCTCTTCCTCCTCAGTTCTGGAATTAAAAACATGTGCCACTATGCCTGCACACACACACACACACACACACACACACACACACACACACACACACACAGACACACATGTATGCAATACCACCAGCAACAACAAAAAAATAGCAACTACTAACAATCACATGTCATTAATATCTCTTAATATCAATGGATTCAATTCACCTATAAAAGAGCACAGCCTAACAGAATGAATATGAAAACAGGATCCATCCTACTACTACATACAAGAAACACACCTCAACTTCCAAAACAGACATTACACCTGAGTAAAGGGCTGGGAAAAGATTTTCCAATCAAATGGACCTAAGAAAGAAGCTGATATAGCTATCCTAATATCTAACAAAATAGACTTCAGACAAATGTTAATCAAAAGAGATGAAGAAAGACATTTCATATTTGTCACAGGAAAACTCTATCAAGATAAAGTCTCAATTCTGAACATCTATGCCCCAAACACAAGGGCACACACATTTGTAAAAGAAATACTTCTAAAGCTTAAATCATACATTAAACCCCACACACGTATAGTGGGAGATTTCAACACCCAACTCTCACCATGGACAGGTCTACCTGACAGCTCTATAAGGGAGAAATAAGGAAACTAACAGATGTTATGAGCCAATTAATTTTAACAGAGGCATCTATAGAACATTTCACCCAAACACAAAAGAATATACCTTCTGCTTAGCACTTGATGAAACTTCTCAAAAACTGATCACCTACTTGGTAACAAAGCAAACATCAACAGATACAAAAAACTTAGACTAACCCCCTGTATCTTATCAGAGCACCATGACTTAAAGTTCGAATTCCACAACTATACTAAGTGAAGAAAACAAGATTTCCTAAGTTGTTAGCATGGGAGGAGGATTGAAGGGGAGTGGAAAAGGGAGAAGAGGAGTGGGAGAAGAGCATGAGGGATCAGGAAATTCAAGTTGGGCGAAGGATGGGGAGGGACAACAAAAAAAAGTGAGACCTTGAAAGAAGAGTCAATATGAGGTTAGCAAGAAACCAGGCACTAGGCAAATTCTCAGGAATCCACAAGGATGACACCAGTTGAGAATATAGTGGAGCAATAGTGGAGAGAGTATCTGAACTGCCCTTCCCCTGTAATAAGATGGATGACTACCTTAATTGTCATCATAGAGCCTCCATCCAGTAACTGATGGAAGCAGATGCAGAGATCAATGGCAAAGCACTAACCTGAACCCCTGGAGTCCAGTCATAGAGAGAGAAGAGCAATATTATAAGCAAAGGGGTCAAGACCACGATCGGGAAACCCACAGAAATAGCTGACCCGAGAAAGTGGGAGCTCACTGACTCTGGACAGCTAGGAAACCTACATACAACCGAACTAGGCCCTCTGAATATGGGTGACAGTTGTGTGGCTTGAGAAGCTTGTGGGGCCACTAGCAGTGGAGTCAGTATTTATCTCTAACACATGAACTGGCTCTTTGAAGCCCATTCCCTATGGAGAGATACTTTGTTCAGCCTTGATACAAGAGCGAGGGCCTTGGTCCTGCCTCAAGTGACGTGACAGACTTTGTTGACTCTCCCCGGAAGGCCCCACCCTTTCTGAAGCATGGATGGGGCTTAGGGTGGGGAGAAGTTAGGGGAAGCAGACAGACAGGAGGAAAAGGGATCTGGGATTGGTTTGTAAAAAAAAAAAGATTGTTTTAAAAATATTAAAAAAATTACTTTAGTTGCATGGAGAACTAAGATCATAGGCAGCCACAAGGAAAGCACAATACTTAGGTTTCTCCTGTGCATAACTGGGTAGCATCGCCTGTCATTGAGGTACTGTGGGGAAGAGATGAAATCCTGAGCGAATGTGTATTATTGATCTGAGAATAGACACAACAAGGGTCCCAGCACCTCAGACACATGGGAATGACAAAGCCTTCCTCTGGTCTAAATACTGATGATATACACAACTGTTCTTTCGCTAAAACATATGCAGAAACTATCAACCCCAGCTTCCTCCTCCTGGGTGACTAAAACCTGAGACTTCTCCCCTACAGAAACTGCCTACCAAAATCAACTAACCTATTTCCTGAATCAGCTGTATGCAATAAGCCCGCCACCTCATCCCACAGGATGCTGGTGTGTTCCCCTTCAGAGCATGTGATCTACCCTATCCCAGCTTCTTTGTACCTATGTCTCTGTCTGTCCTTTTTCAATTCCCTTGTCTCCCCACACAGGTTCCTAGGACCCAATCATCCATGCAAGGAACTATCCCAGCCAGTTTTAAAAAGGAGGAGAGAAAGTGCCAAGTCTAGTTTGGCTCTTAAGAGTGCCAAGGAATCTTCAACTCAGTCAAAGATCTGAGAAGGGAATAAACACTACTCAACAAACGAGATATATCCAAAATGTGCAACAATTGACAGAGACAACTGACTACCTGGGCAATCACCCAAAGTCTCGTTTGCAATGTTGAGTCAACCAATTTTGGCTAAGGCCTAACATAACTGACATACCATTATTAAGATTATATAATTGTAGTTACTCTTTACATTATTTGGACTCCTTGAGATAGAATGTTTAGCAAAGCTTTTGTTCTCAATATTGTTTGTTATATTTATTATTTGTTGTTATTGTATGTAGTTGTATTTGGTTTAGTTCTGTCTTATTTAGACAAAAAGGGGAGATGTAGGGATAAGTCCCGCCCCTTAGGGGGCGTGTTCGCCTCGGGCTAATGTCTGCCTATAAATTTGGCAAGCGTGCTCCGAGCTGTCTCTTCTTCTACTTTCCTGGTCTCCGCGGGAACAGTGGTTCTGTAAGTCTATTTCTACATTAAAACTATATATATATTTAAAAAAAAAGAGTGCCAAGGAAAACCATCCAAAGGAAAGCTAGAAGAGGGCTTACGGGCCTCACATGGGCACCAGGCAAAAACACATCCATCACTGTCCCATGACTAGACATGGCTATGGGCTACTCCCCTCCGCTGAGACTTCCTCCACTTCTTGTCCAAGCCTGGATGTGGGGTCTCTGCCTTTTCTCTGCAGTTTCTTTCTCTGATCCCCCAAAAAACCAATGCTGGTGCTGAATGATATGAATTCCAGGATGATATGAAACTTGTTGCAGCACTCCTAAAGGGAACGTAAACTTGGGTTCATTTTCACATGTTGATTTGTGGTCTGAATCCCTCCAAACAGTCCCTTTGACTAACGAAAGACAGGTGACCTGAACATTGGCCTGCCACATTGCCTTCTGAAATTCCATCACTCTGTCACATTCTACACAGTCTAGACCAGAGGTGGTGAGTTACAGTACCAGGCCGATTCTACCTGCCATCTGGTTTTGTAATAATTTTGTTGTCACACAACCTTGTGCACTTGGTAAAGCTGTGAGTTTTTCCCCTCTACACAATAATAACAAATAGTTACAACAGTGACTATATGGCCTGGCAGGGTGAAAATGTTTTCTTTTGAGTGTTTTTCAGAAGAAAAAGCAAAAAGTCACTGACCTTTGCTTTAGAAAATGCCTGTGTTCTTTCTTCTAATAATTGGGATCTCTGAGATTGGTAGAAGCACATGTCATTGGCTTCTGTTATTGCAGGGCATATGGTGCCCTGTCTGGAATTCAAAGGCAGCCTTGTCTGAAATACTACTGGGTTAATAACTACCAGGTTTGAGATCCTACCATGTTGGAGACACATACCTTTTCATACACCACCTTCACCTTCTGGCATAATAAACATTTGACTCACCATTTTGCAGATGGAACAGAGGCTCAAAATTTATCCAATAAATGTGAAGTCGAGTCTGCCTCTTTCCAAAATCTTTTTGTACCATGACAACCTACTGACCTTTAAGAAGAGAGCTCCACTGAGGAGGCTCCAGGCTGGGAATAGCAATCTGTTTTGACACTACTGGTCACAGCAGGACACCCACACGGAGGCACTCAAAGCCCCACTTCTCGTCCACAGCAGAGCGTAAATCAGGCTGTCAACAGTTGTCGTTGCTATGGCTTTAATTAAAGAATAAACAATGTTCTTCCACTTTCCTTTTATAGAACAAGTGTTGTGGGACTAGGAATTTGAATTCCAAAGAACAGCAGATTTCCGTGGTGCTGATAGCGTCCTGCTTGAGGGTGGAGCTTTGAAAGCCATTCAAGGGCAGCTTCAGAACACTTGGATGTACCACTATGGGAAAAACTACTTAAAAAGAAACTCTGGGTTCGATCACTTAATGATGGCCATGTAAGGATGCCTTATGTTTGACAGTCCAGACAGTATTAGTCATTATTTAGATGAATTAAGATGTAGGCTACAGTGAGAATTTCAGGCGATCATGGTGGACACAAGAACTTGAAAGGGCTTCAGTGTATGTGGAATATAGGAGGCAGGAGGGAAGCAGGAAAGAGTGAGAAGCAGGATAGCTTAACCAAGCCTGTACTGAGGAAGAAAACAAAGTAAAACCCAGCAACATCCATGTGTATCAAGAAAGCCCACACAGAATGGCTGATTTGAGTTATGCTTCACAAAGTATCCAAGATGAGAACCAGTGCTTATTCTAATAGTTACAACAGTGGTGCTATATTACATTGCATGAGTATAAAAGCAATATTGTTCTGTGGTTAGAAGTTAGTTTGTTGTGGATGAATAGAGTTGCCCTTCCCATGTATCTGTGGGGATCCACTCCTAGACCCCACTTCTGTATCTGCTCATTCCCTTATGTAAGCAACATAGCAGCTGCATATGACACACATATCCCTCACATTTATTAAATCATCTCTAGACTGCACATACCCCTAATGTTTTACAAATAGTAGTACTGTATTGTGTTGGGCATAATAATAATTTCTAAAGGTCTGCACCTGCAAGGTTAGAGATGCAGGGTTTTAGTTGAACTCGGTGGGGTGTAGAACTCACAAACACAGGGAATCTACTATGTTTTCATCCAACCTGCCCAAGATCCAGGAGAAGTTCTGGAAATGTACATCTGTCTGCCAATCAGGCTGGTGAATTTAGAATGGCTTTGCATTATTAAGTAGTAGGGGGAAATACAAAAAATAGGTGGTTTGTGATAAGTAGAAAATATATGAAATTCCTATTCTACAGAAGACGGTATAAAGAAGACAGCCTGCTCATTCATAGACTGTGACTGCTTTGACACTACTGGGGCCAAAGAGAACTCTATGGCCCTCAAAACCAAACCTGCTCTGGTCCCATTGTGTGTCAGTAAAAAGCACCAAAAATCTCATTGAGTTATGAGAATATATGAATGCTATGTATATGTAGGGCACACCTCCAACAGTAGACAAGAGACCAAGAAGAGTTTGACCATTAGACAAGTATGCCATCTATAGAATCAAGACCATCTTAAAACATAGATATAATGCTTTTAATCTAGTTCAGCCAAGCCATATTTATAAAATTCACCAGTGCTGAAGGTTTAGTTTTACACACTCACTTGGATATATTTTGCAGAGCTATGAACCGGATCAAACTGTAACTAAAGACAAGTCAGCTTCTTTCCTCCATGGTCATGCCATCTCTGCATCTATAAATCCATCTGAGACAACCATCCAAGAAGTGAGAGAGGACCAGCCTTTAGAGGAGCAGGAAAAACCCAACCACAGGAAAAAGTCAAACAGAGTGCAGCACATCACACAATTTAGACCATAATCACTGGCAGAATTCATGTTTCTGAAGAACATTTAATGTGTCTGTTTTATTCTCTGTGAGACAAGAAACCTTTGAAGAGGCTTGACAGAAGGGACATGTTCGGACTTAGCATTTCAAAAGGATCTCTCTTTCTGCAGGTGAAGAAAAATTACAAGAGAGGCCAGATTTTCAAAAAAGAGTGTCCAGAATATTCTAGACAAGATGACATAGGGATGACTGGGACATAGCGGAAAGAATAGTCTATCTGGATATTTTTCAAAAGTAAAAATGACAAGATTTGTTGAATGACTTGTATGGAAACAGTGAGGAAACAGTCAAGGACAAGTCTAAGGGGCTGGGCAGGAAACCTGGGAAAACAGATGAGCTAATTACTGTGTGGGGAAATGCGCATTGGTGGGAATTTGGGAAGAAATAAGGAAAGGAAGACGCCAGCTAGGATACATCAAGCAAACACTTTCTGGCACATGCGTGTGATTCTGCAAATGGAAGATGTCACTAATTTCCTATGCGAGCTAGCAAGGGGCTGAAGTTTAATACATCTTAAGACAACATATTTTCTCGTTTAGATTCTTTGAAAGGTATAAAATATCACCTTCATAAAAGAAAATTTGGGAAATAGAGAAATATATGCAGAGAAAATTAATATTGCTTATATAATATGCCACTTGTCACAGATAGCCGCTGTAATTTGAACCTTTGGCTGGTACATGCTGTCTTTGCGGAACATGAGCCTTGACTTCACTGGAGCATTCCCAAAGGGTGTGAACCATCTAGATTTTACAACTTCCTTTGCTGCTTTTATTTTTTTTAAAAAAACTAAACTAAACAAACCACATTTTCCAAGCTCAAATTCAGAATAAAGGATTCAGAACTGCATCATTTAGTTCCCGAGCCTCATTTTGTTCTTGATTGGATTGTTATAGCAGAGGCCATCCTAGGATGCAGTGTGGGAAAAGGCAAAACAGCCTAGTGCTCCTCCATCCAGTGCTACTATTCACAGTGACAGCAGAGGAGAAGCACAGAGGCTATGCAGGCAGTGACCCTGGGAACTGTGACCAGTGGATAAACTATCAACAACTATTTAAAACTATTAAAATAACTATAAGTGAGAGCGATATAAAAGTAAGTTCTTAAAAAGAGATAATGGTATGACGGAGAAACATAAAAACTGTATAATTTTAGAAGGTCAATTGCATAGCGAGGCTTATCTCTCTGTATGATTATGCAAAGATCTGGGCAATTCATACTTGACCCCTTTGGTTGGGATCATGCTATCTTGTGTGTATAGTTCTCAGGCAGGCACAGCCAGGTATCCTTTCCTATGACGGCTTACTTACATAAAAGGGAAAAAAAAACACGTTACAACATTTAACCACTGAGCAATCTGACAATGTACTAGTCACATGGGCTGTGAGTCAACATAGCTTCAAGTTGGGCTCTTCAAATTACCAGTAAGACATATTTTTAACTCTCAGTCACCTCACCAGGAAAGGCCCAGAAACAAAAGTTCATAGAGCTGTTAAGCTTTTTAGAATGTAATCGAGGGGTGGGGGAATGACTCTGGGTAAAATGCTTGCTATATAGGCATGAGGACCTGAGTGCAGATACCAAGTACCTGCATAAAATCTAGGCACACCTGTGACCTCCCTGCTGGGATACAAGAAGATCCCAAAGGCTAGTTTAGATTCAGAAGTCTAGAATAATCTGTGAGCTCCAGGGTCAGTGAGAAATCCTGTCTCAATAAACAAGGTGGAAAGCTATAGCAATACTCCAGGTATCTAACTCTGACCACAAGACATGCCCACTGGAGAAGTGTGGCCACCTATGCGTGTGCACATGCACACATATGAAGTACTCAGAAAGCAGTAATAAGCATCTGTGTGTGCATGTGTCATTGTCAAAGTATATAAAGACACTAAGACCATGCCCAAATTTCAGAGAAGGAAGTTTGGGTGCTATGGGATAAATGTCACATTCAAGATCGTAGAGCCAGGTGCTAGGTTCTAAAATGTTACCTCTGAGTTTTTACTACTATTCCCCAATCGCCAAGCACCTCTAGGAATGGGGAAGAGGAGCGCTCACTCTTTGTACCGTTCCTGGGGAAGGATCTTGAAGGAGAAATAAAGTTTCTTGCACTATTTTGTTGTTTTTGCTAGTATTGTTATTTGTTGATGATGATGATGGATTGTGTCAATGAGAAAACACATTTTTTTCTGAACTTGAGTATGTGGCTGCAGAGTCCCTCAGGTTGCCCTCTCTCCTCTGAAACATGCCTCTGATTCTGATAATCCTTATCTTCCATGATTTCTATCTCGTCAGGGGTGGACTCCACATGCCTGTCAGAATTGTCATACCTTCAAATGTCCTGCCTTTCCACTACACTCCACAATGCCCAATGTCTGTTTATATCCAGATCCTCCCATCCTCGGCCTCCTGCCTTCTTGTGACAATACAACAGTCATCTTCTCCTCTGTCGTTTTATACATTTCACACGGAATATTCCCCGCTCCACTAGGAATTCTTCTCACATATAGTCGGACCCTTGACTAGCACTAATAGCAATGAGAATGGCATACTTGATCTGGTAGAAAATACAGTGAACAGTTAATGAAGACATACACAAATAGTAGCATTAGTTGCAATGAAAGCTAATAGTAGTTAACTGTACAGTATGACCATGACACGTCTATGCGTTATGTGTACAACTCATTTAATTCTCATTGTGAAGGGTGACTTTCAATGCTTCCCAAGGACAACAAACCACTTCTGTTTGCACTGTTGTTGACTGAACCCAGGGCTGCGCGTGATGCTAGGCAAGTGCTCAAACCCCGAGTTGTATCACCAGACCCTTTCTTTTCTTTTGCACTTTATTTTGAAAGAGAGTCTCCTAAGCAACAGTGGAGAGGATGCCTAAACTGACCTTCCCCTGTAATCAGATTGATGACTACTTTAATTGCCATCATAGAACCTTCATCCAGTAATGAATGGAAGCAGATACAAAGATCCACAGCGAAGCACTGGGCAGAGCTTCTAGAAACCAGTCTAAGAAAGGGAGGAGCAATAATATGAGCAAAGGGGGACCAGAATAGTGATACCCACAGAAACAGCTGACTGAAGCTAGTGAGAGCTCACTGACTCTGGCCTGATAGCAGGGGAACCTACATAGGACCAAACTAGGCCCACTAGCTTGGGGGACAGTTGTGAGGCTTAGGCAGTCTGTGGGGCCACTAGCAATGGGACCAAGATTTATACCTAGTTCTTGAACTGGCATTTTAAAACATATTATCTTTGGAGGAATACCTTGCTCAGCCTAGATATAGGGAAGAGGGTTTTGGTCCTGCCTCGAAATGACGTGTTGGACTTTGTTTACTCCCCATGGGAAACCCTAACCTTTTGGAGAAGTGGAGAGGGGTAGGAGGGGAACGGGTGGAGCAGGAGGAGGGGAGGGAGTGGGAATAGGGAAATCTATGTAAAATGAGAAAACATGATATATTTTTTTAAATCTTACATAAAAAAGAGAGTCTCACTAAGTTGCTCAAGCTGGCCTTGAACTTCCAATGTGTCTGCTTCTGAATCCTGACTACCTTTGATTGTAGGCCTGTGTCACCATTCCCAGCTACTATTTCAACATTTATGGTACCCATAGCAAATGAATGTCATCCATTTATTTGATGTGAGCCTGACAGACTGACTCACCATTAATGAACAAAGTCACAAAGTTGAGACTATAAAAGACTGAGTCTTCAGACTTGCCTATGCTCACTCTCTATGCAATACTGGCTCATATCAATCAATCAAGATGACATGGGTGCTACCCAGTTGCACAGGTAAACATCATGATTGTCAGCCTTGCAAAAGGCTTAGAATCAGAGGAAAGCTCTGGGTGACTTTCGGGCCCACAGAAATGGTGCAGTGATAAATGTTGTTCTTTCAGGCAACCAAGATTTGGTGTAATTTTGTACACAGTGACATAACCAAAGCAATTGCTTTTACTGTGGGATTTTGTAAAACAAGAATCAAGGCCCAAAATGGTTTAGGAGCTTATAAATCATGAAGCTAGTAAGGAACTCAGGTGTCAGGCTCCAGAATTTCACTCTTAACTACTAGTTCTATAATGAGAACGGCAGGGATGGGTGGTGGTAAATAGGTGGCTGACTGGCTGGGTGGATGGGTGGCTGACTGGCTGGGTGGATGGGTGGATGGATGTAAAAGGGTCAATGTATAGATGTATGTGCATGTGTATATATGGATGTCAAATGAATGGGAGCATGAGTAGATGGATGTATAAGTCCATAAGTTACTAAATATTCTGCCTTCACTCACTGTTCTATTGTTCAGCCCTTCGGAAGTCAAGAAACATGTTGAGTTCACTATTAACCTCACCACATTTTACCCTGAGTCCCAGAAAACATTTCACTAAAAATCAGCCTATTCAGAAATGCCTATCCCTTGCTGAGGGCAATGTTTCAGTGGGAGGGAGCTAAGCAGAGAGTTGAAAACAGACTGTATAAATTGAGAAATGACGCCATTATGCACTAGCTATAAGCTGCATGCAACTTCCATTAGATGCATCATCTTGTCAAGTTATGTTATAGGTAACTATTTTCTTTCTTTCTGGAAGGGGTGGAAAGTGTTCAAGTAAATAGCTGGATATTATTTATTTTGGATCTCTAGGTCCCCAAGAAGGACCACTGTAGAAAGGGTGCTTGTACAATAAGTGTCTTAAGAAGGGTGCCCTTGTGAAATAAATGAGTTAGTAAATGAACAAGGAATGACTTCGTGAGCTGATGATTATCCAGAGGGCAAACCCCTCGATGACTTCAAAATTATAAGAGGAATGGAAAAAGAATCCAATTTTAATGGGCACCTATGAGCTTCACATTTAACCCCCACAGGAATTTGGTTATTCTACTTCCGTTTCACAAGGTAGAAACTGAGGACCACACAGGTTAAATGGCTTGACAATTCAAATGTTTCCATCCATATCCCTGCTGATCCTATTGCTAGCACCTAAGGGGCGAAGGACTGGGGCAAGCGCCACATGCACATGCTGAAGACCAGAGCAGAATATCCTGGCCTCCCGACAGAGGGCAGGGCACTGTTCAGTTATTTCCCCATCTGTAAATTTAGCTCACAGGTACTGACGGAGCCTGAGACTGCACTAGACATCAAATCAGTATGCTTACTTGGGGTTGGCAACAAGCTGTGTTGCCTGACACAGGTGCCTGAAGTCAGAGCATTGGACCACAACAGAGCTCACACTGAGTAATGGGCTCACTTCCCCAGGCTGCTGTGTGATGGGAAACGGAGACCAGCTGCTTCTTATCAGTTTTCAGCTCCAGTTCAAGATAATGCTACGCCAAACCCTTCGCTTTCTCTTTGCAAAGACAGAGGGGGACATGAAATGCAGCATCTGCAGCTTCTGTAGCATGCCAGCTGCACGGGTGCCTCAGTCAACACTGGCATAAGCCAGTGAAGACGCCACTGAGGAACCAGTGACACAGAAAGTGACGGAGGGACCTGCCCCTGGCCATACCTAGAAAGCTTAGGAGCAGAAAGTTAAATAATAAAAGACGTCTAACTACAAAGCTGTAACTAGTGATCATAGTGTGTGGAGTGGACACTGCGTGTTTTGCAAGACAGTTTACATATGCGCTCACACCCACACACTTGCACGTGTGTACACACACGTTCACACGCGCGCACACACACACACACACTCACACACACACACACGCACTCATTTCATAGTATCACCTCACTCTTGTGAGTTCAGTACAGGTAGATGGGTGGATGGCCAAGGTCTCTACCTGCCAAGCAGGATAGCATTATTCTTGAATTAATTAAGCATGAATTCCCTATATTTGAGTGTCACAGAAAATTCCCCATCTTAAGGAATAAAATGTCTATTGCAGACAGAAACTGCTCTAGGCTATGCTCTAACGACTTCGGGGCTGCTGTATGGGGGCAGGAAAAAGCATTGAGGGACACCGAAGCAGATGTCACAGCTCAAATATTGATGTGGCAGGTGTACAGTGCAAATAATGAATAGCAGCAGAAATAATTAGCAGCAGCCACAAGAACGAGGGCCTCCATTGATGGCGGCTCTCAGGCATCGCTGCAGGCACTCTTCCTTTATTAACCTATTAATTCCCTCACAAAAAGTCTGTTTTATGGATTGTAAAAGTTACAAAAACGCAATGCAGCCAGCAAGACTGTTCGGCAGGTAAGAGTCCTTGAAGCCAGGCCTGCCAACTTGAGTTTAATCCACTCATGTGCGCATGTATGTGCATGCACATACCAATAAATAAGTATAAATACAAGTTAAAAATAGCAAAAATGTAATGCATAGCTACCAAGCAATTAACCCAAAGCCACACAGTTGATAAGGGAAGAAAGACCTGAACTTGGACAATCTGGATGTAGAACCCACACTCTAAATACTCTATTGTGCTCCTTACTAATACCAACAGGAAAGGGGTAAGTAGAGGAACTTATTTTTTTAAGAATAAAATGATCGTTGGTACCTGTCATTGAGTATCAATGTCAGAGACGCAAGAGTGGTTTGGAAAGGGAACATTGACTATCCAAGAAGACAGTCACTATCCGTGCCCCTCTGCTATGTGGGCACTTCACCAGTCACAGTGGACACATTTGAAGGCCATTATTTCTTACAAGCTGCCTTTCTACAAGTTACCATGAAAAGCAGCAGGTCCCAGGCTGTGGGCTCTCCTCTTCGCCAGGCAGCCTTCCTGTTGTCTATTCGTTCTGATTGCAAGGACTTTTTCTGACACGGAGTTAAAAATCTTTCCTACCCGGCTTCTCTCCTCTGCCTGCCTTCCCCTGAAGAGCCTCCCACTTCTCCTGGGATCACTGAGAGATTAATCCCTCTTCCCCATGACAGCCCTTCACATATTTTGATCACTGGGATGGTTTCTGAGCTGACATAAATCTTACCCCATCTAATGAGAGTGATAAAAAGGGTAACATGCTCATGGGCAGATTATAACTGCTCAGGCCTCTGCACTTGGGCCACCACCCTCCTCCTTAGAGCCTCCAGATCTATTCCTAGGCTATGTGCCTCCACCTCATCCTCTTCTCTTGCCACCTGAACCCAGGAGGGGATGCTCAGGTCAGTTCATCAAAACCGAGGCAGATTAGGCACAGTTTTATGTTCTTATTTGAATAGGTTAATGGTCTACAGAAAAATGTATAAGGAGCCTAATAGGTAAAATTGTGGGCAATTTAATCATGTTTTGTAATTTAGTTTAGCTTTGCTAAAGAACATCATGTGATTTAAAAATGAAAGGCAAAATATTTCAAACTTCTGAGTTTGAAATGAGAAATATTAAATTCATCTCTTGCTTTAAAGGGATGGTTTCATAAACCCAAGCCACAGTCACTTCCCTAACTACATGGCTATACCCACCCCAAGAGCTTCTGGTCTGGGTACCAAGTCCTAAGAACCATTGTGGAGCATTCACAATGTGCCCATCAATGCAAGGGGGGACATTTTCTGCCTCCAGTGTCTGCCCAGCCTTTGTCTCTGAACTGGAGCACTGGTGAGGTTTTTTTTTTTCCTATAAGACTTTCCTCAGCATGTCAACTTTCCCATCTCCACTGCCAGCACCACCATCTTACACTGAGTTGGAAACTGAGCAAGCATTGAACTATAGACTTTCTCTGCCACCAGGCAACCCACCTTCCTGGAACCGCAACAGTGGGACTCATTTCTACCCACTTTGTCATTTCATGGTAAGGCAGGGATGCTCACCTTCTTTTTCACTCTCAAGTCAAGCCAACATGTATGAGCTGATGACTCGTAAAAGCCTGTACTCTCCACAAAGGGCTAGTTCGGGCACCTTAGGTCACCCCAAGTCACAATGTACAGTTGGGAAGACAAGATAAAACCTTTCATAGGATGAGATTAGGCCTGATGCTGGGTATGGTGACAGCCACATCATTTGGCCCCACCATGAACTAAAAAATGGTTATAGCCCTGCACATGCCCATGCTGGCCCCCAGTAGTCTCCAGCTGGAAAAAAGTGGAGATCATCACGCAGTAAGGGCCAGGTACAGGCCAAGCTCAAAATGCCCAGACTATGATAAGATTATAGCTATGTAAGGTATAACAATGCTTTAGTCAAGTGATCGTGGGCATGCTTTGAACTTTCAGGACACAGTTTCCCTCTCTTTGATGTGTGTATAACCATGTATTAACAGTAAATTTCCTCTGAAAATTAACTGTGATACTCCAGATAATCTATTTAGAATACGAGCAAAGCACAACAGAGGCACTCAAACATTTTCACAGAAGAGATACAACGTTAAATTAACCTGAACTCTGCACCTTCTTCTGCTTCTTATGTTCCCTAGGACTTGTGTATGTCACTGGAATGGACAATGTCTAATCTATTTCTTTGCATCCAGTATGCAGCTACAGCACCTGACACACAGTAAATTCTTATTAAATGTTTGTTGAGTCAATTAAATAAAATGAATAAATGGCTGAGAAACTATTGAGGCAATTGATTACTGAAGTATATACTACCTTAAATACATGCACATTACTTAAGTGTATATATATATATATATATATATATGTATATGTATATATAATCATGTAATCACAATATATAATTACCAGGAAAATTAACATAAAATCATGCTTATAAGCTAAACAGTAAAATGAAATTACAGAAAACAAAGTGCTGTGTACACTGTGGTTGAACTAATGGAGAAATGTCTAAATCTCAGTTATAACTGGAAATGTATACAGTGGATGTATAGTACTGATTCATTGCCATTTATTGGGTAGCGAAACTTGGAGGGACCAGCAGAGCAGGCTCTGTGACCATCTTACATGAGATCAAAATCCAGTTCTACCATTCATTGCTCAGCTGTGGGACTCTGAGCAAGTATTCAATAGGCCTCAGTCTCCTCCACAAAACAAAACAAAAGAAAAAAAATCCTCTAGAGCATCACAAGGTTCCCAAGAACAAGTTGAAACAAATGGTGCATACATACATATTCTTGTAAAAGAATTTGCAGGGAGGAAAGACAGTGGGGGAACTATGTAATTATAATCTCAAAAACGAAAAAGAGGAGAATATGGGACTTATTTCTTACACTATTCTCTAAGCTGGTTAGAGCGCACAGCTTCATTTTCAAAGGCATTCCTAAAATCCTGCCTATTCCAAGCACCAAGTCAGCTCCTCTGCCCATGCCCTCCTGCAAAGGACTAGCTCATCTCCCACAGGCTGTCCTAATGCAGCCGAAACACCTGCAGGGCTAGAGAGGACAAGTGCGCAGAGCTGAAGCCGAGGGATGTTTGCCTCCAGCCTTACAGCACTAAATTCTTTGATGATGTCGAGGAGTGAATACTCATGAAACCACTGTGGAAGTATGTGTAATTTTGTCAAAATTATCGAGGATATTTGTCCTGGCAAGAAATGGAAAATTCATAGGCCAGGAAAAGAATGAAAACATCTCTGGGGCTCAGGATATTGTCAAGTGGCACAGAGCTTGACTAGCATTAGTAAGTCCCTGGGTTTAATTCAGAGACAGTCAGACAGACAGACAGACAGACACCTGTGGCCAGGAACTCAGGAGTTGGAGATCTATCTAATAGCACCTGGCATGGGTTGAGTCTCTCATTTTGCCATAATTAGATACAACTAGCCCATCTATTTGAGGCCCACACCTGCCAAGCTGTGTATAAGTTAGAGTTTTGAAAGGTCAACCCTGGGACACAGTAGAAAGAGAAGGGGAAGCTAAAAGCTGGAAAGGAGGGAAAGCCAGCACAGTCTTAGACATGCCGCCATCAGGAGTGTAAAGATTGAGACAGGGGCAAGGGACAGGCAGTAATGGCTCATCCTTGCACACACAGGGGTTGGTTTGTGCACAACTTCGAAAGTTCAAGATTCAAGCTGCTACAGTTCTCTGCTTGCTCTGTTGGAGCTAATTGGGATGTGAGCTGAAACTAGTGTATATTTTGTTTGCTTGAAGATCCACCACCATTTTCTAGACTGACTTTGAGTTCTTTCTCCCCTGTTGCTTTTGCTGGCTCAGAATTTAACCCTGATATTTTATTCATTTTGATATAACAATGCATTTGTGGTAGTAACCACAAAGGGAGTGGGCTGGACTTGGAGCCCACAGGGTTTCACAGGGTACAGGCGGCTCTTGCAAATGGTCCATGTGTCGACTCATTGAACCACAACACCACTGAGAGTATGGAAGAAAGTCCGTGTCCACCAAAAACACTTTCCCATCTCCTCCATTTGTTTGCCTATATATAATGTCCCTCTAGGCTAAGGTGTTAAGCTTCAAACTTACATACTCCATGTTTTCAAGAGTAGACAGAAGGCTGAGGGGCCCAAGCCAGCATTGCCAACTGATTGGCTAAAATAGGAGCATTCTGGGTAACATGGAAAATGCAGCTTGTTCTCTGCTTCCCTTCAACCAAGCAAAGATGGAAGATGCGAGGAACCCTCCTAGAGACTGGTGAGGAGCGTTCCCATCTCTGCTGTTGTATGTGAAAATACATACGCATTTGGATCTGTAAGAGGCAGAAGTGAGGGTGAGGGGAGACAGGACATCAGATGCTCCCATTTAACCCTCTGTGTTCTCAGCAGTGAGGCTGGGGCCAATCCCATTAGGAACTGTCATCCAGCTTTCTTGTTAAACAGATGTTCTGGTCCTATTTCCCTCAAGAGAGAATAAATGCAGGCTTGAGACAGGCAAGGCAACCTGACAAGAACTCACTCAGATAATGAACATTCATTATCTCATTTTTGGGTTTGCAACACCTGTCCATTTTGTTATGGTATGGAGATCGTCTCTCTGTGAGCAGCTGGAGGCCCAGGCTCTGATAGATAAAATCACTGAGTCAAGGTCACAGAGCACACTCACAGTGGATGTGCAACTTGAACTTCAGTTTTCGAACTCCAAACAACTCTAAGTTCAGTCCTTTGGGATGTGACCATTAGGGGTCCTTATTTTCTTAGAAGCAACATAGTACTCGAGAAACAGCAGTGATACAGCTGGCAGAATCATGTGGCAAACTGGGGTGAATTCGAGAATTTCATGTTCCAGGCCTTTACTATGGACAGCCTCCCTCGGAAGAAGTTGGCTTTCTCTGTGTTCTGTGACCGCTCTGTTTTGTAGTATTGCAGTCACAGTGTTTCTGGTTCTGTAGGCTCTGCCACAACATGATCTAGTCACTCTCCCTTCAAAAGATGGGGTGCTCATTCACCTTTTGACTCTTGGCCAGTTCAAGGACTTTTCTGATCAATACAATGTGGTAGAAATGACAGACAAGTCCAGATACTTAAAACCTTTGGAAGGACATTTTCCACTTTGTGCATCGGGGAAGGGCAGCTACTGTGTGTGGTTTCCAGCTATGATGAGCCCACCACGGTGGGATGCCCTGATAGATACACCAATCATGAGGGGAAAGCACAGAGAGGAGACCTGCACATCCGATCAATTATTACTCTGAATGATGATTATTGCTATTATCTCTGTCACAAGGCCTCATCCCTATAGATCCAGCATCCAGGAAGGTGCGGATGCATACTAGATGTGCAAGGATCCGTGTGCTATGACTGAACAAATCTTGGTTCTGCTTGGCCTGCAGCACAGACACGCACACAAGTGAGATTCTCCACACCAGACCACAGACATCTATCCCCACATCTACTGCAACCAGCTTAAGAAATCCTAGTAGACTCCAAGGAATACTGAAACTAGCCAAATGGTAAGCCTTTCTTCTTCATGGGGTTGCTTTGAGATTTAAGAGAGAGGAGGTTTGCTGATTTTTCACAGGCTGCATCGCTCCAGACAGAATTTAATTAAACAGAGCCTTGCAGCAAAGCGTCTACTGCTCCCAGTTGCATACGGTTCCTGGCCCTTAGCAGAGAAGATACAGAGGAAAGAGTTCACGCTGGAGTGATGTGGTATGATGGAGGTGTTTTCTCACAAAGAAACTAGATAGCCTTGGCAGAACCGAGCCAGGTCTGACCACCGTACCTGGGAGCCCTCTCTCTCCAGCCTTCATCTGTACTCTGCTCTCCTCCTAAGAGAAACGCTGCAGTGCCTTTTTGTATTCAGTGGACTCTGGCCCAATGTGATCCCGCCATCCTCTTGCTGTTGAGCCTATGAATACACAATCAATGCATATCTTATCCTGCCTTCCAGATTGCCTGCAAAGTCTCCTTTCTCCTTAGCTCCTCCTCTCCCAAAATGTGAGCAGCGCTTCCTTTCCTTTCTGTGTTTTCTTTCTTGGTGGTCATGTTCTCACCAACACTCTTGCCCTGGTCCCACCCAGGGGCATTTGATCTATATTTCTGTTTTGTTTTTTCCAGTAAGACTTCATAGTTGACATCTAGAGTCTAAGAATAAATGAGGGACAGTATGGAAACCTGCAACATTTTTTTTTGCCATAAGCAGTTACAGGAGAATGTGCTATGTAGACCAAAGGCTGCCATCCAAGACCCACAAGGTGGCACACTAAGAAGCCAGAGGAAGGCAAAGTGGAAACAGGAAGAGCCCAATATGTGACGACATGTCTCAGCTACTGTACCAATTCTAAAAGCTGCTTCCAGATTTTGCTGTTATTTTTTTCGTTAAAATACATCATTGCCCTCATCTCTAACCTCTCCCACGTTCCCTCCCCCTCCCACTCCATTGCATTCATGCCTTTTGTTTGTTAAGAAAATAAAAGATTGGTCCCAAGTCTTTCATAATAATATTATGGGGATTTTGGTTTGTTTGTTTGTTTGTTTTTGCACAGAAACACCTTTTCTACTTCTAGAGTGTTATAATTCCTTATAGGAAATAAACTAGCTAGCCAGTCAGAATTAGACACCATGCTTGGGTGAATCAAGCTTTGTCATCAGGGTCTCATATCCACGTGATGTTGTCATTTTTCTATAAATAAGGTTCTGTAGACGGAGCAATGGAGAGTAACGTCTAGGTGGCTTCCAGCATCATCTACCACAGCCTTGGAATACGAGCAGGATTTTGACAAGAAGAACAATGAAGGGATGGCCAAAAGATGGTATATTTGAGAGGATGGGGGTGTTTAATTTTGGGGAAAGCAGAATATTGAACTGTAAGGAAAAGTCTCTGATGGGTCAGGTGAAGCTGCTCACTCCTTACCCTATGAGCACATTTTAAAAGGACACCTACAATTCAGTCTTCTTCTCCCCAACCACAGCAAACTATACCATATCATCTGTTATTATTCACATGGTATTAGCTTCCACTCTCCAGTGCCTAAAACATATTAACCACTCCAATAGCTGCCTATTGAACAAATGCATGAATGATATTCTCTCATTAGCAGTACCCCAGGATTCCAGATGCCACTGGACAACCTGTGGTCAAACTCAGCACAGAGGAGATAGAGTGATGCCCACCCAGGAGGCACATTTAATTTGCATACTCATTTATTTACAGAGCCATTGTGAAGTTTCCTAGTGGGAAATTCATTGTAAGTGTTGATAGTAAAGGCAATTGCTTAAAACTCTGAATTTGTATGGGTTTCCTGGAGACCAACTACCAGTGATAAAAACCTGCACTAAAGGAAAAAAAAAAAGAGACAATTGTCAATTCTGTGCTGCAAACTCATTCTGGAGGCTGTAAAGCTACAGATGACATTTATCACACCCTTAGGACACTGTTCAGAGCCTATGTTGTGCAGGCTCCCAGCCCAGTGTTGTAACCTGGCCCTCTGCAGCATCCTGGCCACTATCACATTAGCTTCTGTTTAAACAGCCCTCAGGGGAATGCCACTGTGTTGAGACCAAGGGTACTTTAAAGATGCCTTCCCACAGTGTTGAATGGCAGGAGGGGGCTACAGCAGAGCTTGGGGAAACAGCCTTCTTTCCAGAGTCGCACTGGGAGACAACCTACAAAGAAACCCAATTCCATGGTGTAGCATTGCTTGGCAAGGAACGGCAGGTGAAATGTTGTCACAGTCCTTAGGACCAGCCTCTGCTTCAGGGCCTCCTTTGGATCCATGGCAGCACCTCACCCAGGTTTCTCCTTGCCATGGTTATGGTCCTCTGATGTACCGGCACAAAATAAAGGCAATGCAGATATCAAAGAATATTTACCAGTTTATTGTTAAACTTACTGAACCAAAGTTCCAGCGTAGCACAGGTAGCGAGGAACAAAAAGGGCCGAGCCGCCTCTCCGCGCACTCTTTATTGGCAGGGATTCGCCTGAGGCAAACCCCGCCCTCTAAAGGGAGCTGATTTAACCCCTTTACTCTGATATTACACTGGCTTTTTCAGTTACATACAAACTATCAATTCAAATTTACAGGGTAAACAGATGGGGTAAGAGCTATAAACGGTAAGGCATGGTGGCACCTGTCTAATACCAGTACCCATGAAACAGGCAGACTACAAGTTCAAGGATAACATGGGCCACATGGCAAGATCCTGCCTCAAAAAGAATTAAATAAATAAATAAATAAATAAATAACAAGGCTCAGCCAGTGGATAAAAGCACTTGCTTTGCAAACCTACAGACCTGAGTTTGATCCCTGGAACCCATGTAAAGGTCATGTAAATGGCGGCCTGCATATGTAATCTTGGAACATTCTTCTAAACCTCTGAGTCAAAGTCTGTCCTTCTGGAGGAACACAGCCTATGCTATGGTCAAAGACAGCAATGGACCCTCCACTTATCCCATCTAAGTCCCTGCTGGAAGAAAGCATGAAGTGGCGAAAACAAGGAGCTAAGACCCCACCCTTTAAGGAATACTTCAAGGGAATGCCAGAGGGTACTCAGCTTTTACACTGCTGGCAAGAACTTACAGGGCCTCCTTGGGTGGCAAGGGATGCTGAGAAGTGCAGTTCCTGTTCTGAGTGATGATACTCCCTTTGAGCTCAGACATCTGCTTCTCAGCAGATGGGAATAACTGCTATAAAAAGTCAGCCTGACCGTGTCTAGGGGATAGGAAAAGCGATGTTACAGTGAGTGGGTGAGCAGATTTGGGGCTCCTATATACTACAAATAGCACCTCACAAAGATCCCCCAACAGTCCCCTCCCAGTCCTGCACATTAGCGCTTGCCTCCCAACCTGCTCACTGACTCACTGGAAGCATAACTTACTCCCTCCAGTCTTTGGATAAAAGCCAGGGTTTGGCTACAGTAAACCCTACTAAGATGCAATTTGTATATTAATGTCACTGGAGCTGGCTTATACTTCACTGTAATTTTAGACAAATAAGAAGTGCCATATTAAATCCCAGTCTCAAATGACTTGTTTGATTGATGTAGAGCCATGACAGAGGTATTTCAATGACTCAAGAGGATGCATGGCTAGCGACAAATGAGGGGTCCCGATGTGAAAGATGTTGGAAGCATCAAAGACACAAAAAACTTAGACCTTGGTGTTGTAGGAGGTATAAGACAAAACCCACTAAGCTCTCTCTGCAGAATGCATGGCCAGTGAGGACACTTCATTTTTCCAGATGCTCTAAGACATAGGTTTTCCCATCATCGCCAATTTAAAATAGAAGAAACAAAGACTATGATAACTAATATAACATCCATGGCGTCACACAAAAGTAATATCAATAAAAATCTTAATCATAACACCAATATGCATTTCTGCGCTAGGTACTTTGCTGAGTGACTTCCATATTCATGTAATTTAAACCTCACCATGCCAAAAGTACCTTGAGGTTCCCTCTCATGCTAACTAGGATGGCTCTCATTAAGAAAACAAACAGCAGATGCTGGTGAGTACAGTAGAGGAAGAGCTTTGTACATAGCTGGTGAGAATGTAAATTCCATCCACAGTGGAAATCAGTGCCAACTACCATGTAAGCAACTATGCCCCTCCTGGATGTGCACACAAAGGGATCAAGGTCAGCAAGCTGCAGAGATAGCTGCACAACCATCCATGTACATGGCACACTTGCCATACCCATGCCTTAGAAGCAGCCAAGGTGTCTATCAGGAGATGAATGGATACAGAGCCTGGGGCATGGGCACAAACAGGTTATTGCTCAGCCACAAAGAAAAATGTCATAGAGTATTTACAGGCATATGACTGGAGCTAGAGATTATGGTAAACAAAAGAAGTGAGACTCACACAAATTTTTTTTTCAAATAAACAGGATCTATATTTTTTAAAGGCAAGAAAATATATTCAAGACTATTTAGGAAAAGAGAAGAGGATAAAAGGATAGTGTTGAAGACAAAGGAAGAAATGGATAAGATTAAAATGCATGATATAACTGTATCAAAATTTTGGGAGTAACACATTTTGTACAGTTACAATACACCAAAAAATATAAAAAATAAACCTCACTACAGCTTTGAGACCATTGTAATTTCTATTTTACAAATGGAGAAACTGAGATTTAATAAAGTGAAGAAACAAGTGAAGAACAGCCTATGTACCTCAGCGGAATGCAGGAATCCCCGGTGCAAGCATCCAGCTGTGACCTCAGGAACATCAAGTACACATGGCATGGTCAAATAGGGCTCAGCCCCTTCGGTGAGTCCCTTCCTTTTACAGGGAGGGCCAACAGCAGTCATATTCTGAACACTGAACTTGTCACGGTAAAAATGTGTTCTTGGGTGCTGCTATCTGCACGAGTGAGCTCTGGGACATCTCAGGGGGTGCTTAGAAACAGTGAACCAAGTAGTAGACCCTCTCCACCTCTTCCCAGTTCCTCAACTCCGCCACTGCAGCCCATAGGCAGCCAAGGATAACATGGACAACAGGGTGCAAATGGATTTGAATAAAGCTTTCCTAATGGTCATGAACTTGAGGATGATCATGTATCACCAGATATTGTATTTGTTTTGATCTTTTCAATCGTTTAGAAATTCTCAAAACATCCTTAGCTCATATGCTACAAGTATCAGGAGGCAGGTCAAATTTGACATGTGGGTCTTGGTTTACTGACTCCTGATCTAGGGTGGGTCAAAGCACATGGTCAAACTGATGCTTAGGGAGGTTTCTTTCTCATTTGTAAAAGTGTTCAGGAATATGGTATTGCATTACTTTCTTTCTTATATAGAGACACTAGCAGAAAGCTAGAAACTTCAACTGTAATTTTGGTTCAGGCAATACAGCTGGAGCACTGATGTTCACACCAAAATACTAAATTGGAATGTAGGATTTAAAGACGAAGGACCACACGACCCTTGCTAAGGAGGGCTGAATGTTCCTTACACTGTTCACATGTTCACATATGGGTGCACAGTATCTCGTGGCACTCCTTTAATTTGTGAGAGATTTTATTGCATTTATGTTCCACGTGGCATAGTTAGGAATGCATCAATCTTTCTCTCTTCTATTAATAAGAAAACCTAAAACTCACTGAAGTCAAGTGATTGCATAGTTAATATACTTGCAAAAGAAACTCACAGACAAGGTTGTCTGACTCTAGTTTCTGTACTGTTTTGCTTTGGATGGCTGGAGAGTCTAAGCCAGAGTCATCTTCTGCTTGAAAAGGGGCAGTGGATCTCAGATGCTATAGAGTCTGCTATAGAGTAGTTGCTTCGTACTCCAGAATTCGTAATCCAGACTATTCACTAGTGTTTCAGCTACCTAGCTCCAGGTGCAAGCCAATGTTTATGGAAGGAGGGATTAATCACCCAGAGAGGTGATCCTGTATATTTTCCTGCTGCTCTGGACCAGGAGTGTCCAGTGGGGAAGGGACTACAACCCCTGTGGGGTCCAGAAACAAAGACTGTTTCCAATCACAATGGGAAAAGTGATCAAATCTGGTGTCCTGGAGTGCATGGTACATGCTGGGACCTGGTCAAGGGGCATCTTATGTATCTTAGTTAATCTTCATGGAAACTCCATAAGATAGGCTACTGTATTGAACTCTGAAGATAAAGGAGCAATGTTCACTTAACTGATGCAACATTCTGCAGGAATTGGGGACTTCCAAGTCTTGGGCTCCAAAGTACAGCTCGACCTTCAAATGTGCAACTTTATCCTCCAGCACCCAAGGAATGAAATGCCCCAGCAATGATACGGGTCTTCTGAGTGGACCCTGTGCCGATCTGTTGTCACCAACACATGTCCTCCAGCCTGCTGCACTCACCGCTTCACGGAACCCAAAGCAATTATTCTCTAAGATATCAGAATTTTGGTCACTGAAGTGATAGCACAAATTCTGCCTAAAAAGTGAAGGTCTCAGAGTTTAATCCCCAACATCACTATGCATTTGGATATGGATATTGTGCATTGTTCACACACACACACACACACACACACACACACACACACACACACAAGCATATATGTACAGAGCAGAGAGAGAGAGAGAGAGAGAGAGAGAGAGAGAGAGAGAGAGAGAGAGAGAGATTGTGAGTTTATAAAACACAGGTGGTTTGTGAAGGTGCAAAGAATCATTCCCAAGTTTAACTATGAAGAGGGTGGTGCCCTGGGACACATAGGGCCCCTTGGGAGTGTTCTAGAAGACCCTGATAATAAATTCCTCCTCTGATCAAACTTGGACTGCATTCTTGAGCTCACATTTCACTAGTCTCAAACTTGAACTCATTTTGTCTGTTTATAGCAAGTATCCCATTGGCTCAATTGGGTGAAAATACTGCACCCCTAATAGCTGATAAAATTCTTTATTGCCCTGCACTGCACTGAGTGAATATTCTGCTGACTTTGAATGAACTTTAATGGGTCAGTGTGGATTCTGTTGAGTTACCTTAGCTAGAATTTTCTCTCCATTCCCTTAGTAATTGTACATCCATAACCTCTAGCCCTTTTCCATAATTCTGTTTGACTTTGTATTCATAACAGAGTGCAGTTCTGCACTTCCCCTATGCCAACAGTTCCTAAGTCAAATATGTCACCATCATTTTACCTCCAATTGGCTCTGGTTTTCCTGACACACAGGTGCCACAGAAAGAAGCCACACACAGGCAAAAAAAAAAGACACCTTTGCTTATTTTTAAATCCTATAAGTAAATTACACATGACTTAAAAGCAGTGTGACCCAGCAATTCTGAAACACAGAGTCAAAATACCATCAAGACAATCATGCTCGGACTCCCCCAGATATTATCTGGAAAGGTGTTGAGCCTTGTTTTGCTTAAGCCCCTCATCTATGGAACAGGTTCAATGAGAGCATGAAGATGCGGGCATATGAAGATCAACTCAAGCATGAGTGTAGGTGCCTGGCATGGAGCTAAAACAGTGCAAGTGCTCAGAGGCGGCTATGAATGGTGGCTACGGCACAGTCTTCAGCATGAGACATGAGAGACCAGCCCGGTGGGGGGGCGGGCGGTAGCCTGCAGCATTAGAGTTACAGAACACGCATGGAGTGCCTGGAGTTTTATACAAGTCCTAAGCTCACGAATCAATACAAGTAATTAGAAGAAGGGGTTCACAGAAGGATTCGTGTTGTGAGCGTGCAGCAGCAGAAGAAATTATTTCTAGCTTGGGGAAGAGCAGGCCTTCGAAGAAGGAGGTGATACCTACGATAATGCCATGACTAGGAGCTATGCATCGAGAGGGCCTTTCAAAAGACAGGAGCAGCAAATCAGGGAGGAGCCACTGCCACCCAAGGTCTCATAATGACCACAGCCAGCATCCTTCAGCCACAAACCTAAAATCTCAGGCATTAAGCAAACCAAAGGTCAATGTCTTAGTTGAGCTTCTATTATTGTGATAAACACAATCAGCTAAATCAACTTGAGAAAGAAAGGCTGTATTTCAACGGTCCATCATGAAGAACAGGACCGGAACCCTGGGCAAGCACCTGGATGCCTGAAACAAAGCACAAACCATAAAGTAACGCTACTTCCTGGCTCACTCTGACTGCTCTCCTATACAACTCAGGATCACTCTCCCAGGGGCAGCACTGCCCACGGTGACCTAAGGTCCTCCCACGTCAGTCATCAATCAATCAAGAAAATGCCCCCACAGATTTGGCTACAGGCCAATCAAAGGAAAGCATTTTCTCCACTTGAGTGCCCTCTTTCCAGCTGACTTGTGTCAAGTTAACAACAGCAACAAAAAAATCTAACTGGGACACACTATGTACAGGTGCTCTAACTGTTCTGTGATAATGTCTGGACTCGTCTGATTTAAATAGTTTGATGATTTCCCCCCCAATTTTGTGTGATTGATCATGTTTCATGGCAAAATGTTCAAGAGTCCAGTTACAGGCGACTGTCCCACAATCTGTAGGGAAGTTATTTTCCCTATCTAAAATAGGAATGATGCTAAATTTCACAGCATGTCTCATTTTGAATCAGGATAGTACCTAAGGCTTACCCAGCAATGATTGTGCCCCGGGTTCTCTCCTAGCACTCGATTCCTGATGCAAGGGACCACTGTAGTCTTCATTTTGCATGGATAAGAAAACAGCTGTATTAAGAAGTCAGCAACTTGACCATAATCACACAGCTGGGAAGTTATGTCTCAACACCTAGTCAAGGCTGCTTGGCTCTCTCTATATATTTACATAGCCAAGTAGAAAGTATTATTTTAATGACAGGAAGGATGGCTAGGTTGTGTATCTATTTCCTCCAAACCAAGAAATTCCCTCCTGGAGGAAAGACACAGGCTTGTAAAATTCACAATTTTTTAAAAATTTATAAGGCCCATGAGGTCCCTCTCCAGTGCTATACAAGCACTAAATAATTATTGGGACTGGACAAGAGACTCCTCACTGCAAAAGAGTCATTAGAATTTCTGGTCATGAAGTGGATAAGGAGTACTTTCTGAGATAGAGACTCAAAACCAACATTGACTGCATGAGGAATTATCCCCAAAACAACGCGTAAGTACTTCACTTTCATCGCAGTAACAATGGCAATGCCCCAAGCAGCACCATGAGCCCATAGCACCTACATTCCCTACACTGCAATCAAAGCCGTCTTCCCAAAACACAAGTTGAGTTGCTAACTCCATTCCCCACCACCTGATAAAAATATGCTTATTGTTTACATAAGGCTTCCCATTGTTCTCCTGACAAATCCCCTCCCCTGTCCTTAGTACTCTCCAATGTCTTCTGTCTGCAGGGCGCTCAGATGCCTACCCACACTGAACATTTTGCAATCCTTGCACCGTACTTCTGGGAACATCACCTTTGGCTACGGTGTTTTCTGTGCTCTTTTCAGCTCTAGAAGTCCTCTTTCAAATTTGCCTACTTACCTCTGCGAGGAGTCTGCTGTCCCGATTATCTGTGCTGTTAGAATAACACACACTTCCTCTTTACACCTATTATAGCTATGATTTCAGACTTGTGGATAAGATTTGATTAGTGTGCATTTCTGCCACAAACTTCCTGAAAACGGCTCAGTCTCTCTCTTCCTCATCACTATGTGCCCAACATCATTACAGTCTGTGGTCCATTGCTGATGCTCAAGAAAGTTTGCTGAATGGAAAGAGGGCTGTGGGGATGATCACAGGGAAATTGGGACAATAGATTATTTTGCTTGCTTAAAGCACAGGAGAACATAACCGATTCTTCTTCCTTACATCAGGCCTTTCAACACCCACTTGAATCCTCTGAGATTTTGCCAAGACAGATCTTCTACAAAACAACAGCGTGGTGGGAATGCATTATCAATCTGTTATTGCCAGTCGGAAAATATGACCTTAACACAGTGCAATATGGTCAATCTAGACGACAGGCACTCTTCCTCTGTCCCTCGACATCTCCACTGTAATTTCACAATCCAAAAGACTCCTGTAATTGGGAGAGGATGAAACATCTGGATGTTGCGAACTCGGTCGACAGGTTGTCTATACCATCACCTTCAAAATCGATGCACAAGAAATGAGAGTTTCTTGAGCAACAGAAATCCTGGCTGGCGGCAGAACACAGTGTTTAATCCCCTTCTTCGAGAGAAGCAAGGGCTGTCGGGATTCCCTTAGGGAGTCTCTGGAAACTGGGATCTGGAAATAAGGCAGAGTCTGGGACGGCAGAATGACAACTTCATCCTGAATGTATTTATGCTAGGGGCAAAGGTCCATCATTCGCACCATATTTGCGAAATGAATAAATGAATTCCATAAGTGATCACCACTCTAAGGCCACACTGGTGAAAAAAAAATAGAAGCTGGGCTTCACACTGAAGCGGTTCAGAAAGATCCTGAGCTGAGTACTGGGCTGCACGGAGGCACTAGGCATGGAGGGAAATGAAGCTATGGTACCAATAATGTGATTCCCTTCTCATCCACAAATCTACTGCAGTCTAACCCAAGAGAGAATAAATTTTGGAGACAAAAACGTAAAATCAAGTTGGTGATATCAAAACTCGGAGAGATACAGCATAAGAAAGTGGTTGCATTGCTGTGGGAAATATTTTGGCTTTATCTAAATTTCAGATGCACCTACAGAAGATGCAGGAGTCAGTCTTGTCGCGGCCACCCTCGACCCGCAAGGATGATGCGACCACCGGAGCTCTTCTCACTGCAGTTTATTCCAGGACCTTTTACACTTCTCTCTCTCTTCCCCTCTCTCCTCTCTCCTCTCTCCTCTCTCTCCTCTCTCTCCTCTCTCCTCGGGAAAACCTCTCCCAGCCCTTAAGTAGGCATGGGCTGCCAATCCCGGATTGCCAGGGGGGCACTGCCCATAGGCCCACGCATATGCAAGCAGCTGATAATCATTGTGTTATCATAGCATAAGTCAGGTCTTAGCCATCTCAGTTGATTCCATCAGGTGTGATTCCACGAAGCTCGCTACAAGTCTTGAGGTTAGGGCCAAAGAGATAGTCTCCCAGTTGCAAGAAGAGGCTCATGATGAGAAGGTCACTATACTTGGAGCCTCTGGGCAGAAATCTGGAAGCCAAAACCAGCTTGGGGGTTCCACTGGACAAACTCAGACAGCAGAGGACAATGCACCTCCTTGGGCTATACATTTGCCATACATTTGCTAGAAGTCAAGCTGCACAGAACCCTGACTACACTCCCAGATGTGGCCTGTGGCATCTGTGGCGACACAGGATGCACTAGGTTGGGGGTGGGGCCAGTGGGAAGTATTAGCACTGTTTATAAGACATTTCATCGTTTCGTCCTAGAAGGAATAATATAGTCTGATTTCACGAATGAACTTTAAACTAATTGTTTTTAAGATCAAGTTGTTAAAGTACCAAAGGAATTCAGAGACTCTGCTTTGTGAAACTGGGCTTGAAGTGACCCAGCTATCCGACAGCTGGGCAGATACCTGAAGGAATCTAAGTCAGCAATAAGCAGTCAGCAAGAGTCGACCACATCACCATGTTCTCAAGCAGTCAGTTATGGAATCTGCCAAGGTGCCATCAAGAGACAAGTAAAGTGTAACAAATGCACACATGGAGTTCTGTTCAGCCATGAAGAACAAAATTCTGCCATTTGCTGGGAAAATGTGTTGAAATAGAAATATTATGTTAAGTGCAATAAGCTAGACTCCGAATAACACATTTTGCATGTTGCTTTCATATGTAGAACCTACGTTTAAAAATAGCAAGACATAGAGGTAGAAGGAGCTATTTGGGAAGAGGAGAGAGACCAGCAGGTTGGTGACAGAGTAGAATGGACATGACTGAAGCATAAAATGTACATGTATAAATGACATAATGAAACCACTATTTTATGAAACTGATATGTGCTAATAAAAACAGCACCCATGTTATTTGCAGACTTAAAATATTAAAATTGGCAAAACACCTAATTATATGACATGCTGATGATAAACTCAAGAGGAGAAAATATGCTGTCTTAGCTACTTTTAGCAAGAGGAAATGCATTCAAACATTGTATTTCTAGTTTGTGAAGTTTCTCTTATATGAGAAGAGATAAATAAATCTAGAAAAGAAGGAAGATAGGGAAAGAGGGAAAGACTGACTAAGGGAGAGAGGGAAGGGTTGAAAGGTAAGAAAGAGGGGAAAGGAAGGGAGCGGGAAGGGGGTGAAGCCTAAGAATCCTTGAGCAGATCTCCTAATGTGTGACTGAGGCTCTGGGGGATTCCATCACGGATTAATGTACCTAGAGCCATTCCTAGCTTTCTGCTACCTCCTCAGGTAGAAAAGAAAGTTGCTTTACTGTGCAACTGCAAGGTAAGATGGGTAGAATGGGAAGAAAAAAAAGAAGTAGGGAAATTGACCACATTCTGAAACAAAGGTTTCTGGGGAGTCGCTGCTGACACTGGCTTATTTGGAGTATATAAATCATCCGTAAGTGACTTCTGGTTAAATACTTAAAAGTACAGAGTGCACTGAAGTTCCAATGTGGGAAAATGCCAAGCAGATAAGGATAAACAAACAACAAGCAGAAATGACCATAGATCTCCTCTAGGCCAATAATGCTTTAGTCTCACCAAGTCTTTGTCAAGATTAAATAAAAGTTGTCATGAATGTCCTTGGACCCATGCAAAAAGGAAAACAATGATGATTATGACTATGCTGGGGTTGATGTTGGCCTTACAAGAAAATTTGATCACTGAGCAAAAAATGGACCTTAATGGAATCTGGCACTTTATTTATTCATTCACTGTAACTCTCTGTCTGTCTGTCTGTCTGTCTGCTGTCTGTCTGTCTACCCATCTATCATCTATCCATCATCCATCATCTATATCTATCTACTATCTATCTATCTGCTTGAGATGAGGTCTCACTATGCAACCTTGGCTGGCTTAGAATCCACTATGAACACCAGACTGATCTCAAATTCATCTAGATAAGCTTGTCTCTGCCCCCCACATGCTGGGAGACAAAACAGATATTTTATGAGAGTGACTTTTTTTCCATATATAATTATCCTCTCAACTATGCCTTGTTTTGTTATGTTGTGCTTGGCTGAATAAAAATACCACATCCAAATTTAAGTTAAAGAAAATAACTGTATTAAAGCCACTCACATTTTCAACAGTACCCCAAATGACATAGGATATCTGCTCATGAATAATTGGACAGAACAAAAACAAAACCTTTTTGTCACTTTGCCACCTTCACTTGACTCTCCTCTAGTTATCACAATGCTGAAGAGAGGGCTCAGTTGACACAATGCTTGCCATGTAAGCATGAAGTTATAACATCAGATCTTCTGCACCCACAAAAAAGCCAAGCTTGATGGTGAAATGGGCACTGGAAGGCAGAAACAAAAGAATACCCAGAGGTAGCTGGTTACCAGTCTATCCAATTGGTAAGCTCTGGACCCAGGGAGAGACTCTGTCTCAAACACAAAGTGGATAGTGATCGAGGAAGACACCCAACATTGATCTCTGGCCTCCATATGCATCTCTACCTATGTACATGTTTATACCTCAATGCATATACACTATGCATACATTCACATGCATACAGATTTTAAGTGTAAGCATTATGTATCTTAGCGCTTTTATAACCTGCACTAATAGCACAGATATGCTCAGCCTGTTGCCCCACAGCACTCAAGACTGGCAGTATTCTTGAGTCTGGTGTATTTGACTGTATCAATTCTAGTTTTTGCTAGAATAGCTTGTATATCTTCTATGGGATTCTCCAGGAAGCACGTTGGTAGAAAAGTTTCCATAGCCTCTGATGTTTAAGTATGTCTGAGAACTTAAAATACAGTTAATAGCTGGCAGTCAGCAGGGGCTTCCTTTATGGACTTTATTATTAGTGTTATTGGTATGGTTACAGTTATCATTGTACTTTAATGAAGAGGACTGTATTCCGAACTGCTCAATTTATTCACTTACTATTTAAGACAAGGAAATGAGATGTCTAAGCACTGCAGACTTCATTTTAAAAATAACAGTGCAGAAGTCACACATTACAGTACATTTTAATATAAATTAAAAGTCTCACAGAAGGAATAGTATGGAGAGAGTAAGCCATGCAATACTGGAGGTACCTTCAGCTGGGCTTAGTATGCAAGAAGCCTTGGGCTCCACTTCCAGGGACATATAATAATTATAATATAATATAGTAAAATGTAATATAAACACATAAAATAGAAACTCAGCCTTGGTGATGAAATTCTTCCCTTTTTCAGTGCTTGTGTAGATACAGGGAATGTCAGAGAGCTAGCTCTTGTGAACTTCCAGTGACACCTCTCCCTCACACCATTAAAGTGAAGGCAAAAAGCCCCAGGCATGTGATGGCAACACTGTGATACTTGCTGCCCATAAAACAGCTGCAGTCAGCTTCCCCCAGGAACTCTATTAGCCATAATTCACATCCTGTCCATCATGCCATGGATACGCTATCATCTCTTGCTTCTCCTCCCCCAGTCTGCAAGTTTGGGATCACAAAACTGAAAACATTACAGAGCCCATCATTTGGCACAGTCCACACTATGTATGTCTTGCAGCAGACAAGGCCAGAAGCAAGAAATACAGGCAGGGTCTCTTCATCATCCAAGTCCTTTCAACCCTTACTTTCAGTGAACAATTTCCTGCCAATAAATTAAGTTGTTCCTTATATTTTGAGTCATTCATGAATATTTGGTAGATCATCTATCACAAGTCATGCATGTCTGAAGACAGATGGAAGATGCTACCCTCATAGAAAAATGTCCTAATTGTGGAAGACAATAAAGAACCAAACTGCACGCAAATATAGGTTTGCTAAGAAGGGCACAAAATAGAGTCTAGGAAAGGCAGTAACTGTGGGAAGCTGGGAGAAAGTTCCTTGGTCTGCATAAAACCAAAAAGCCTTCTGGGCAGTAAACATCTGAGTCGACACATATTAGAAAGCACCAGGTAAGTGAAGATGCAAGAGAAAATTGTCCCAGACACAAGAACAACAAGTGCCAAGCCCCTAGAGTAGAAATCAATTATATATGTTCAAGGCATCAAAATACAATCATTGGTTAAATTCAGATGGTCAGGAGGACAAAGGAAAGAAATGGGAAATGGAGAGAAATCCAGAAAGTGCTTCACTTTGGCAGTGAAGGACTTGTCTGAGACTGCAATCCTAAAGCTCGTAATGCTCCACAAACATTCCCAACTCATTTGTTAGTATAGTTTTCCCCTGAGGATTATTTAAGCCAGATTACTCAAGAGCTATTCCTCTGAAGGTTAGTGTTCAATACAAGAAACATCTCAGGATTAGGTACTTTTAGCATTTTTATCCATCTGGTCAACCTACTTTAGCCTACAGTCCCTCAACAGAACTGCAGATTCCCTAAACACTTGAGTTGTTCATGGCTCTTGTAAATACTCAACTCCAGAAACTTAGTGTTCCCTACTAACTCCTATGGTCAAGGCTTGAAGAGTCTCTAGAGCACAGAGTTCTCCAAGACCACAGCACACCTAGACCTGACCCTAACATTCCAGTCCATCCTGCCAACACCTGCTTACACTGGGGACTGCACAACTATCTTTCATCTTGTCTTGTCAATTAGTCTTCCCATATTGGACGCTCTGGAACCACGGAATGCTTGTTCTGAGCCTGTGTCCTCTTCCTACTAGTCAGAATTCTACATGGTCCAGTTTCTCCTCTCCCTTGGCCTTGTGCCTAATCCTATCCTGATCATTCTCTTGTTAGGGCTCAATCACAACTCACAGTACTGCTAAGCTCAATCACCACATTAATTCACTGGACTTAGCTCCAAATAACACTTGGCAGTTTCAGAAAATCAAATTTGGAGATTTGTCACATGTGAGGACATTTTAAAAAATGATGTTCCAGATTCTGACAATTTCCAAAGAGCAGTTCCAGAAAAGCTGAAAAATTATCAAGCAATTGGAATAATGCTGTGACCTCTCAAGGGTCTTGGGGAGAAGGACCACATTCGCGGTAGAGCAACAAAACAAGCCTATCTGTCAATAAGCATCTCCATTACCCACCACCTTCCCCATGCATTTGTCACCATAACATTAATGATAATTTGGGGTCTGGATTCGTATCTGGTAAATTAGATACCAAAGTGGGAAATGACTTGAGTATTTGCATTTTGGGCAGCAAACCCCTTTTGTGGTGTGATTCTAGACCATTCATCATTCTGGCCACCCTATTTTATTTTTTTAATTTTTTGAGAATTTAATGAATGAGTTCTGTGTTTACATTATTTCTGCACCTCCTTCTCCTTTTTGCAATTCCTCCCACTCTGATATGCCTCCCCCTCCATTCTAAACCTGTGATCTCTTATTATCTTAGTATTATTGTTACACAAACATATATGTATATATAACTACACCCTGCTGAGTTCACTTAGTGTTGCTTTTTTGGAGAAGGGTTTAGAGATGACTACTTAGTATAGGCTAAGCTATCAGAGGACTTGTTATCAGGGGACTAATTCTTGTGCCAACAGTCAGTAATTGTCCTTAGCACTTCACATGGGAATGAGATTTCCCCTATCCATATTGGCATGACAACTGGCATTGCCATTGTGCTGATCTTACTTGGACAATCACATTATTGAAGTGTTATTGGTGTAGCTTCTCTGTCATATATGTAATACATGATATCAAAACAGATGTCCTCATTCTCTGGCTCTTTACAATGTTTCCTACCATCTCTTAGTCAGTATTCCCTGAGCCTTAGATGTAGGAGTTGCATCATGAGTGTATCAACTGGGCCTGGAAACTCCAAAGTCTCTGCATTTTGACCAGATGTATATTTCTGTAATGGTCTCCTGCTACAAGTTAGGCTTCTTTGATGAGGGGTGGGAGATACACTTATCTATGGCTATGAGGATAAGAATGTAGATTACAGTTAGAGGCTATGCTGGTTTTGGAAAGAGGGAGTATCAGGTTTTCTCTAGAATTTATGATAGTACCAGTCACAGGTAGTTGGCCAGGTTTGCATGAATTCCCTCCTACTGAACAGGTCTTAAGTCCACTTAGACAGCTGCTGGTTACCCTCAAGATATAAATGCCACTATTGCACCATTGAAGCCAGCTTGCCATTCTAGTCATTATTATGGCTCATAGGCTTTGCAGCTGAGTATGACCATTGATTCCTTTAATCTCTTGGCAGTTTGCATAGCACTTTGGGATAGTTCCAGCTCAATTCCTCTAAGTCCTTATCCAAAGTATGTGATGTCTTCAGCAATAGAGACTTGCCTTCAAATGCCAGGAAGCAACCAAGAACAATGGAAATAACCAATATTGTTTAGGAGGGACTACTGACCCCTTACCAAAGGGAGGGTTCCTATGCATGATGCTAGAATTTTTGTTAGTCTATGGGTTTTTGGGGGAGAGATACCAAATGGCATAATATATGTCTTGATATATGTGTATGTTTAAATAAATGTAAATTAATATGATTCTCTATGAGTTCAAAATATCTACAATGTTTTTAGTCACTCTTTCTTCTTTCTCCCTATCTATTGTTCTCACTCTTCACTTCCTGGTTAATCACCACCTTTTCCTACCAGTTCCCCTAGCCACCTTATTTTCATTCCATAAGCATTTTTTTCAAAAGATACTTATGACAAAATTCTTTCCTTCCAGTGCAGTTTGACTATACAAGAGGCATGTATAGTCAGTTTCTTTCCACTATAGGCAAACTAGTGGTCCTCAAGCCATACTCAATGTGGCTGCCTAGTTATGACCAATACCAAATTTTTTAAATGCTATTATAAGGGGTGCATGAAATCTCTTAGCAGGTAAGGTACCCACTGCCACGCCCAGCAATGTTAATTCAATCCATAGCACCTGTAAGCAGGAGGAAAAAAATAACTCCTACAAGGGGTTTTTTCTCCAAATGCATGCCATGAAATGGGCATAACCACACAGAGTGATGCAAACATACCAAAGCACACATACACAGACAGTCATACAAACACACACACACACACACACACACATACACATACATACACACACACACACACATACATACACACACACACACACACACACACTACATAAATAAGTAGGAAATGTTCTGTTGTGGGCATTTAACAATTAAAACATTCTCCATAAAATCAAGAGCTCAATGTTTTCTCAACTAAATTTGAAACCTGGCTACATTAGATCCACTTCTCTTAAAGACAACAAACAGCCTTT
This sequence comes from Microtus pennsylvanicus, assembly GCF_037038515.1. Lineage (NCBI taxonomy): Eukaryota > Metazoa > Chordata > Mammalia > Rodentia > Cricetidae > Microtus > Microtus pennsylvanicus. Next base: position 65,422,772 of record NC_134583.1, on the reverse strand, counting down.
AAAAGCATCTGCTTCCTTTCCCACCTGGTTCAACGTGCTCACAGACATCCGTCAACCAATCAATTGACAATAGTAAACAAATCTGATTTGGAGTCAGAAGGGCCAGCTTGATGCATTCAGCACTCCCTGGTCTGAACTGATCCCTTCCTAGATGCACAGCATCAAACCTGACAAGGAGCACACAGTCATCCACAAGACACAGCTGCCACCCTTTCAGGAAGAACAGCAAAGGCACAGTTACTAGCCATTCACACTCACTGTGAAAGGGAGACATGATGTTGCAAAAAAAAGCAGAAACTACCAAAGACTCGAAAGACCCACCCTGCCCAGGAGATCCGGGGAAGCCTTCTCCCTGGCATTTAAACTGGGCCTCAACATCAAGGGTAAGTAGGCACAGCTCATGGGAAATGGAGGAAGGACAGTTTGAGGCCAAGGAAATGCCAAGTGCACAGGCCTGAAGGCGGGAAGGTTAGCACATCTGGGAACTGAAAAACAGATTTCTTCTTTTGTAACACCTTGTGGGGGTTCGTTGGTGTTTCCTTTGTTAAGAACTGGCCCTAGCTCCCTAGCTCCCGATCACAACAGTTTCTCCAATACACACATTATTGCTGAGAAAGAGACAGATGTTTGTGCTATTACCTGGATTTCTACACACAAACTCATGAACACTGGCAGGAAAAAAAAAACCACTTCATCTCCTAAAAAGACAATGAAATATCTATAACTCATAAACCCCCTACCTTTCAGCCAGTAAGAACAAAATGGAATTATGCTCTTCTTCCATAACCAAATTGCCCTTGCTCTCCATCTGCCTGCCAACCATTTCCCAGGGATTCTCTGGCCCTCTTGTGGGTCCAGACTGTGTTCTTAGTTGCAGTTTTCTCGGTGCTTCTGGACTGACTTGACCCTGCCCTTTGGTGACTAAGGTTGATGCTGTACATGGCTCTGGAAAAAGAGTATTGCTGTTTAGTCAGCCCTGCTGACCTTTACACTGGCAAGTAGGTCAGAATCCAGATGCACTTCCAAGCTGAAAAACTGCATTGCTACTGCTAGCCGCCCTAGGAAGCCTCGGCCAGGGACCCACCCCCAGGCCTACCCACTCCCCTTCCGTCTCTTGTGGCCAGATGGACACTGGTTCTTGACCTGCAGCTGGGGATTCTCATTCACTAGGCAATCTTGAACTAATTGCTAAATCTATTTCTTCCTCTGTGGTGTAGAGTGCCCTTACTTGCAAGAAGACACATTCCAGGACTTTCACAACTACTTGGACCACAGACAGCGTCAAACACTATATATACACTGTTTGTTTCCTACATGTTTATATCTACCAATGGTGACGTTTAATTTAGAAATTAGGCACAAGAAAAGATTAATAACATTTGAGAATAAAACTGAACAATTATAGCAGTGCACAGTTAAAAAAAACCCACTTGAAGTTTATGTGTTGTTTATTTCAGGAATTTTCCAGTTAATGTTTACAAACTGCGGTTTGTAAACAGGTTACTGAAACTCTTGAAAGAGCAGCCCCAGCTGAGTAGGGAGGTGGGGACAACCCAAGTCACAAATATGCTCGAGTACTTTCCATTGCTTTCACGGACTGTGTAGCCAAATGTCTGAGAAAAACCATTTAAAAGGGGGAAAAACTGATTTGGGCTTTTGGTTTCAGAGATCTCAGCCCACAGTTCATGGGTTTCATTGCTCTCAAGTTCTCAGCAAAAGAGACTGCCATGACACACAGGCATATGGAACAAGATTGTTCCCCTTATAGAATCTAGAGAATAGAGAGAACAACAGGAAGGAGGGCAAGAACAAGATAAGGCCTTCAGAGACTGGCCCTAATGTCCTCCACCACCAACAGGCCTTCGGTTATGAATATAAATTCATGAATGGATTAACTGGCTGATGAAGTAAGAATCCCCCTGATCCAACCATCTGCCAAAAGTGTCCGTTAGTACCACTAACTAGAGATTAAGTCCTTGATGTCTGAGCCTGTTGGAGGAACATTTCATCCTTGGACTAGAACTTTCAGTATGTTTTTTTTTTTTGAAGCTGCATCTCTAAGAACTATGTTTGCTTGTGAACCTTTTAGTTTCATATCCAAGCACTGTCTGCTGCCTCCCATAATAGATGGTCATATAGTCCCTGGTCCAACTTCACCCATTCTATTACCATGCATTTTCATCTTCCACAATAACTAGAATCCAGCTATTGCAGATGTGTCAAAAAAGCAGATTCGCACAGCCACTTCACTCCATTACAGGAAAGACAATTGAGAAATGAAGGAGGAGACTTCATACGGTCTGGACACCCTGTCCACTAAAGCCTCCCACAAGAGATCAAAACTGTCACCTAGGGGAAAGCTATGACTGGTATGTCAGCAACAACAAGTCCAAACTGGATGGTGTAGACCAAGACCATACATCTTAATCCAGGCTCCTGGGCACCACAGATGACACCCAATACTCAGGGTCCCTTGAACACACAGGCATTTTGTACCCCACTTTCTCTTCTTGGGATGTCCTGCCTTTGCTATTATCCCCAAGAATGAAGAGGATCATATGAGTTTCCCTTTATAATTTCCCTTGCAAATAAGAAAATAACAACGCAAAACAATAAGGAAACAACTTGCAGAGAGATAAGGGGAGAAAAACCCAATCAACAGCCCTCTGTAAATCCCTGGGCAGTGTCACAGCTTTCCAATCCACCCAGCCATCATCTCGTCCCAAAGTTATCACCTGGATGACTGAAAACTGCAAACCTTGTGTGACTCAGTATTGCAGTGCACTCTAAGATCGAGGATTGGCATCGAGTTTATTCAAAGCCCACAGAGAAACACAAGGTCTCCAGAGTCCCAAACCCAACACTGGTGAGCACCAAGCACAAGTATCTATCAGCACTAAGGCTACAGACAAACTTTCTAAGTTTGACTTTAAACCCCTACTCGTCCTCTCAAAGACTCAGTTTCACTGATGACATGAGATTATGTTAGACCCAGACAGAAGCTCAGGCATGTGCTGCCATTTCCCCTTTCTCTGCAGAGATGCCTTTTGTGGAATTTAATACCCTTGGCTATACAATACTCCAGTCTGGTGTTGAGAGTTCCTTGGGGGTGCAGCGAGACTATGAGCCAGCATTGTCAACCTCTTTATTCCCTGCATGAACCATGCTCCTGGTACACACAAAGTTGCTGTGGAGGGACTCATGAGGCGATGACCAGCATCAGCTTTGCCTCATCTTTCCTATCATCAGTTACACTCTCTGGTCACATTTATCTTGTTGTCAAACAAAGCTAAAAGTACCGTATTATCTCTATTTTCCATAAACACATCCTGAGCTGATGGTGAGATTATTATTTATACTTCAATACAATTTTTTTTTCCATTCAGTTGTGTCTTTCTAACTTTTCAGTTTGGTAAGATAGTTTTAAGTTGTGATTTCTTTTTTTTTTTTGTTTTTTTTTATTGAGAAAAGGAAGAAAAAAAAACAAGTATCCACCTCCCCCCAGCCTCCCATTTCCCTTCCCCTCCTCCCACCCTTCACCCCCTCCTCCCACCCTTCTCCCCCTCCTCCCACTCCTCTTCCCCTCCCTCTCCAGTCCAAAGAGCAGTCAGGGTTCCCTGCCCTGTGGCAAGTCCTAGGTCCTCCCCCCTCTGTCCATATCTAGGAAGGTGAACATCCAAACTGGCTAGGCTCCCACAAAGCCAGCACATTGCGTAGGATCAAAACCCCATGCCATTGTCCTTGGCTTCTCATCAGCCCTCATTGTTCGCCATGTTCGGAGAGTCCAGTTTTAACCCATGCTTTTTCAGTCACAGTCCAGCTGGCCTTGGTGAGCTCCCAATAGATCAGCTCCACTGTCTCAGTGGGTGGGTGCACCCCTCGTGGTCCCGACTTCTTTGCTCATGTTCTCCCTCCTTCTGCTCCTCATTGGGACCTTGGGAGCTCAGTCCAGTGCTCCAGTGTGGGTCTCTGTCTCTATCTCCATCCATCACCAGATGAAGGTTCTATGATGATATGCAAGATATTCGTCAGTATTGCTATAGGCTAGGGTCATTTCAGGTTCCCTATCCTCAGCTGCCCAAGGAACTAACTGGGGACCTCGGCTTGGGCTCCTGGGAGCCACTCTAGGTTCAAGTCTCTTGCCAACCCTATGGTGGCTCCCTTATTAAGTTGTGATTTCACTGGGCTTTTTAAATACCTACCATCCCAGCATGGCATATTCTGCTTACCTAATTACCAGACTTCTAGGTCCTCATAAAAATTACTGGTTAAAATATTGAAGCTGAACGAATGTGGAGGTGCACACCTATAATCTCAGCATTTGAGAGGCTGAGGTAGGAAGAGTTTGAGGCCAGGCTAAGCTACATAAAAGCTGTAAGGATACATAGCAAGGCTCACTCTGTCTCAAAAAGGAACAAATAAATAAATGAGTTGAAGATGGTAGTTCATGACTGTAGCCCTAGTTTTCAAAACAAAAGGAAACAAGAAACAATTTTTATCAGGACATAACTGAACACAAACCCAAGGGATAATGAATGGAAGTCACCCAATACATACAAAGAATTGCTCATTTCACCTAGAAATCTATACGCTGTTATTATCATCAACAGAACATATCTCTGTAGAAGGAGCATGGGCTGCTTCCCACCACTGGGCTAGCTTTACCTGAAATAATTACACAGAAACTGTATTCTTTTAAACACTGTGAGGCCCATTAGCTCTAACCTCTTACTGGCTAACTCTCACATCTTGATTAACCCATATCTAATAATCTGTGTAGTACCACGAGGTAGTGCCTTACCAGTAAGATCTTTTTGGGGGGGGGAGGTGGAGGTTCGAGACAGGGTTTCTCTGTGGCTTTGGAGCCTGTCCTGGAACTAGCTCTGTAGACCACGCTGGTCTCGAAGTCACAGAGATCCGCCTGCCTCTGCCTCCTGAGTGCTGGGATTAAAGGCGTGCGCCACCATCGCCCGGCACCAATAAGATCTTAACCTTCATCCATCTTGGAGAGGAGAGCTATGGCGACTGCCTCACTGCCTTCTTCCTCCCAGCATTCTGTTCTGTCTTCCCCGCCTATCCATGTTCTTGACCTATCAGGCCAAGCAGTTTTCTTTATTAATTAACCAATGAAAACAACAGATAGATATAAGACCCACCTCCATCATTTTCCCCTTTTCTGTTTAAACAAAAAAGAAGGCTTTAACTTTAACATAGCAAAATTACATATAACGAAACAGTTATCAAGTAAGAATTACAGTTACAATAATTATATCTATTTTATCTTTTATCATAACTAAGGAAACCTATAACTATTTATTCTTCAACTCCATCAAAGACTCCAGAAGGATATAATATTACCTAAGTAAACAAGAAATCCAAAACTCTAGAAATGACAGAGACATCTCGCTGCCTGTACAGTCACCCAAAGTTCCTCTGTACCACTGGGGTAACCATCTTTGGCCTTCAGGCCCATAGTATCCAGCAGACTTTTCCATGAAGCAGGAAATTTATGGGCATTTATTTTATGGGTGTTTTGCCTGCATTTATGTCTATATGAGGTGTCAAATCACTTTAAGCTGGATCACAGACAGTTGTGAGCTGCCATGTGGGTGCTGTAAATTAAACCCGGGCCTCTAGAACAGCCAGCACTCTTAACTACTGAGTCATCTCTCTAGCGCCCCCCCATCTTGCAGATTTTTTAAGATAATGCTTTTGGGGGGGGCAGGGGGAAAGCTTACCCTAAAAGTTTCAATTGTTGGGTTTTGAAAACCTCAAGTATTCTTAAAAAAAAATTAACATTATAACAGCTTCACCAAGAAACTGGGAAAAAGTTGAAGTCAGTCCTGTGGGTGAATGGATTAAGAAACTCAGTTTACAGGTGCTGAATAGAACTGTGCTACAGTATCATGGAGGAATCTTAAGTCACGTGGCTAAGTCTAAGAAACCAACACATGAGTCTAACAAGGCTGCTGAGATTTCACTGAATGATCCACACAGGTGCCCTTCTGAAAAGAATGAAACTAGAGAGAGTGAGGATGTCGGTGGATGCTAAGGTCGTGGAGAGGGGTGGAGATCGATGCATAAGAATACAGTAGAGCATTGTTAAGACACTGGACGCATCCTAAATGACACTATGATGGATGATATGTGTCGCAACCCACAGAATGTGCATCAGCAGGTGTGGCCTTAAACCAAGACAGCTTTCTGGTAAGAGGTTTTGTACAGAGAGCACTGTGTGCCTGTTGAGGTGGAGGGTGGGTGGGCCACTTTAGTATCTTCACTACTTCTCCAAAAACTAAAATTTATATTAAACTATCCCCACTCTCTGATATCACTGCATTCTTGTTTCCAAAATTAGAACAACGGATTGAGAGTCATTATGGAGGGATGTTCACCACAGTTCACACCCAGTCCACATGAATTCTGGGGCTCATGAAATCCATTCTTGACATTTTCCTGTCAGGTCAACTCCATTGTCAAGGGCTTCGAAGTGATACAAGTCCAGGCTGCCACATACGTAGCTCCAACAAGATGCCAGTGGAAGGTAAAACCCCCTGCTGAGGACACTACCAGTATCACAACAACTGAAATGCCACTAAGGACTTTCTCTTCAGTAACATTTGATCCTTAGAGCTCTTTCAGAGTGGTTAGTGAAAGAACATTCTTTCTTGTCTCTTAGATCTGATTCCATCTGGAATTAGGCCAGGTTAGACCATTATGGTCCACTTGATTCTCATGCTGGCACATCTATAGGTTTGTTTTGTAACAAGGTCTGGCTATGTAGCCCAAGCCAGCCCTGACCTGAAGGCCCTTCTGTTTCCCCCTCCTATGTGATAGGATTGTAAGTGTGTACCACTATGCCTGGCTCTACCTCTGTGTTCTGAAGATTCTGCTTTCTATCTAACCCCCAAACAAACATCATCAGTTCCATAGCTGTTTCTGTTAGGAAGAGGCTTCTAGACCCCACGTAAGAGCCTGGCTACCTACTCTCAATCCTGAAATGCCTTATAATATCCATTGAGCAGAAGGCTAATGAACAAAACAGGAAATAGACATCAAGAAGTAAGTAGGAAACACATCTATCTGAGATGTAAAAATCAAGAGTCTCAAGGTCAACAGGCATTGCAGCAATCACCTGACCTTCTTAGGAAAGCTCTGAAGACTATCACCAGCCCTGGAAAAGTCAGGTTGGTACTCCTGGGTGTGGACAAAGCATACAAGCAGATAAATCTGCAAAGACCATTGTGACAACTGGCATAAAGTCCATACAGAAAGATCAACCTTCACCATGGCATCTGAATTTTGCTTTCTGCTCAGAGAAACTATGGAAATGCAGATTTTCTTTGTCTATAATAAATCTCACTTCAAACGTAACTGAAGGTGGAAAGTCAACAGAAGGCACCTCTGTTTGGGGTGATGTTTCATCTGAGAACCAATTATCACTAGGAAGAGTGTTTGAGAATTAGGGAAACTAACCTTTTCTAATCTGCTGTCTAAGAGAGAGTCCTCTGCAGCCAATCAATAATGGTTGTGGTGAAGAGGCCCGCCAGAAGTCTCTCTCTTCGCCTCCACATCAGTAATTAAACCCGGTTTAATGAGATTGCCCGAGAGCTGGGTGTCTGTCTGAGTGCAGAAGCAGACAGCAGCAGTGAGTGAGAGCGACTTGCACAGGAAGCACATATCCAAGCAAAACAGCAGCTGAAGCTGTTAGATGTGAGTCATCCCAAGCCTCTCCAAAAAAACATGAGCTGTAGAACTGGAAAGCAGTTGCCTGCTTGCATAAACAGGTAGCTATGGTTACCTGTCACAGTGACCATGAACAAAGGATGGAAAGGGGAGAAAGTCAATGGTGGTCTGCTCCTTCCTCTCATTTTTGGAGCGAATTCCTAAATCTCACCATTCTTTTCGAGAATGCTATCTGAAGCCTGGGTTTGGGCTCCAGACATTACTCAGCCTAAGGGTAGTTTAACCCTTCCACCTTGGACAGGACTCTTCATGCAATGAAGTCGTGTTAAGTGGGACAGCGAGAACAAGCAAGCACTGGAGAGCTTTCTGCAGTAGAGTGGACCTTACTTTTAGGGCAAAGCACAGTGATGGTCCCCTTGCTAACATCTGCTCTAGCAAGTATGCACTGCTGGGGGGGGCAGTAGTGTCCCTCCAGGTAAGAAGAGCCCACATGAGGAAGCTGTCAGGTTGCTAGGAGTTACAGAGTGGGAAGGACTCAACTATACTTGTCAAGAAGCAGGTGGCAAAATCGACAGCCACCATAGACTAAAAGCAGTAGACTATCAGCCAAGGACGACAAATAGGAAGAGTAGTTACAGGGTCCACACAACACACGTCTCCAGCTATGGAGAGTAAAGATTAGGGAGATGAGTGTCAATACATATTTGCCCCCTTTTCTTGAAAAACCACCTTGGGGGGTCCCAGGTCCCTCATAAATGAACTATTTCTTCAAAATGTGAACTTTGGAAGCAGATGCAGCCTCCACCACATCCCCTGGAAGAGCTGGAAAGCCTTGGACGCGCCTCAGCAGCTGGGGTGTTGGCACCCCCAGTTGGAGCCATATGGCTTGCTTCACTGCACATAAATTACCTTTGGGCACTTAAGCTAAACAAAAGGTGTAAAATAATTCTGCACTTGAACAACAGCCTCCCCTTCCCAGAACCGTTTTCCACCAAACAGAATCTATCTGCATAAGCCTGTGCCAAATGCATCCCAGCCAGCGACTCTGTGATTTAAGGTCAGCTATTTCTTGTCTCCGTCCTCCATAATGAAGCCAGTCACATTTTATTGCCAAATGGCCCTGGTAATGCCTCTGTAACTGCCCATCCAAGGTGCTTCTGCTTTCGGGAATAAAGAACGAATCTGAATTTCACCAAGATAAACTCGTGGCTCGGTCAATACATCGAATGGTTATCGCTTGCGCCCCGCACTTTATCTATTTTTAGGCCTTGTTCCCGAAAGGAAATAAAAATGTATTACCTGCATGTGGAGGGCCTGGGGGAGTGGAGCAGCATCTGGGAACTATTTCCTGGAGGGCAGGGAGGCAAACACAGCAAGGCCCTCATGGCTGGTGGAGAAGAATGCAATAGTTATGAGAAGGGGTGTGGGGGGTTACAGAAGACAAAAGTCCCTGCCTGTAGCACCAGCCTCGCATGTGACAGGCATTTACTCAAGGCTGGTCCTCGGTGCTGCAAGCATTTCCAGGGAAAGAACTGAAGACTTGCAGGGTGGTTTCATTTGAAATCTTTGCTAGAATGGGCTCTAGTTCTCTTGAGAAACTCACACTATTCTGCCCCTTTTGGGGTGGCCTATCACTCTGTTTCATACATGAAGTAAGCGTGATGCTCAAATACCAGAGTGTCAATCCCAAAACAAGCTTTTAGAGACTAAATATTACCTCCAAATTCTCTCTCTCTCTCTCTCTCTCTCTCTCTCTCTCTCTCTCTCTCTCTCTCTCTCTCTCTCTCTCATTCTCTGTCACTCTCTCTAGCTTTATCGATGGCACTTACTCTCCTGCTGTGGATCATTTCCTGTTTGTTTTGTTTTGATGTTTTGTTTGTTTATGTTTTGCTCTTCTTTTGAGGCAAATAGTCACTCTCTATATATCCTCAAAGTCAGCAATATTCAGGCCTCAGCTTTTTAAATGCTGCAAACATTTTTGGGGGCTTTTTGTCACTGACAGAATATGTGATATACACCATTGAAGCTCACGGTCTGAGCAGGTTTCTCCTTGATTTGTCCCCACGCACTCATTACAACATCATGGCGCCAGGAGCGCGTGGCAGAGAAGAGTTGTACAGTTAGCACAGCAGACCGAAAGCAGAGAACAGTGAAAAGAGAGGAAGTGAACAGAGACCTCACTCATGGACCCACCCCACTTCTGCTAGCTATGCCGCACCTCCTAAAGTTCCACACCCTCTAAAAATAGTGTTAACAAGGTAGAGCAAAGCAATGAGAGCGTGAGCCTGTGGGGGTATTTCCTATTTAATCCATCATGAACACCAATGTATAAGACGGTGGTTGCTCCACTGGCTGAGGTTCTGGAGTGAAAAGAAGCAGAACAGAGCCATCAGCCCAACCAGGATGGACACAGGACAAAAGTGATGAGATCAACCCTCGTGTCTCATGCTGCTGAGACCCAGGCGGTGCATGTGCTATAATTCCAAGGCTGGGAATTTTTCTTTCTCTGGGAAAAGCCAGAAACTGTTAACACTCAGGACTCTCCAGGAGATGGAAAAAAGAGGAGTTTATATTTACCTCCCATCTGTCACTCACACCGAATTACACTGGATCCAGTCATACCTGAAGCCTTCATTACCCCTTTGAATTTTTTGAGTTAATTGAGTGCTCTGTTATCAAAGTCAGCTTGAATGTCTTCCTGTCACTCACAAGTAAGAGTTCCCAACATTTTGAAAAGAGAGAACGGTATTTCTCAAATAGAAGCTGTCAATAGCATAGGGGTCTCCAGAATTTCTGTAGGAAAGGATCAAAACAGGAAAGCCAGGAAATACGTGTCTGGCCTCACACGTCGTGTTAGAAGAGTCCGTTCTTTCCATGCTGGCCTCATCCAGGACCGCTGACGCTCTCTGGGGTAAGGCTTTGAAATCAACAGGAACACCCTTGAGTTTTCCACTTAGGATGAGCTAAACACATCAGCCATTCCTTCTCCTTTCCTGGTGCCCTTTGAGGATCACATTTGCCTTGAGATTGTGGTAATAATACCGGCTTTCCAAATGCTTCCTTCCAGTCAAGGCCACATCACCTGAGACATGTTCCCTCAGAGAATCCAATCACTTCACAGCCAAGTTCATCCTAAAGCAGCCCCAGTCCCTGCCTCTGGACTTCACATGGAGCTAAGGATACAAGAAAGATCATCATCGGGGTCATGGATTAGGGAATGAGGCTAGAAAAGCTACAGTAGACTTAGAACACACCCAGAATTCCTTCTGTACGTGTTTGAAGATGACTTTTAACCTCCGTGTGCCTCAGTTTCATCTCTGAGGCAGGGTGGCCTTCACTGTCCTCCTCCTTCTAGTTCTTTTTTTTCTCCCCCACTGGGTTCCTGCACTTGAATTGCACTCTCAGCCCAAGCCCGCTTGGAATTAGTGCTGTCTTAATGCTCTTCCCTGCTCAGGCAGAATGCTGAACACTCATCATCCCTCCGTGGCTACATCATCTTTGACTTGACCTTCTCGATTGCCTTCAAGGCTGTAGATAAAAAATGCTTGGATTGGATCAGTGCTCAGAGCTCAGCTGACCTTGTGGCCAGGAGGACTCATAACACAAAAGCAGGGCAAATGTCAGGCCTGGGACACTGGATCAAGACACGCTTACAAAACAGGGAAAGGGTCAACTATTCCTCCCGAGACCTTAGGGAGATGTTAAAAAGCAATATAAATCAATACAAATAAGCATATAGAGGTTTTGTTAGGATGTAGGGCAACATCCTGGAGGCACAGAGAAGGACCCTGTGAATTCCTGGTGGTGCACAATGGAGAGGAAGCTGCCGGATTGGGACAGCTCTCCTTTTCAGCTACATTATCATAAACATTGTTTTGTTGCTTGCATCCTTCCCTGTTTTTCTGTATTTGGTTGTTATAACCAATCTCTTTATCAAGAATGGGTTCTTTGATATTTATTTTTTTAAAAAACAGAAAAACCAAGTATGTGTTATACTATTTAAAGCATGAAAGTGGACCCCTTGACTAAATGGGTACATAGCATCTAGGTAAGGACAGAGGGAAAAGCAATAATAGGCTGACGAGGAGCTTATCCACGATTAGTGGATTGTGGCCACTGGGTGGCACAGCATTGGCCGTGAAATAAATCTGTCACATTATTTCTCAGAAGACGGGCTGCTGGAGATGCATAATAAGCTCCGAGCAGCTGAATGAATAGAAGTGGGCAGAGCCTTAGCCCTGCAATGTGTGGTCCTGTAGATGCCCGTGACTGAGTCTGTAACTAGAGTCTGGCTCCCCATATGGAGAGCAGAGAGTAACACTGGACACATCCACGGGCTTTCCAGGACAGAGTGCTAAGAAGGCACTTCCAGCCTTCCCACCCCCTGGATGGGGCTTTGTGAGTGAAACTCAGCGGCTGTAAACCCACACTCTATTTCTTCTGTGTTGCTGATGAAGTTGAATAAGGGCCTTGTCTTTTCTACTCACAGCCACATCAGCACTGACACGAGGCTGATCAATACTCACTTACTGGATTGGTGGGTGGGCTATAGAGGCAACAGAGGATTTATAATGAAATATCAGAAAATCTTAGGAAAATAAGAAAACAGTGATCTGAGGCCAAGAAATCAACGTTTCCTGAACCAGAGGGCTATTTGCTTTGTTGTCCCATAGTCCTTATGCCTCCCTAATGCTTACACACGGCCCAGTTCATGTCTACCCATCAAATGCCATCACATAGGCAGCTCAGCTTCTTGATCAGGATTTATACTATTGTGAGGATGCTCTAAGACTGGTAATAGAGTAAGTAAAGTCTACCCTCATCTCTGCAGTGTATCTATCATGAAGAGTCAGAAACGTCATGTGAATTGTGACTTCTTAAGATTTCTGGGTCTTTCTATGACCAAGTGTCTTGGGGGGATAGGGAAAATAATTCTTGAAAGTCCATGAGGTCATCATCTTCTTTTTCTTACTTTGAATATCCTCCAAATATTGAGTCTGAGTCATTCAACAATGAAAATAATCTAGTCCAGTTTTTCTACGAAGCTCTCAAGAGATCTTACCCTACAAAAATGATTTACAAAAGATAAGTTAGTTATTATAACATCACATCCCACTAGACCATTGACTGCAAGCAATCAATAGGGAAGAAATCAAGCAGATGATCTTGCTGATCAAGAAAATCAAATAACTTCACACTAAATTAGCGAAAGACCTTACAGTACTTGACGACTCTTCCAAGTGCCCCTAAAGCAAATGGGGTGCACAGTGATCAAAAAACATGACAACTGAAGTGTACAGACCTGTCATGACCCCAGAGAAGCCATCGTACTTGGCTCTCGTAGACAGGCTTAAGCATATGACTATCACTGACATTTTGTGGTTTAAACAATGGATTTCTAAGCTACGGAGGCAAGGTTTGAGGTCAGAGCCTGACATACTCGAACTGGTCATTAACCTCTCAGCTTAAGCCTCATCACCACCTGCACTTGCTACTAATAATGGTCACCTTCGCTTGAATACATGTGAAAATTAAACAATTGTGAGGTTCCGGTATGAACATTAACAATGGAAGACAAGCGAAAAGAGTTAATTTGTTACTTTTGCCCACAGGGTTAAAAAACAGCGACAACAAAAACTGGTATGAACAAACCATGGAGGAAAGATGAATTTTTCTCACTGTTTCAGAGATTTGCTTCCTCATGGTGAGACGGAAGTGGTAGAGTGGTGTGCAGACAGGAAGCAGAGCAAAGCCACCATAAGAAGGGACCATGACTGGATGAGGCACAGCATCCAGAGACACATCCCCGGTGACTTTTCTTCCAACCAGGTCCCACTGTTCACAGTTCCATCACTATTCTATAAGTCTATTTAGATTCTGAATCATTCTATGGCTTAAACCCTTCATTAAGTCAGAAAATTCATAATGTAATCATCTCTGGAAAAGGTCTCAAAGACACACCCTGAGGCATTCTTCACATGTAACCTAGGTAGCAATCTTAATTTGATTGTCTTAGGGTTCCTGTTGCCATGAAGAGAAACCATGACCATGGCAACTCTTACAAAGGAAAATACTTTACTTGGGGTGGCTTACATTTGAGCTTTAGTTCATTATCATCAAGGTGGGACATGGTGACACGTAGGCGACATGAAGCTGGAGAAGTAGCTGAGAGTCCTACATCTCCATTGGCAGGCAACAGGAAGAGGCCTGTCTCATTAAGCATTGTTTGAGCATATATGAGACATCAAGGCTCACCTCTACAGGAAGAGATCTATCTCACTGAGCATGGCGTGAGCATAAATGAGAACGCAAAACCCACCTCCAACAAGACCACACCTACTCTAACAAGGTCATATGACTGGGGGCTGATTTCTTTCAAACCACCACACCTGTCAAGTTGAACACAAAGTTTAAAAATCACGGTCAATGTTCAGTATATGTTAGTTAAGATGCTCTACAGAGAAATGATGTGAATGTAAGCCCTAGCTCATGCGATGAACTTAATGTATACTTAGACTGCTCCAGTTTACCCACCATACATAAGACTTCTCCTAGAGCCCCAGAGTAAAAGAGCAGTTCATGGAAATGATACTTAGAAAAACACACACACACAGCAATGATCAGATCACTTAACAAATATGTACAAAGAATACTGGACTGTGAGAGGACGGAAGTACTCCTCCAAGGGGAGCATCAAGTTCACAGAGAAACAAATCTCCCTCCATAGTTGGATTACTGGTTGCTTGGGGCTGGGAGTGGGAATGCAGATTGCTTAGAAAGAGCACAGAAGAGCTAGCCAGGGAGAAAAAAAATGCTCTAAACTGGATGGGAATAGTAGCAACTCTCAACTTTCTAAAAGGGCTTACAGTAAGTGCAGTGATTTCACGTAAACCCTCTCTCATGAAAATTAGCAGATGGGACATCATTTGACGCCTTCAGGATGGGTATTGTACAGGAAGACAGGATTTTATTTCCTGAAGAAGAGTTTGGTATAGGAGTAAAGGCTGAGACAAGGTTGAATTTTCCTGATCGGAAGTTCGTGTCATGGCAAGAAAAGGGAAAGATGAAAGCTGTGGAGAGCGCGAGATGGGCTGAGGCAGGGGCATTCTATGCATAGGTAGACCTCTGCATCACCCATCCCCGGCAGTGCCCAGCCTCAGTTGTTTGTCATTCTGTCGCTCAATTTCATGGCAGGCTTTGGCTTTGCAGAGGACACATCTGAGCAGACTGTTTAAAACCCTAAATCCCCTTATAGGACATGAGAGGAGAGTGAAGTGTTTGATTTCTCTGATGCTTCCCTTGTCGAAGCGTCCCCTTCACTGGTACTTAGGGGATTTGCGGCTTCTTTGCTGAACCGACACAAGAGGGTTTTTCTGCTTAATCCCCAGATCTTTTGAGTTTGGGCTGCATTCAGCTTTGTTTCATGAGCATCACAAGGTAATCTGTGACACCGAGTTTCGAGCTTTGGAACAGGGACTGAGCTAGGAGAAATCAAGGTGCTCAAAAAGCATTTAAAGATGAGAAAGCCAAGACTGAGAGCAGCGACTCTTGGAGCCTCTGGCAAGGTCACAATTTCCCTTCCAACTGCCAGTTGGACTCTACTTCATAAGACAGGGTTACACTGTGTTACACCACTGTCATGGAATCCAGTGCTAGGACCCCTGGCCCCCACCTAGGCACATCAGACAGGTTCTCTTGAGTTTGGAAATGAAGACTTTTAATTATTATTGGTTGGTCACAAACCCTTAACCCACAGAGAAGTAGGCACTATGTCTTCTAAAATACTTACATCTGTACTACAGAATGATCAAACTGACTCCCATCTTCCATTCTCAACTGCTGCCAGGCACAAGAGTCTCATCTTTTCGAATTAGTTCCCCTTTATCAGAATTCTGGGGTGTATATAATGCCTCCTGTGCTTCCAAGAAATTTGACTATGTTCGTAAACCATGTCTAAGGGCACCTTTTTCAAACCACGATGGAAAACTGACATTAGCCCTGCTCTCCCACTGGCCAGAATGTCCATCATCCAAAATGGCAGATGGTTACTGTGCAATCAGTCCAGACAATCAGACAAAACTCAAATGGCAGTTTCCAGAAGCAAGTCTACTTCAAGTTCAATTTAAAAGGCTTTATTTTTAAACATTTACTTTTTTTTCCTTATGTGTATTTTGTGTGCCCACATAAATTTGTGTGCATCGTGTGTATGCAGCACCCAGAGGTTGGAAGAGGGAACCATATCCCCTGCAACTGGAGTTTCAGGAAGTTGTAAGCAGCTATATGGGTGCTAGGAATGGAACCTGGGTTCTTTGTAAGCCTTGGGGGGGCAGGGCTTCATTTTGTAATAGATAGGACATGTGTAGCACAGAAATCTGAAATCCAAAGACAGATTGAAAAAGGAAGGTAGGAATCAGATACCCAAGACTTTCTAAGAAGTAAAGATGATCTAATAATATGTTTTGCTTTAATGATTACTCTATGAGAACGGATAAAACAGTAAAATGCTTAGAATAGTAAGAACTTGAACAAAATAAGTATCAGGAACTGTTAGTAAATAATACGAATTATTACTAATTCCAAGTGCAACTGAAAGTAGTTGACAAAATTTCTAGCAGAGGTGTGACTTCACCTCCTCCCTGGATGTGGAACAGAGGACAACCTTGTTGGGTATCAGAGGCAGATGGAATGCTACTGCTACCTTGAAAGTTAGAGAAGAGAGTACTTTCCGTGCACTGGCATCAGTAGGTATGTGCAGGAGCTGATAAATCTGCAAGATATTCAACAATTAAGCAGGACATGGTCACGGGTTGATTGTAAGGAATAAATAAGCAGATAGCTCCAAGTTGACTCTCAGATTTTATGAAGACCAACTGGATAGTTGATCATGTCATTTTTCTTTATTTTATTTTGTTTTTAGAGATTATAATCTAACTACAACATTTATCCCTTCTCTTTCCTCTTTCTAAACCTTCCCATATACCCCTTGCTGTTATCCTTCAAATTCGTGGCCTCTTTCTTCACCAGTTGCTATTGCATGTGCATATACATATACATTCCATAATATAACATGCTGAGTCCATATAATATTGCATGCATTTATCTTGACTGATCATTTGGCACTGAACAACCAATTAGTGTATCCTGCTGACAGCTTTCCCCAGTTGTCTGTCGTTCAGTATGTAGGATTGAGGCCATATGAACTCTTCTCTAACCAGTTTGGCACATTCATTGGTGCCATCCATGTTCAACTCACATATGGGCAATAATGCTTGTGAGATTTTATGGGCATACTTCTGACATTATTAGAAAATACTGTCTCAAAGCAGATCCCCCGATCTTCTGACTTGTAAAATCTTTCTGCTCCATCATCTGCAATGCTCCCTGAGCCTTGGGTATGGGAGTATTTTCAGGATGTACCCATTGGGACTACACTCCACAACTGCATTTTGATTGGTTGTGGTTTCTGTAATGGTGGTTTCCATCTGCTTCAAAGAAGTTTCTTTTTTTTTAATTTATTTATTTGTTAAAGATTTCTGTCTCTTCCCTGCCACCGCCTCCCATTTCCCTCTCCCTCCCCCAATTAAGTCCCCCCTCCTCAGCCCGAAAAGCAATCAAGGTTCCCTGTCCTGTGGGAAGTCCAAGGAACCCCCACCTCCATCCAGGTCTAGTAAGTTGAGCATCCAAATTGCCTAGGCTCCCACAAAGCCAGTGCGTGCAGTAGGATCAGAAACCCATTGCCATTGTTCTTGAGATCTCAGTAGTCCTCATTGTCCGCTATGTTCAGAGAGTCCGGTTTTATCCCAGGCTTTTCCTGACCCAGGCCAGCTGGCCTTGGTGAGTTCCCAGTAGAACATCCCCATTGTCTCAGTGTGTGGGTGCACCCCTCGCGGTCCTGAGTTCCTTGCTCATGCTCTCTCTCCTTCTGCTCCTGATTTGGACCTTGAGATTTATGTCCGGTGCTCCAATGTGGGTCTTTGTCTCTGTCTCCTTTTATCGCCTGCTGAAGGTTAATATTCAGGAGGATGCCTATATGTTTTTCTTTGGGTTTACCTTCTTATTTAGCTTCTCTGGGATCACTAATTATAGGCTCAATGCCCTTGGTTTATGGCTAGAAACCAAATATGAGTGAGTACATCCCGTGTTCCTCTTTTTGGGTCTGGCTTACCTCACTCAGGATAGTGTTTTCAAAGAAGTTTCTTTAATGAGGAATGAAGACTACACTCACCTGTGGTATAAGGACAAATGTTTATATGGTTGTTAGGGATAGCACTGGCTTATTATTTAGTGGTTGTAGATTCCCCCCAATAACCATGAGTTCACTGGCACTGGGTAGTGACTTAGATTTCTAGTACCAGCCATGGTCTTCCTCTTTCTGGATGGGTCTTAAGTCCAATTGGAGAACTGCTGGTTACCACCAACATATGCATGTCAGTGCTCTACCCCTAGGGTTTTCATGCCACGCTGGTTACTTCTGTGGTTCATGTGCATCATGGCTGGGTAGGGCTGTTGGCTGCCTCTTTCGTTTGGAAGCTAGCATGGTGCCTTTTGGTACCAAATAAGACAGTCCTCAGAAAGCGGGTGTTCAGGTCGTTTCCAGGCCCTTTTTCTGAAGTATACGGTGAAATAGAGACTTATCTTCCACTTCTGGAGGTGGTAACCAAAGGAAACAGTAGTAGGCGATATGTTTTGGTAATCTCTTGACCAGTTCTGGCCAACAAAAACAAGGCTTCTGATATCTGGTGTTAGCATTCTGTGGTCACATCCTTTCAACAAAACTATGAACACCAGAAGAAAACTAGAGGATATGGGGAAGATTATAATCCTAGTTTTTAGGTACAGTGAAACTAATGTAAATTTAAAATACCAAAGTAGAAATTTCAAATGGGCTCTTGGATATTAGTGTCTGAAGCTCAAAGGAGACCACGAATAAAGCACGTTGTGAGCCACTGTTCAGAGTTGAAGCCACTGGAAGACATCAGCTACTTCAAAAGGAGTGTCCAGGTCACATTCCCAGAAGAAGCCAATGGAATCCACTTAGCCATGATGGATGTGACAGTTTACCCAGAATGTCCTCCAATCCTCAAGCACAGCTCAATAAGTATTTACTTATTGAGCAAACAAATCAATCAATCAATTCATGAATGGGATTGGAAGCCAGAACCGCACAACTGGTCCTTCTGTAGCAGCAGAGATAGAATCATTGCCCGCAATAAACTTTAGTTTCCTGAATTTGAGGCTCTGAGACTATTTTAATTGTTTTTGGAAAATGAGGTAAAACCAGAAGTTTCAGGTAGCAGTAGCATATTGATGCCTCTCCAGAAAACAAAACAAAGCAAACAAAACCCCCTAATGCAATTTGAGAAATCTGTTCACTATAGGTCTGCCAGCACTCTTTCCTCTGTGAGACAAAGCCTTAAATGGAACACAACAGAATCTCCTTGAGTCGCCCCTGTTTAGCCAGTCTTTGAAAAAGTGTGACAGGCCACGTCCTGGGCATCCCCGTGTGGACACAGAAGCAGAAAAGAATTGGGAAAGCTTGGCTGAAAACATTTATTGACCTTAGTTAATAAGAGGATGTAATACAGCCTCAAGTATTGTGTATATTCTCTAACACCAGCTTTTCCTTCCAAGGCAAAAAGTCCACAAAGAACCTGAACTTCCTTAGAAGAAGCATCAGTGACAAAACCCTGGGATTTGCAAAGGCTTCTCAGAATGTCTTCTCTGAATTCCTCTCAGCATATGAGTTTGTGCAGTAGTGGTTAAAAATGCAGGAAGAAAGAGAGGACTCTAAACAAGGTTGCTGGACTTTATGTGGCAATGTCAGCTTTAAAGGATGCTCTAGTCATCAAGTGATCATGCTTCTATCACAGAAATTTAAATTAAGTTTCAGATGTCTGGCATTCTCACAGGTCCTCCAGTGGCCCTACCTGTCTTCCATGGATGAGCAGACAAGGGAATGCACAGACCTTTTACATGTGATGAAGGGATGCATCATCATGGTCAGTGAAGGCCTAACAAACTCAGTTTGGTCCTGAGTTCAAAACTTGGCTAGGTGACTTGTTTCCTGATCATTGAGTAAAGATTATTAAAATTCTCTCAGCCACAATTTCTTCATCTTTAAGTGGTACAGGAAGTGTTTGCTAAATGCTGGTGAGCAGAAGAGTTGGGGAGTAACTCCATAGTGTGCAAAGGTCTAGGCCCAGTCCCCACCATTACCCCATGCACAGAAGCATCTGAAAAGCTGGTGAAAGCGCAGCTTTCTGGAAGCCATGCTCTGAGGCTGGAATAGGCAGATGTGCATCCTGTGAACCTGCATTTCCTATCAGCACCCAGTGATGCTGGCATTCTGTCCTCAGGAAGGACTACGTCAGGACCCTAGTTAACAGCTGCCATCCTTTCAAGGACAGAGGTACTCAGGTATCCAACACTCGGGGCCACAGTAATTTCTCAACAAATATTCATTAGATTAACAATCCTCTCTTGAGGACTTTTCCTATTTTGATTGCCTGTTTTGGGATTCTATATTAAAATGCCATGTTAATGTTCAGATCATAAACCACAGAAATGTATTTACTGCTCCAGAGGTTGAGGTGTTTAAGATCAAGGTTGCAGCAGATCCTGCCTCTCCTAAGGGCTTATTTCCTCACTCAAAGTGGAACCTTCTTGCTGTGATGTGTCAGGGTAGAAAGAAGGCCTAAGACGACTCTGTAAAATACCTTTAATAAAGACAATCATGAGTAACTGCCCATGGCCCTGCTTCCAGATACCACCATAGAGGTTATTAGAATTTAACATATTAATTTCATAGGGACACTATTATTTGAACTATCAATGGCCAATTGTCAGTGGAAGCCATAAAACTCTAGTAGAGAAGGCATGAACAGCAGAAGTCACAGACTTACCCTAGCTCTTGAGTCAAAACCTAGGAGAGAACTAATCAGCAGGATCCAGGGAAATGGAAGCCAGGGCCGAGATTCACTGAGTTGACACGTATTCAGGGAGCTGGAGTAGGCACCACAAAGCTCGTACCAATGGGTGACAAGAAAAACAGATTGTACAAGCTTCTATTTTTGAAAGCTCTTCCAGTCCCAGTAAGGGGAAACACTTACTGCTTCCTGCTTTCCGGCTCTGACAGTGTTTCCTTTTTCTCCCCCTCCTTCGGTAATGACGGATGGGTCATCTCAGTCTGTGAAGTCCTAACTGAACTTGGTCCTGGATTCAAAACCTGGCTTTGGAAAGATTATTAAAATCCTCAACCACAGCTTCCTCATCTGTGAGTGATAAATCCAGGACTGCCTCTTTCCAAGAATAATGGGTGTAAAATTGCAAGATATCGTGGCAGTCTCCGTATATGTGTGTGGATTCTGAATCTCTTTGCTTAGCTTCAGACAATGTGTAGACTTTGAAGATGTACTTAGCATTTTCCTTCTTCCCTCGACAACTACACAACTGTTCTTAAGCACTGGGACTTGTTCTAGGTGTGGGCATTTGGACAAAGAAGCAGACAAGAGTGACGCAGAGCTTTGATAACAGAAAGCTGGCGCTGAAGCAATGGGTGCAATAATCATAAAGATTACGGTAGGGGGTCCAGTATTACTAGGATCTGGACTGGCTGGCCATAAATGTTCAAAGCTGTGCTCGTTCAAAGTCACTCATATTTTGCACACAGCTTTTCTGGAAGGAATGTGTTAAGAGGATTGAAGGAAACAATTTTAGAGATGGCAGCCTAGAAAAACACAGCTATACATAAGAAACAACAACACAAAACAAAATAAATTCCCGAGGGAAGCGCAGGAGCAGAGGAGTTCATGGGATTAGGGGGGCTGAAGTGCTTGAGGAATAACTGGAAAGTCAGACACAAAGAATGAATAAAGCGAGTTCAGTATGAGGTGAAGCAAAAGCAGATCAGGCTTCAGAGTTGCGTTTTGGATCTATAAGTGTGTGTAATAAGACAATAACATATTGGGGGTTGGAGAGTAGGCTCTGAAGTTAAGAGTGTTTGCTGCTCTTTCCAAGGACCTGAGTTCAGTTCCCAACATTCAGAGGGTGGCTTACAACCTCCTGTAACTCCAGTTCCAGATGATCTGATTCCCCTTTGTGGCTTCTCTGGGAACCTATATGCACATAATACACACAAACACATTAAATATATACATTTAGAAGAGTATATATTTAGCTTATCGGGAGCCAAATGGGAAACTATAGTTTAGCTTGAGAAAAACACAGCATAGTGGAATTCATGAGGGGCTGGTGCAGCTACTCGGCAGAAGTCTTGTGCTAAGGGAGGGAAAGGAGAGACAAGAGAAAGCCAAGGAGCACATCTGAGATTATGACAAGAGTCAAAACAAGATTTTGCAGGAATATAAGACAATAAAGATGACTAAAACCTGAAACACTGGCATGAAAAACAAGAACCGTTATGGGAACTCAGAGATACCAGAGCAGAAAATGAAAGGCACATGTCCCAGCCGCCTCAGATCTAATGCTCCTTTTTATGGCTATGCTTCCTAGGGCTTCTGTGGAACTAGGCTCCTCCCTCATGCCCTGTGGACTCGCTTCTCTGTGTGCATGCACGTGCCGTAGATCCATAGCAAGTGTCTTCTTTCGATCACTACCCACCTTATTTATTTTTAAATTTTATGCATATGTGTACATGTGTGTTTCTGTGTGAGTCTGGGCAGCACCTGCCTTCATCACTAGAGCAGAGAGTCAAATTCCCAACTACTGGAATCATAGGCAGTTGTAAACTGCCTGAGGTGGGTGCAGGAAATGGAACTCTGGTCCTCCAGAAGAGAAGCAAGGGTTCTTAACCATGAGCCATTTTTCTCATTCTCCTCACCACCCCAACCTTATTTTCTGAGCCAGTGTCTCTCACTGAACCCTGAGCTCAGTAGTTCATCTAATAAGATAGGCACTGAGGCCTAAGGATCCATCACTCTGTCCCTTACCCCACACGAGTATCATAGACATGAGCCCATGTCCAGTCCTTTATGTGAGTGCTGGACATTCTAACTAATTGAGCCCCCATGCTTACACAGAAAGCACATGTTTCTTGATTACTTGCTTACATGTCTCTGAATGTACCTTCATATCTTTCTTAGCATCTTCTCAAATATGGATCCTTTTTATCTCAGGTCTCCAAAACTCAGTGGACACATTTATAACCCCATGTATCCTACTTCCTGGCAGCACCCTTCACCTGGGGCTACCCCATCTCTCTTAACACAGTCAGTCTCTTGGCTTTAGCCATCCTAACCTATCCTCCATATCATCTTGCTATTCTGTCTCATCCTTAGAATATGGGTCCTCCCTTTCCTGATGCCATCCTGTAATTTTTCAAGACTCACTTCTTGGCTTCTTGTCATCCCATAGCATCTTCCTAAGTGATGCCACCAAGTATCATGACCTAAAATTTCACCTAATGCCAGTGACTCCTTAGGTTACCCTACTTTCTAGTCAATACACTATACACTTTACCATCTACTCTACTTAAGCCCAACCAGCATTTAACCAAAACAATGCTTCTGTCTTCCCCCACCCCAACCCACTCTGCCCTCTCCACTTAGTCCCTTCCAAGATTCACTGCAGACTTTTAACAATAAGGGAAATTCTTGAAAAACTCAGAAAGATCTGAGAACACGTTTCTCAGTTACTTTTCACACCAAGGTAACAAAACATCCGATGGAAAGAATTTATTTCGGCTCACAGGTTTCAGCAGTCCTGACAGTGGGATGATCTGACCATGGTGCAAGAAAAGCAAGAGGGTTGTTCACTTGGTGTAGCCAGGAGACAGAACCCAGGCAAAAAGCCAGCCAGTTTGTGCCTCCCACCACCCACTTCTACTGATCCTATTTCTGCAACCAAGCTTTGCCTCACACACACTTCACAGTCTTCAAAATAGGATACGAGTTGGGGACCAGCCACTCAAAACAAAAGCCTGTGGGTGATACTTAACACCATTCTGCCTCACTCTTGCAAGGGGATAGTTTGTAATAGGAGGCTCGTAGGTGCAGCCATTACCTGCTGGCTGGCGTAGTTCCCACATATATAATGCCAGCCTGACACCTGTGGATTTGGAAGAGCAACTTCTAGTCCAGCCTACACTTGCACGCTTCTCATCCTAAAGCTCTCTGTAGTTGATGCCCACTGGCTTTCATCCACTCTGTCTCTCAGTTGTCCCATTCTTTACAAAACATTTATTTTTTTTTAGGTTTCCATCAGACTTTATTTCCCATCGACTCTACTGCCAGCTCCCACTGCACGGCTCATGTTATATATCCCTCCACACATCCTCCAAGGTCTGTGTGCACATGTGCTGAGCAGTGTAAGGCCATTTGTCCTCATGTAGCCCCTTGACTCCACATGTCCATCATCTATCACTCCATGTACCTATTCAGCAAGCATTGGTGAAACTGAATTTAGTGGCCAAAGGAATGACATCTGTTCTATTCTATCTGGAGAGTCAGTTTCACCATCAGGAACAGAGAGAAAAATAGGATGCACTCTTTTTTTATTTATGTATTGCTTACACAAATTATGATACAGAATTTTATTAGACATTTAATTCTACATCATTTGTATAGACTTTCCATGAAAGAAATTTGTGTCAAATTGAATTGTTATGCCATATGTTTGCAAAAAGACAAACACAAAAGTCCATATCAGCACCAGGGTCAACAGCAATGCTCTTACCCAGACTATCTCAAAAACAGGCTTTACCCTGATAATAATAAGCCTCGGAGATCTTAAGGTAAATGTAGTTGGGGATGAATTGATAAATATACGACTGAGGGCAAAAGATGTTTCACCCTGAACAACTTTCTACTTCTTACCTGTTTGTTTTATTTTTTTGAAAGCCATCTGAAGCATGTCAATAAAGGTGAAGTTTATTGCTTGAAGGTTTGATCAGCAAAAGGAAACAGCTGCAGATTACAGAACTGCACCTTCTCCCCTGAAAGCCTAACAATTTCACATATCGACTTCAGGTTCCAACAAAGATCAAAGTGAAGGTGTGCAGCGATGGGGAGATACACGGCAGGTCTGCCGGTCAATACGGTCAATGGGAGGAAGCTCCAGTTTATCCAAAGGGGCTCGGAACATCACCACTGCTCGGCCTCCCCATGCAATCCACATCAGGTCTGTTAGGGAAGAGTGGTGACGCGTGAATTCTCATTGAGACTCGAGTAGATGCCAGAACAAGGGTGGGGAGCCCCCACTTAAGGCAACAGGAGTGATGCTCACATAGGAAGAATGCCGCTTCTCGGAGATGTTGAGAATGAGGCTAGCACCAGTTAAACACGCTCACCCAGGTCACTAACAACTGGTGGGTAAAAACAGTGACAGACATTTTAAGAAAATAGTCAAAGGCCAGAGCAAGGCACAACAAAGAAAGCAGTCAGCTGTGAAACACCAAGCAAACTACGGATAGCTTGTTTGGAAGCGTTGTGCCTCACCAGAAGCTTACAACATAATGACAAACAGACATGGGCTTCAGAGGCAGGTAGAGGCCAGTTCGAGTTCTCTGTGTTCATGAGCCATATAGTACCAGAGATATGCCAACTATCTCTGTGGTGATGGTCAGTGGGTCACATGCCATAGTACTGTCTGGCTTGTCACAGAGCACAGTTTTCTGTTTTCTTCCTCTCTGACTAAGGATGTAATAAGTACTACAGTGGCGTGCCAGAAAAGCTGACGATCCTGATCAATTTCCTTTCCTGAGAGATCGCGACATGCCAGTCACCTAGCTGAGCCCTGCACCTAGCCCTCCCCACAACTGGCTCCTTTCAACAGCTCATGCAACCGAGGCTCAGAGAAGCTCAATAACTTTCTCTAACTTATAGTGGCACCAGGACTCAAATTGGTGTCTCTATCATCCTTTGTTGCTGATTTGAAAACAGAGTCTGACTCTGTAGCCTAGGACGGTCTTGAACTCACGATCCTCCTGCCTCAACCTCCCAAGTGCTGGGAACCAAGTCTTTTGTAAACTGAAGCCCAGGTTACTCTAGCATGGCACATCCTGCAGCTCTGCCCATATTCTGAGTCAAAAGAATTGCAAAAGGATAAGCTTTATCGTTCACATCTTCACTGGGGTGTTGCCTACCCAGTACTCTCTTCTGCAAAAGCAACAGCAGCGTTGAAGACTAGAACATCTCTGAAACATCAGCTCAGACCACGTAAATCTCAGTCCCTCTGATCTGATATAATGGTGGACAGGAAATTACTAGAGGTCCACTATCAGGCGTGGGAATGTCTATTGCTCTGAAATCCAAACACATCCACAGATATGGAAGACTTAAGATTTTCATTATACACCTGTATTTTCTTCTACAACTCCTTGTGCATCGGGAGGAAAGGGGCCAAGAAATGAAGGAAAAGGCAAGTAGTTTTCTTAATTTTAAAACAGAATTCCTAAGCAGATGTGTCTGTGTTTCCTACTCCAGACAGGCCCTGCTCCTCCGCTGCTTCAGAGAGGCAGCAAACAGATCGATGAGGCTCCTAGCTGAAGCTACTCCAGGAGTCTTGTAGTCTACTGAATATTTGAAGGGCCTGGGCATCCATGACGTGAATACAAAGAATGAAGAATTTCAAGCTGAAGAACAGTCATTCTCAGCCACTGGCTATTCTTGCACCAGAGGATGTTGATCATGTCTGTAGTCTTCCAGGGTGCAGTGGATAGGACTGGGAGGCTGTTGCAGTACCCGGGGGGGGAGGGTTAAAATAAGGTGTCAGGGTGCCCCAGACAGCCACAGACAGCCACCATAGACTCGCCTTACTGACTTGTCAATGGCCTCGACTGAGAAACCCTGATTTAGGGGAGGGCAATTGGTTTGAAGAACCTCTATTTTTTTTGAAAAGCAAACAGCCGTCAGCCTGTCAATAATATGCTCTTCCTCAAGCCAAATCGTTTAGACTGTTCTCCTAACCAGCCTGCCTGGTTCCCTAGCTCCTGTGCCCAACCCTGACTGCCCATCACACCAGACCTATGGAGTCAGTGAGAAGCCTGCAGTCCTCCAGAACATGCCTCCCAGGAACACACTGGGATACATACAGATGTGGCACACATAAACTATAAATACCACACATGCACATAATTCAACATATGTACACATTTTCTATATGTGTATATATGTTGGTTTAAACCTATTTTCACAACGCAAATACACACACAGCAAATAGACATACACTACATATATATATTATATATAACCTCATACACTATATACACCCACACATACACTACCCTCACATATGTAAACACTACACCTACAAACAGACACATGCATCTCATACACACATAACACACTTCATAACCATTTACACACAGCCATGCCGACACAAATATCTCATGTTCATTTATATATACCCCATACCTACACATATGTATTTATACCTCAGACACATATGCATACACCACACACACATGTAACATACACACACCACACCTTCGTATTCTATTTTCTTTCACCCTGTAAACTTGCTCCTTTCCTTTCTCCTTTGTGTGGTGGTATGAATTGGAATTACCTCCATGGGCTCATATATTTGAATGCTTGGTCATCGGGGGGTAGTGCTACTTGACAAGGGTTAGGATGTGTGGCCTTGTTGGAGGAAGTGTGCCACTGGGGGTGCTTTGAGGTTTCAGAAACTCAAGTCATGCCTAGTGTCTCTCTTCCTCCAACCTGTGGATCCAGATATAGAACTCCCAGTTCCTCTTCAGCACCATGTCTGCCCATGTGCCACCATACTTCCTACTATGACAACAGACTAAACCTCTGAACTGTAAGCCAGCCCCAGTTAAATGTTGTCCTCTTTAAGAGTTGCCATGGTCACTGTCTCTTCACGGGAATAGAACACTGACTATGACACACCTTATAAAACCATTTCTTTCTCAAAGTTTATCCACGTCACTTCTTTAACCCTTTTTAAAATGTTTACTATTTAATCACTCAATAAAAGGATTAAATTCCATTATATGCAAGCCCATGAATGAGACTGAATCACATTATATTGAGTGGAAGAAATCAGGGATATACGTTGTCACTCATACATGGAGGCTAAAAGTTAATCTCAAGACTTAGGGGATGATTCAGCTTGTAAAGTGTTTGCAATGCAAGCATGAAGACCTGAGTTTGCATGTAAAGAACCAGGCACAATGGTACACATCTGTAATCCTATCACTGGGAGGAAAAGACAGGCAAATCCTTGGAATTTATTGGCCAGCTAGTTTTGATGGATGAGGCGAGCTCCAGCTTCAGTGAGAAATTCTGTCTCAAGAGGGGGAGAAAGGAAGACACCCATCAACAACCTCTGCCATCTATATGCACATATGTGATAGTTTAGATGTAATTGGCCCCTATAATCTCATAGGCAGTGGCACTAATAGGTATGGCTTTGCTGGAGTGGGTATCACCGTGTTGGAGGAAGTGTGTCACTATGGAGGCAGGCTTTGAGGTTTCCTATAGTTAGGATACCACCCAGTGAGTCAGTTGATTTCTTCTTGCCTGCAAGATGTAGAAAACTCAACTCCAGCACCACCTCTGCCTGCATGCTACCATGCTCCCTGCCATGATGATAATTGACTGAACCTCTGGAGCTGTAAGTGAGCTCTATCAATTAAATGGTTTCTTTATAAGAGTTACCGTGGACATGGTATCTCTTCACAGCAATAAAAGCCCAAACTAAGACAACATGTATACACACAAAGATGTACCTGCACACACAGGGACATTTACACACACACACACACACACACACACACACACACACGTGCATGCACTTACTCAGTGCAATTATATAAAAAGAACAGAAATCAAGCAAAAGAAGCTAAGAAGAGAATAGTGGCTATCAGCCTAAGGAGGGTATGAGGGAAGCATGATGGAGAAAGAATGGTTAAAGGACATATGGATGCTACTGGATAGAAGGAAGGACGCCTAGAATTTGATGGCACAGTTGACATGTATGATTGATAAAAGTAACATTATTTTAGAATACCCAGTAGAGAGGATGTTGAACACGTCTAACATGAAGAAATGAAAATGTCTGGGTGACAAACCAGTTTTCCTTATCTGATGTATTGTATGCATGTTACTGCAATGTTAATGCCTACCCTCCGAATTACTGTGTCAAAATTAAAAACATAAAAATAAAAGATTTATGACTCAAAGCGTGGCTCGTGGGATGTTGTAATCCACCCCAGCTGCTCTAACAAAATGCCTCTGACAGGGTGGCTTACAAGTAACAAACTTAGCCAAAATCAAAGGACAGGACTACTCAGTGCTGTATGAGAGAGCTCTTGGCTTCAGCTGTGGCTCTTTCTCACTGGTGGTGGAGACAAACAAGCCCTTTCCCTCAAGGTATACCAATCCCATTCATGAGGCTCCACCATGAAATAATCACCCCAAATCCCCATACTTCTAAAGCTATCCCTTCAGAGGTTCAATTTTAAAATATGAATTTTGGGGAGATATATTCATCTCCTACCATGGTCCAGTGATACCAGAAGCAGCATTGCCTGGGCTTTATCAAAACACTGGGATCTTAGGTGAATTCTCTGTGCCTGTCTGATCAGAAGCTGCATTCTAGAAGACTCAAGTGCCTTATTTGCACACTGAACCTTACAACTGTATCCCTCACCTTACCCTAAAACATCCTACATAGACCTCTCAGCTCAGATTATTCACTGTCAAGCAATTGTCTCTTAGTGAGTCTTTCTTTCTCCCCACCTTGTGATGCTGACCTGTGGGAGGACAGTATTTTGATTCTTCTTTCTATTGCTGGTGTGGAAACAGAACTGCCCCTTTGTAGAAGTCAACGTATTATGCCTAAACAAATGTATCATCCATCCATGTTCTCCAGCCCCTGCCTGATGTCAATGTTGGCGTTTCTCTAGATAGTTAGCATCAACCCCAGACTAGAAGCAGCCAATATCATACATGATTGCATCTTCACCATCAGCTACTGCTGCTCAAATTAACCAGATGTGTGGGCACAGCACTGAACAAAGGCAGACCTGGCCTTGCCCTCTGCTGGAGCTGGCATTCTAAGGAGGGGGTTGGTAAGTGGACAGGAGAGCTTGAGAGGCTCTGGCAGCAGATGTGACCTATGGACTGGGGATAGTGTGCTAGCTAAGGCTTCTTTTTAGCTTAGGATTAAAATAAATAAGAAATGAGCCCAAAGAATCATGGCAAAGGATGAGAGGTGCCCTCACTGAAAATCCAAAGAGAAAATGTAACAACTTCACAGATGAGTCAGAGAGAACAAGGGACCAGTGGGATAGAACACAAGGCTATTGACAAGGTCAGAGCAAGCAAGGTTCCACCAGGGGTCATGGACATAACTATCTCTATCCATGCCAGACCCTTCCTGAACAAAGGAACAGGGATGAGGCTTACTCTCTTTGTCCATCTGGCTCTTTCTTTCCCGAATAAACTTGAAGCATTCACAATCAGCAGCCATAATAAACCCTACTCTAGACAGTTTCTCTTTACTGTTCCACCTTTACTGCTCCTGCTCCTCTGGGGCAGACCTCACATCATTTATTCATCTCTCACTTGGTATATTTACTGCTTCCTTCTTATGAGCAGAATCCCGAGGACATGGAAGTTGGAGATGCTGGAGAAACTAAAAAGAAGGAAAAGCTACCTCTCTCTGCATTCTGCCAGAGCCTGAGAGGACTGAGGTGAGGACAAGAAGGTCTGCAAGAGCTCTCCAACGTGTTGACCTGTGTCAGCCAAGAGGACCGCACGCTGAGATGTCAGTCTCCCTCCCCACTCCTTTAACATCACCATGGGGAACTCCCCCCACCCTGCACTCCCTCTCCATGCTGCTCTTCGTGAACAGGAAAAGGCAGGCATTCTTTTAAGGGCTGCTTTTCTGATTCTTCATGGTCTAATCAGGCATAAGGATCGTCGGGGAATGGACAGCCTTCTTTAACTGGTAGCATTTATCTTGGGGACTCTGCCTCAGAGAGATTGAGTCTGTGATTGCTAAGCCTCTCAAGGAACGTCTTCATATTTCTCAATACTAAGTCACAGCCATGGTTTTATCAACTGGCCCTAACAACTTCATTTCCAAAGAGGCCAATATTGCCAGGCATTTAGCTCCCTGTAATTATTTTTGCTTTATTCTCTATTCAGACTGGGCACGGTTGGCCATTTGCAGATAAATTAAACAAAGCTGCATCCATGGCATGAATGTGCCTGCCTTCTCCCCTGGATTTGGGACCTCTTGGTACGAGTCTCCATACAACACTGCTCAATAGCATAGCAGGCTACAGCCTATGGGTCAATCTTAATCTGTTGCCTGCTTTTGCAAATGGGACTTCCCTGGAAAATAACCTACCCCCATTCATACCTTCCTGGTCTAACCCATGGTCAAATACAAATAGCTGAACTCAGAAGCTGCAACAGGGGACCCTATGACCCTCAAAGACTAAATTATCTGACACTTTACAGATTTTGCCAACTCCTATACAACAGCCCACAGTTCTAGAAAATAAGCTACATGCAAAATACTTTACATGGTTTTTGTACCTTTCCCCACATGAAATCTCACTTCCCGGATGGGACTGTGAAGATTCAGAGTTCTTCAGTGATGGCCCAGCATCTCAGTGCTGCATGATAATGAAGGAAAAGTCTGTTGTTGCAGCAGCTATGACCCGCTGAAGCTTCCACTGCAGTGATTATCCATAATCTTGCTATCTGAACTGCACTGATCATCGTAAGTTACTTGGCCCTGCCAATGGAGACAAGGCACCTTGGCTAATTCCATGCCTAAATTCAAAGAAGTTTTACTGTAGGCTAGCCAGAAGTGTTGTTGAGAGCATTAGATAAGATATGGGGGCTAAAACCCCCAATACACTAAGTCTCCTTTAGGAATTTCCCAGTGATTATTCAATTGGTAAATGATGTATGCCAATCTGTCCATACAGGGCTTTGCTCCCTGAGAGTCTACTTTCAGGAAACTCCTCTACGTCACATCTCAAAGTCTGTTTACAAGCACTTTGGAAACTTTTTAGAGATCCAGAATCTCTGGCCCTAATTCAGACTGATTAAATTCAAATCTGCATGTTATAAATATGTCTTAGTTTACTCTTGTGACTCTTGTGCATGATGTGGTTTGAGAGGTAAAGTCCTGACGACACAAAGCGACATCCTCAGCCTCAGGCAAGACAGGAGGAAAGAAAGCCCACACAAGCCATCAGGCCTGCAATCACAGCAGTTCTGGCCACCAGGGGCACTGGCACACCTCTGTCAGCTCAGCTACCTGGACATCTGTCAGGCTGCTCTCCTTAAGCCTTTCTCAGGAGACACTCCATTGCATCTCCAGGAGCAGATGGGTGGACTCTGACAACTTCCTGGGTTCTATGGGCTCTGGCAAGTTTTGCTGGGATCTCAGTAGGTTTGTCATTACCATTGACAAACCTGCTGTCTCATTCTGCTCGCTGGATGGTTCTTTCCATTGAATAGCATCTTGTATCATGCCAGGCAAGATGAAGTTCCTGGACTCTTATAGCCCCCCTTGCCCTCTACACTTAAACTTGAAGGCTTGTCCCCAAGCCGATTGATTCTTGATGTCCCAGGCAACCTAGTGATGCCAAATCCTGCAGTGTGACAGCACCTGCCCTAGAGCTAGAAAGAGCTGTCTTGGCCATGATGATCTGCAGTATGCCTCTCACAGCCCAAGGTTCTGAGGAAGGCCGGGACAGGGCACAGATGTGAAGTCAAATTCTCACAGCTACAATCCTGAACTCTCATCTACCTGTTCCATCACCACATCTTTTAGCAATGTAAGAACGTAACCATCATTAAACGGCTGAGCAACTGTTTAGCACCATGGACAGGAGATGCTTAAAAACACATCATTCTATAAACTTGGCTGCTTAGTTGGAATCTTAGCTTCTTTGGGGACCGAGCTGTGGCTGATGTCATCAGGTCCAAGCTAATGCTGCCAGGATGAGCTCGCACTGTCTGCCAACCTCCAAAAATCAGATATTCTGCCTCGGATGCCAGCAGGCGGCTCATCTCCCTCCCTACACCTATGATTCATCCTCCCCTCCCCTTTCCTATCACAGACACACATCTGTTCCGACTTAGGATAACTAAAGGAAAATTAAATGAATCTGTTTCGTGTGTCTCAAGGGTTATTTATAGGACTTTAATGCAGGCTGATTCAAAAATAAAGAAATAAAGAGAGAAATAAAAATAAGTTATCTTCCCAGAAAGCCACGAAAGTTCAAGGAAGAGGAAAATAAGTCATGTTCTCTGGCTGATGAAGCTGTAAGAGTCTTTGGTTTATCACAGCCTTTCTTCCAGGTTCCGCAGAAATCAATGAGGCCTGTTGAATTTTGTGAGATCGATATTAAAAATGCGCGCTTTGCAATGCAGAGCATGCACCTAGTGTGTGTGCTGCGAGGGGATGTGTGCCAGCGGAGCCATCTTAATCAAGCACTTTGAGGAGTGTAAATATTGACTGTTGGGATAAGGCTATCTCCGGGTCCTTCTCCAGGATGCTCTGCTGACTTCTGTGTGTGTTGTGCTGCTCAGCTACAGCAGGTGGCCAAGGCTTTGGGTCACTGAGGATGCTGCAGGGATACTTACACTCTCCCGGTGATGATACCTTTCAAAATACAGGTCAGAGAGATAATTGTAAGTCCCGGAAGAAATGGCTGCAATGCCAAAGACAATGTGAATTCCCATCTGGGAAAACATCTGGCGCCACCTTGCACCTCGCTATTTGTATTCCATGTCTCCATCACCGCTCACCAGCCTCCTTTCTGAGTGAGCCCCTCTAGAATCAGGCCCCGAGTCTCAATCTTTCCAGCCACTACTATGGACCTGACAATGCCCAGCTCCCCATTTTTAGTATAAACATTCATTAAGGTGGGCTGCCTACATTCTCTCTACGATTTGGGATCTGGCCGTTCATTTGTGATGCACTTAATTTTGGAGCTTTTTCCAACATGTTGCCTAGATGCCAGTCACAATAACCCTCAATGGGCCTTGTATTTTTACATCTCCAAGGATTTTCTCAGCATAAAACAGTAGTTTTCTACTTATCCACAGCTGATCTCCCAAACTGTGGAGAGGACCAATACTTGAGTGACTGACGGAAGGATAATACACACATGTCAGACACTTGGGCAACTGAATGATTCGCATGGAAGCAGGATGAACTGAGGTGACACAAAATTTTGTCATGCACTTAGAGAAATATAGAATTTGAAGGGATCACCTGTTTACTTCTGGAGTTTCCTGTTTTAAGATTTTCACATCATTGCTTACCACAAACAGCTAACACTTTGGGAGGCAAAACCATCGCTGGGGTTGCTACTATGGCTCTCAGCAGGCAAATCTTCCCTCTATTCGCACTTCCTGATTTTCTCAGGAAGAAAGAAATGCTTCTCGTTACAATCATGTCGGAATAACCTGTTTTGGTGTTTTTTTTTTCCATGATACATTTCCATTGCTCCCTCTGAGCACCCTGGCATTATGTCCAGGCATGGAGTAAACATTCCATAAACAGCGAATGAGTGAAAATTCCTCAAAGCTAGATCGTAAGTTAACTGAAGAGATTCTTGTTGAGTTTGTATTCTGGTCACCTAGTGAGGTGCCTGACACCGAGTTAAAGAAAAAAAAATGAACTAAAACAAAACCCACCATGGCTTGTTGGATTGAACTGCCCCGGAAAACACGTTGCAGGAGAAGCTCCGAAGGGGTCTTCAGATAACACCTCTATCTCTGCACAACAGGCTGGGAGCTGGAAAGTGAGACTTTCTCCAATTGAAGGAGAAGGGATTTTTGCCGAGGCTCAAGGACAAAAGCTGCCCAAATCTCAACGCCCCAAATCACCAATTCTGCTCCTCAGCCTTCACAATTCTATTTATGAACGTAAATCCTCACCTTATCTCAAGGAAACATACTGCAATGTCAACTCGATTCTCGAAGACCTTTGTAGTCACCACAACTTTGATATATACATTTTATTGTGGCACCATTTGCAGTGGGAGAGTTAAGACTGAGTCAGCACTTCCAGTAAGAAATCCACGTTCTAGGGATTTATCACTCAGCCATAAACACTCGGCTATGGCTTTGGCAATAAAGCCGCAAGACTTGCTCTGATGACTGAAGATATATCCGGGAACACTGTAGCGCGATCACCCCAAAGGGCTCAAGGAGAAATCAAAAGTCTGCCCTCCTTTACAATGCTAACTGCAAATTAATATTGACGTGGTAAAAAAAAAAAAAACATTTACAAGGAATACAAGCCTTCTCGCTTCCTAAGAAGTGAACTCTGATATGTGTTTGATAAAAAGGACTCCTTCCTTTATAAACAAGTGCTCACCAACTCCTACCATCTGCTTGTAGTTCTTTCCGTGACTCAGTGTCCCTGAAATCATCCAGGGTCTTGCTGATGGGCAGGCACAGGAAGCATCAGAGTATGAAGGAAAGTATGGGCATTTCTATTTTTAACTGTCTCCCAAGATGCCCCACAAACCATACTGTGAGAAACAAATAACTAGAGAGTCCCCCAAAGCTCCAACTCCTCCGTATCTACACCCTTCCTTAATGCAGACCTCGTTCCATTCACACCTGGCCTATTTAATACTGCCCAACTCTCACTCCGATCCATCACCTTCTGTATTCTCCCCAGTCCCACCTGTCTGCATTTCATCCTCCTGTGGCAGCTGAGACACTTTGATAATCCCAGCTTCACCTGTCCCAATTAGACCACATTCTCCCGCCTTTCCCAGTCACTCACTATCTCACCACAGACAGGATGAGTCATTCCCCTGGTCTTGCCACTTTCTATACTCCGCCACTAAATCTGTCAGAAAGTTTTCTAATTATTGACCCATGTCTCTGTCAAACTCAACTGACTGTGAGATATTAAGAGGTAGGAAGCATATTTTACCCAACTCAGGGTCTCCTACTCCAGAGGAGTTCAATCTATATTTGATGAGAGAAGGGATTCATATTTTAGGGAGCTTATAATAGGAGCTAACATTTATTTAGCATCAACTCCATACCAGTGGCTGTTCAAAATATTTTTCATTTATTAACTCATTTAATTCTCAGAACAGCATTCAGAGTTAAATTGATGAGCCTTTCTTCCTGTAGGAATGAAATGGGGCTCAGAGAAGACACATGTGTTGCAGATA
This sequence comes from Microtus pennsylvanicus, assembly GCF_037038515.1. Lineage (NCBI taxonomy): Eukaryota > Metazoa > Chordata > Mammalia > Rodentia > Cricetidae > Microtus > Microtus pennsylvanicus. The sequence continues at coordinate 65,386,930 of NC_134583.1, read as the reverse complement.
TTCATTGTCCAAAGTGATAAACCTAATGAGAACTCAATTTTATTAAAATCCAAGATAATTTCTCTTCATTATTATTTGAGAAATTATTCCTCAAACTATGTGAAAGACTGAAAATATAAATTGAGGCATGAATAAATGAATGAACAGAGGAATGAATGAGTGACTTCTGTTGTCCTTGACGACATGTAAACCTGGGCAACCTGTCCCCACAAGTCAATGAAAGTACCCTATTCAGATGACCAAGTTCTTCTAATCTATAAAAACAAAAGGGGTGATTTATGCTGCTGCCTTACTGGCTCTGACCTCTGGCAGCTCAAAGTAAGATTTGATTTTAAAAAGCAAATGTGTCTCCTTGACATGAGATGAAGGACATGTAGAAACTTGACCAGCATACTGGACTCAAAGCAGCCAGGGAAAGGAGTCCTTCTGACTTATGTGGACGGAAAGGGCAGAAATGCCAAATGCCAACCCCTCATTTATGTGCCCATCCATCCTTCCGCTGCTCATCTATCCACCCGTGTATTCATATTTTATTCATTGTTTCATTCCACTTTTCTCTCATTCACCAAATATTCATTAAGCCTTGGTACATTTTAGGAATTATTAAAATGCTGGAAATATGTCGTTAGGAAGAGAATGGTCAAAGGAATTTTCCTAAAATATAATAAATCACCTTTGAAGGCTTCCATGGATTTTATATAAAAATTACTCTAGCAAAAAGTGTGTGGATCTGTATTATCTATCACATAGTGGGTGTGGGAGGAGGGTAGGAAGGTAGCGCTAGACATGAGCAACAACAGCACATGTGCAATCCGAGTGAGAGAGAGCTTAGCATATTTGAGGCACTGGAGCAAGTTCAGGGTGGCTGAGCAGATATTAGAGAACAAAGAAGCGAGAATAAGAAGAAGTACATGGGAAAAATCCTCCATCCTCCCTCTACTCCTAGTCATTAAGGGATCCCACTTGTGCCAAGTGGAGCAGACTTGATATAAGCATGTCCATATCTATATCTACGTCTTTCCAGGTAATAATGAAATGATGAGTTGACTATAAGGAGTGAGTACATAATATATAGCCTCATATCCAACCCACATATTTGTGAATATATTTGTATCTGTAAATATATTTATATACATATGTATATATGCATGTGTGTATGTATGCATTTTATCTTCCTGCAAAGTAACTTAACTTCTGAACCTATGTATCTCCTGTGAAGACAAGAGTGTCAGGGAAACAGTGGTGCCAAGTTCTTCTTGAAGTTCAGTGTAGGCAGAGACTGCTCTTTCACTTCCTGACTGCTCAAACCCAAATAATCACACAGAAACTATATTAATTACAACACTGTTTGGCAAATGATTCAGACATATTTCTAGCTAGCTTTCACATCTTGAATTAACCCATTTCTATTAATCTAAGTATCGCCATGAGGCTGTCGCTTACTGGTAAGGATCCAGTCAACTACATGGCATCTCCTCTATCCTGCTTACTTTCTCTCTTCTCTCTGTTAGGATTTCCTGCCTACCTTGCTCTGCTAAGCCATTGAATGAAACAGCTTTATTCATTAACCAATGGTAATAAAACATATTCACAGCATACAGAGGGAAATCCCACATCAGTTCAGTGGCACATACAGCCAGCATAGACATCATGTTTTTGCAGACTGTCTCAACAGCTCTCTGTTGCTTCTATAGCATACTTTACCTATTTCCTGAATATTACTGATGACACTCGGAACCCTGTTTGGCTAGAGCCACCATAGTGACACTTCCTTGTGCTCTTCTGGGTCCCATGTATTCACCCAGGAGTCGCATCCATGTTCCTTTTGTTCTCTGCAAAGAGCTCTCTCTCAGTCTTCTTTATTCCTTATCCAAAGGGATAGGTTGAAGAAATCTCTCCCTAGGGTTGTAAAGACACTCTACAAATTCTCATGACACTACTTCATATCCAAAATTCTTGCCCCATCAAAGGCAACAACCTTTGATTACAAAAGTCATGAAGAAAGTCTGGGGAGATGACATTAGTGTTCCTCCTCCCTGGTATCTCACTAACACAATGGACAGCGTTCTGAGCCTCTAATTACATTAAGACCAGAAAATAGGTGAATGAAAAAAGAGAACAAGTCAGGGAAACAAGCTAATAAAGCTAACATGTTATAGATGACACAGACACATAGAGGCAGATCTAGTAGAGGTGGGAAGAGGCATGTGATAAGATAAAATAACATGAATCAACCTGTGCTTCCTACTTTTCTATAATCCCTACCAGCTAAACTCATTGTTTTCTATTTTCCAAAACTCAGTTAATGGTTTAACCCTGCCAAGTAGCTTGGGACAGAATTTTGTAATGGGAAGAAATGAAAGGAGGAAAGAATGTGAGGGAAGCTAGAGCTAAATAATATTGGTATGAAGTTTATGGGTAGAGGTGCAGAATCAGCTCTTCAGCAAAGCAACAGGGAATGGAAAAGGAAAGACATGAAAGCATCTTAAGAATGGCTATTGAGTGCTTTGTATTACTCCATAGAGGAGAACAACTGGATTCACAGCCCTCTCGCACCAGTCAGGTAAGTTTCTGCAGATAGTGCAAGCTTTACTCAAACTTTCCTACTGCCCTGGACACCCAGAAAGTCACAGATACTAAGAAAACATTGGAACCGAAAACAGGAAAAGGTAGTTTTCTTAGACTATCTTCCCAGGGAATGTATCAAAGTTGAAGAAACTGCTAGTATCAATGCCAAGGAGTTTGAATAAAACTTAGTTCCACCCTTAAATCAACATAAACTGGGACTCAACCCATTGACTGCAAGTACGCACTGATTGGGCCCCTTGTCCCGGTTTCTCAGAACTATATCAAATGTCAAGGGAAGTGTCACTGAGGCTTCTCAAGTAGATGTTACTCCAATGACACAGCACGATTGTAGTAGCCAGATTCACTGAAAGACTGCATTATAAACCAGTTGTATGTGGTGTCTATAGGAATTGACTCTGGAACACCCTTGAGAATACCAAAGTCTGTATAGACTCAGTCTTTCCTACAAAATAGGATATTTATATGTTACACACACAATCCTCCTACATACTATATAGGTCATTTTTGTGACCTATGGTCTCTGTTGCAGTGTAAAAATTGTGCAAAGTATTATTATGCTGTATTGTTTAGGGAATAATGACAAAAAGGTTCTGGATATGTTTAGTATGCATGCAGTTGAGTTGTTTTTCAAATATTTCAGACTGTATCTAATTTGTAGGTTAGCCATGAGATGTTCCCATTCATATTTTCTTTTCATTGCCTTTCCTCTGGAGGAGAAAAAAAACAAATAAATTTTAAAAATGAGAGGCACCGAATCAGCCTCAATAACTCTTAAAAGGTATTTTGGTTTTGGTGTTTTGGGACACGTTTGGGAAGAAAATCTGACTACGAAACACCCTTTCTCTCTCTTTCTCAAAGGTAAGCAAGATACTTCTTTCAGCAGCAACTTTGTGGGGAAATAGTAACAAGTGTAGAAATGACAGTCCATACAGTAAGGAAGAAGGGGCGGAAAGATGCACTTGTCTGCTTACAAGGTCATGCAGCTGCCAGACCAACTCCCAATCCATCATCTTTCAGACTTCCTCAACAGATAATCAGTGCCCTTGGCTTTAGCCACTATTAACCAGGTCTGTCTGTTGCATGCCTTGGAAGCATTCCTAAGAGATTCTCCAGGTCTGCAGTCCTTCCTGGATTTAGATCAAACCTTAGATGGAGTTACATGTGTTTCTTTCTGAGCCTTTTTCACACAGGACCTAGAATGCTTGGTGTTTATTTGCATCATTACTATTTTAATAGCAATGGATGACTTATATTTATTCAAGCCCCATGACTGTCTAATTCCAGAACTTGGATCCTTAATCACTATTGTCTGATCCTTGTTATTGATCAGAGTGAAATGAGTTAATAAATGAAAGAATAACTCACCAGCAGTGAGGTTTGCTGAAATTGGTTTTTATGCCAATTTTATTTAGTAACTTTACTGGGATTTGTATTAGAAAAAGTTGCATTATTTGTCCTTTACTTTGCTTCACTTTGACTTTATTATTTTTGCTTTTCTTAGCCTAACTCATGAAAGTTTATACTCTTGCACTTTCAAGAGACAGAGGAAAATAAAACCAAAGAGCATCTTGTTTTATTACTCAGCCTGTAAGGTATGAGTTCGAATCTTTGGCACAAATATAAAAGCCAGATGTGATCATATGGCCCTGTCACCCCAGTTCAGTTAAGGGGCACAGACAAGAGGATCTACTGCTGGGGATTGTTGGCTGCATATCTATAGGGCTCCAGGTTCAGTGGGGTACCCCTTCTCAGGAGTGGAATGTGATAAAGATGCCTCACTTCCTCCTTTGGCCTACCCACCTGTGCACAAGGATACACACCTGCAGGGACATGTACATGTGTCCCCCTAAACACTCCCACATGTACATAATTTTTTGAAAGGCATGTCACATGAGAAATTATGAATTTCCTTATAAGTTCTGACTTAAACTTACTGTTGCATTAAGGACACTCCATTTGCTGCTGCTGTGTATTTAACATCTTCTGAATTACTCCTATCCATTTCAGCACCAAGAGTGCAAACTTCAGGTAGACAGCCTTGTCAATTCTCCCCAACTGAGACTCAATGAAACTATTTGATTTCCTTCTGCTTTCTTTAAATTGAAGCCTATGGTTACCTTTTAGGATGGTAACTGACACTGTGTACTTGAATGAGCGTTGTGATTTATTTTGGTGCATGCAAAGATTTCAAAGGTAAAGTAATTTTCAGAGATCTCCTGAGTCCTGTTGCCGTGACGGTAGACAAGATGGCAGAATGCATGAAGATCATCCCAGCCACTATCTGACACTCGAGAACCATAAAGGTGACACACAAGAGAGTGAAGCATGGGACACCTTGTTTCTGAGTCCAGTGAACCAATCATATGTGCGCAGAAACAAAGGGAAATGATCATATCTGTCTTAGGAAGACTTGCTTTGAAGAACACATGAGTTCATGCTTTCCCAGGGTACAGAGTCATGCCCATTTGGTAAATATATGGTGCTTGGACTAAAAATTGTCATTATCAGTTGGGAGGCAAAAGATGAAATTGTGAGTCCAGCTTTGGGAGATGAGTTAAGAAGCGAATAGTTTTGAAACCAGCCAAAGAAAACTCAGAAGTGCAGACAGAAACAGAGATGGGGAAACAACCAGACAGTAAAGCCTGCAGGTCCCTGTGCTATCAGAAGCCTGGGAGAACATCACTTCTCTCTGTGGGAACTTAGAGCTGCGCAGGTTCCTGGTGTGCCACACAAAGAGGCTCACTCAAGAGAATACTGCAAACACAGATGAAAATTACCCAAAGCATACTTTGACCCAAATGAGACTCCTGTCATTTTATGAGTATCAGCTGTCACCCAGAACAAGAGTCTTCATTTACTCAAATGAGAAAAGAGTGGAAAGGATAAAAATAAAAGGAAAAGAACCTAAACAACAGAACAACACTGTGTGTGTGTGTGTGTGTGTGTGTGTGTGTGTGTGTGTGTGTGTGCTGAAGACCTTCTTACCAGCAAAAGGTCCTTTCCAGTACACCACCAAGGCAGAGAGGAAAAGAGAAAGAAGGTCCTAACTCACGAGGTTCCTCACCCACCCACTCCTAAGGTCCAGCCTGTTTCAGTCTTCATGGAGATCCTTCAAAGAGGCCAGACCTCAGAATGACCAGAGTCTGTCTGTCTGTCTGTCTGCCTCTCTCTCTCTCTCTCTCTCTCTCTCTTTCTCTCTCTCTCTCTCACACACACACACACACTCACACTGGAATTTGAAACTAGAGAGACAATGTGAAGAGGAAGGTTTTAGGGGGAAGCACATATCTTCCTGAGAAAGGGAAATAGAATAGATCCTATGGGGAGACTGATGGTGGGTGGGGATGGAAGAAGAATCAGGTGCCAGGGATTTGGGATAAAGGAAGAGAGTGCATGGTGAGACATTTGTAATTAGGGGGGGCATTTGGGGACTGATGTGAAAACCCAGAGCAGTGGAAGCTTCCTGGAATCTGTGGAAGTGATCCTGATGAGGACTCCTGGTAATGGGGGATACAGAGTCTCAACTGGCCATCTCTTGTAGCCAGGTTAGGCTTCCAGTGGCTGGAATGGGTTGCATTCAATTGAGTTGTTGGCCAGTGGGGCCCCATGGAAATCCCCAAACAACCCACGCTGATGCTAAGACAAAGGATTGCTCTCCACAAACTGACAATGGGGCCCCACTGCTGAGGACAACACCCACATAACTCACTGAATGTGGAGAAACTGAGCTGGTGCCTACATGGAGCCTTCATCCCGTGTGCTAGTCTCTTTGGTGTGGGAAGTTACTCTGTAGCCTACTGAATGAGAAATGCAGACACCAACCGAGACACAAAACCCTTGACCTACAATCTGTCCTGCTTGCAAAATATGCTAGGGTAATAACGGCACAGAACTTGTAGAAATTGCCAACCAATGTGATTTGAATGAGAAAGAACCCATACCTGACACTGAGTGGGTGATCAAAACCCAGAGACTAGACAGCCCAGAGACCTAGAGTAAAAATCACACAGAACTGATATTAAAAGTCAAAAAATGATTCCTAATAGTATTCTGCTGTACTCATAGATCAGTGCCTTATCTGGTCATCATCAAAGAGGCTTCCTCTAGCAGCAGCTGGGAACAGATGCAGAGACCCACGGCCAGATATTATGCAGAGAGAGTTTAAATTAGAGGTCTCCATCAAACTTCTCCCCTCAGAGCTCAAAGAACCCCATGAGAGGGGAGGGAGAAAGACTGTAAGAGAGTGGATGGACTAGATTAAGAGGGCAAGGCCCTCTGATCAACTAAGCAAGGCATATGAGCTCGCAGAGACTGAACCAACAAGGACAGGACAGGGCCTACATGCGTCTACACCAGGATATCTCTCTCTCTCTCTCTCTCTCTCTCTCTCTCTCTCTCTCTCTCTCTCTCTCTCTCTCTCTGTGTGTGTGTGTGTGTGTGTGTGTGTGTGTGTGTGTGTGTGTGTGTGTGTAATAGGTATTGCTTAGTATTTTTAGGGGACTCATGACTATGAGAACAAGAGGGTCTCTGACTCTTTTTCTGCTCTTCAGACTTTTTCTCCTGGAGGGCTGTCAGATCTAACTTTGATATGATATTTTTTCTTCATCTTATTATATTGTATTGTGTCATGTTTGGTTGCTACCTCTTAGAGGATTATTCTTTTCTAACGAGAGACAGAAAGGGAATGGATTCAGAGAGGAGAGGAAGCCCAAGGGCTGACCTTGGGAGGTAGGGAGGATCTGGGAGAAGCAGAGAGGGGGGAAAGTATAATCAGGATATATTGTATGTGAAAAGAATCTATTTTCAATTTTTTGTTTGTTTGCTTTTTTATAACAAGGTTTCTCTGTAGCTTTGGAGTCTGTCCTGGAACTCACTTGGTAGACCAGGCTGGCCTCAAACTCACAGAGATCCACCTATCTCTGCCTCCCAAGTTCTGGGATTAAAGGCATGTGCCACCACTGCCCAGCTATTTTCAATTTTTTAAAAAGTTGTTTTATTTACTTTTAACAAAAGAATAGGACTCATATCATTTCAAGACTAAGAGGCTATCCATTTGAGAAGGAGGAGGAAAAACATGGAGGCACTGGAGGGAAGAAAATGATATAAATAAGAAACTCATATATAAAAACCTCAACATTATTGTTATTAAAAGAAATTTTAAAAACATAAAAGTTGAGGGACACAAGGTACAATGCTTACAATGTGTGCGACCTCCCACTCCCTGAAACAAGCCACTACCCCTTCTGTCTCTTCCACCTCCATCCCGCCGTCTCCTCTGCCACTACTAGAAAGCTGACGTATTCACTCAAATGCATGTGCTGCACCTGATTCCCATGCAGTGGGATCAGATGGTGGGCATTGCCTTTGGCACGTGAAATGGTGATGATGGCTGAGTTCTCTTCCCACAGAAGAGATATCTAGGAGAGTTGGCCTCCTTCTAAGCCTGCCACCATGTGATGGCACAGAAATAGGGCAGCCATCTGGAAAGCAGAAACAGGTCCTCACCAAGCCCCAAAGCTGCCAACATCTTGATCTTGGTTTCTCCAGCCACCAGAATGAAAGATAAATGCCTGTGACTGAAAGTGTCTGATCCACGGCATTCTCTTACAATGGTAAAAAATGACAGATCATTCCCCACACCATCTCAGCTCTGGTTTTCATTCACCCCCACCCCACGGCTGCTCTCTGACCTGTCTCCTGATCTCTGATAACTCCATTCTCCATACAGCCTCCCCAGATTTATCAAAGGGCTGATCCTGTCATTGTCCAAGGCTGAAACCTGTCATTTCCCGCAGCTAGCACCTGCCAGCCCCAGACAAACATTGTCTGGTCTTTGTCTACCACCCAAGATAAATCTCCCATGTGTCCTGCCTCCTGACAAGAACTGGCTCATAACACTCAATTCCCCTGGGCTCTAGCACCGTTCTATACACTGATCCTGTTTCCCAGCACACAGGCCATGTGCATACACATACACACTGCCTTATCCGTCCACCACTTCTTCTCACCCCTAGACCTACTCCATTATAACCCTCATCACTTCCCTTGACATTGCTGGCATGCCAAACTGTCTCCCAAAGTAGACTTAATCTCAAGCACTTATTGACTGATATCTATATCCCTATTGTCCAATGTTTGGAACACAGAAGGTACTAGATAAATGATAGACCAATGAAAGGGCCTACAGAGCATGGTTAATTCTATATGGGAAGGGCTTTGTCCTTTTTTTTCTTATTTTTTGTTTGTTTATTTTTTGTTTTTGTTTTACGAGACAGGGTTTCAGGGTTTCTCTGTGTAGCTTCGGAGCCAGTCCTGGAACTTGCTTCAGACTCACAGAGGTCAGTCCGCCTCTGCTTCCAGAGTTCTGCAATTAAAAGCATGTGCCATTACCGCTTGGCTGGGAAGGGCTTTTCTTACCAACTCTGCTCCTCTAAGCAAAAAGCTTATAAAATAAAGGATGTCACAGTCCTCCAGGAAACCAGAGGCCAACACACAGCCTCCTTCCTTCTCCCCCCACACACCCCCAATATCCATGAGTTACTATCTAGTGATTTCTTTGCCAAATTTGGGTACAGATACAACTTCATTTGCATACTATGATGTTTTCAGACACATAAGCCTTAAACTTAAAAAGAAGTTGCTTGTTAAACTAGGAATAACCAACAAAGCATTTGAAACTCCAGTGTCCCAAGGAAGGAGTCTGGAATTATAGTAGAACTCTGGAGAGGAACAGGGATTTACACCAATGTTATCTAGGGAACAAATTAATTACTTGAGGTGAGATGTTACTGTTCTCTTTGAAGGGTCTGCAGGGATTCCATCCAGGTAGGTTTCAGAGGGCAGAACACACCCTAGATCTAAACCTGAAAGAAATCCCTAGTGGCTGGAGCAGTGAAGAAAGCTAAAAGTCCAGGATGACCAATGAGATACTTCCATCCCTGGGACTCAATCTGAAGAAACAATTCACTGGGGAGAACATCAGTTTTGACCCAAGACTATCAACCTTTGCATCAACATTCTCTACAAAGTCAAATGATCTTTGAAGCAGGAAGACAAAGACATATTGGTCTCATAATTAAAAATCTAATAATTTCCCTTTATATGTAAATTTAAATTAAAAGACCAGTATCATGGCCACCATCCCAACACCACACTCCAGGACCCAGCTGTACTGACCTCCTATGATTTATTCCAACACACGAAATTCATCTATGTGCCCTAGTCTCTGCAGATGTTGCTGTCTATGCCTAGAATACTCTTCCCCTTACCAGAGTATTCATAACACACACACACACACACACACACACACACACACACACACACACTGCACATGCATCATCTTACACACTGTCAGCCCAGGGACCTTCTGGAATTCTTCTCTTTCACTCTGTGTTCCCTGGATTAACCTGATCATTTCTGCTATATCATTAATGAGCCCATATATATGTTTTAATATTTCTTACTCATTCACTCTTTCCTGTCCAGGAAGAATTGCCTGCTCACTAATTTTTCCCTAGTGCCTAAATCATGGCTCAAGTGTAGCAAGCTCCCATGAAGTACTTGATGGTTGAACTAAAGAATGAATGGGTCTATCCTGAGAGTAGAGACAAGGAAGAAGCAATGATTGTCCATGACCAAGGCAAAATTCCTAACAGCTGAGGCTATCTTCTCTTGAACCATTTAAAGTGAGGAAATAAATTTTCTTTTTCCTTCTGCTAATTTGTTTTTCCATCACCTGCAACCAAAGAACTATGACTTATACCAGGGAGTTCGTAGGTATATGTTGGAACCCAGGTAGCTGATGCCAGCCTGTCTCAATTCCCGGAATCTAATCATGTATAAAGAAGCTTCTATCACAATGGCGGAGCCTCTTTCCTCTGTCACTCACTGTTGACTTGACATGATTTTGTCTTCAGCCTTTTACCTGACAAATAAGAGGCTCAATGAGACACAGAGTGACTTACAAGGAAAAAAGTAAAAAGCAGACTGGTTGGCCAAGACATGTTAGCTGTGAAAGAATTCAGCCTCCACCCCCCTCCCCTTCCCCCCGTGCCTTCTCATTTCTGCAAGAACCATGTCACATATCACTCTGTTCTTTGTGGGTCACTAAGGTGGACGCCCCATCCCTAAAATCACTTCTGAGCTAGAGGAGGAACAGCTACTCTGCTCTGGTCTCAGATTCTACCTCTTAGCATTAGATCACAATAGCTACTGCTAGAATATTCTGAATGAGGTCACTAGATTCCTGGCTTATCTTATTTACCAGAATTATCTTGAGAACCTTCTAAGTGACGACAGCAGGAGACACTTGCCTTTGCTTGTTTAAGGGATACCAGGCCCTGATTCACAGGGGTTCAGTTCAGTAACAGTAATCCAACTAGAGGGATATCATTGGTGTTCCCTTTTGAAGAAGTTAAGGCTGGCAGAGAGACCTGCCCAGCATAACACAACAGCAAGAAGTAGAGTCAGGATGTGGAGCTGAGGTTGAGTCTATACCTATGCTGTTAACACTCCCACTTTCACCTTTACTGTAAGGGCCAACAGAGACTCGATTTCCCAGAGATGGATGAAAAGGTGAGCACGTGTCCCCTCCACTTGTACAAAGAATGTGTGGTACTATGTGACAATCAAATACGCATTATTTTTTGTCTAGTTCTCACGGACACTCAGTGTCAATGACTAGCACCATGCTGGGGAAAGCTCACACTAGACCATGTGGAAAAGCCACATGGAAAGACCTTGGGTGCTTTGACTAGCAACCAGTTGATATCAGCAAGGGTCACGCCACCACTCTACGAAAGAGCAGAGATGCCTCCAGGTGGCTTCTATTTTCAGTCAGTGGGCCAACCTGGGTCTTCAGGTCGTCCCAGCTAAGACCTTAGATATAAGACAGTATAAACAAACCCTTCTAATTTCTAATCCACAGAATGTTGTTAAGCAGCTGGGTCCTGAAATGCCTTGTTATATAGAAGAAGACAGAATGACAGCTCCTACACATAGTCTCCAGAACTCTAACTAAGCAACATTTGGCTTAACCCTTAATGCCCGTTGACAGGTTCATCGTAGTTGGCTAGCCTACTTAGCACATGGTTTTTCTTGGATTTCTCTAGTGCCAGCAGTGAACCTCAGCACTCCTGTCTATACTCAGATGTCTTGACACCCAATGCCATCAACTAGACTGGACTTGCTTTCCTTTCTGACGTTGCTCTGACTACTCCCGCCCCCCCACACTGTCTCTCTGAAACTCAGTTTCATGGGTCACTTCAGTCCTAGCCATCCCTGTGCATTTTAGATGACCCATTTGAGAGATAAGAAAAATGGAGATCTAGCAAAATAAATAAAACAGTACCAAGTGAGATACGATCTTCAACCCTTTCACGCTATCCCAGTATACAGAGGCAGAGTTGACATTCAGAGACAATAAACCAATTTTGCTCTCGGAGTTTTTGTTAAGTTACCAGTGTCCCCAGACATGTCAGGCCTTGGAAAGCTGAAGACTAGACAGACCACAGCTTCCAAAATTGAAAAAACAATTGGTTTGTTTTAAGGCAGGAATTCTACCAGATGTTACAATAAGACTGCAGCCCTGGTCCAGTTTTCTTCTCTCTTGAAGATACTCCTCTTGTAATCAGACACAGCTAAAGAACACAGGTGGCCTTTTCTCAGACATACACATGGTTGTTATAGCAAAAAATACATGTATTGTCTTCACCTTAGAGAATCGAATACTATAATAATTTCTGGGTATTGCCTTATGGGGCTCAGAGGACCTTGTTTGAGTAGATATAGTTATAAACACAGGCACTGCTTACTCTATGGCATGGTCTGTGTGAGATGTAAACTTCCATGGAGCTGTCTGTCCTCATCAGGATATTGCTAGAATATACAGGATGCGTCCTGTGGGGTTACTGTGAGATGACGTAGCCTCTAGAACATAATACTATTTACTATCAATATTGTTACTACTCGTGGCAATGAACTAGATTCTTGCCACACAGAAGTAAGCAGAATCACATTAAATTCTAAAGAAGTCCACCAAAATATCTCAAACTGCAGTATAAATATTCTCTTAAAATCCTTTTAAGGCAGAAGTGCCAGCCATGGCGCTCCTAAAGAATTGTTTGTTAACTTGATTCCAGCTGTTTGCTTCTTCGAAGTTGCAAAAAGAAAAAAAAAATCAAGACACTAATTCTCAGCTATTGTAAAATGCTAACATCTTCTTGCATTTTTCTCTAGACATTGTAGTGATTGAAGGACCCTGCTTGAACTAAGGGGCAAAATGGAACAGCCCCAACTTTTTTGGTCTCCGTTAAGAGATGGACAAAGGGAAGGAATGAGGGAGGCAGACACAAGCAGAATAGGCAGGCTCCGAAGGATATGACAAAGAAGATATTCCACAGGAGTGAGTGAGCAAAGGTCCAACTGTAATCCAGCCAATGCATCTCCAGAAGGGCAGCTGCCTGCCACAGAGCACTTTCCACTGAGGGCCTCCATTCAGCATCCGATTTCTCCTACCAGGCTGTAGAGTGCAGTGGGGTCGGACAGGGGTGGAAAGCAGCTTTGTGTTGAATACTGCCAGTGAAGGTCGTGGCTACAGGTTACAGCATTCGGTGACAATCCAGTGCCTTGGACACTCTGGGACCCTCAGTTAACAGCTGGGTCAGCACCTTAGGAAGGAGGGAGTGGATTTGGCTTAGGAAGGAACATTATCAAGATTGGGTTTTGGGGTCACAGTAACTCAAGGTGTTGGTTTCATAAGAAGCCCTTGATGTAGGTTTGAGTTCCTAAGCTTGAGTATCTGTTGGTATTATTATTATTATTATTATATTGTTGTCTATTTTTGTCTGTTTCAAGCATTTGCTGTTGTTCGGTCTCTTTGTAATTGATGCACTCTTCTACTTTACTCACTTTATCTCCTACTTTTCAGACTTTTCAGTTTATGGAGATTTAGCTGAAGTTTAGCCTACCTGCATATTTAAATGTAGGTACTTGTGACTTTAGCCTCTTCAGTCAGAGGAATGCAAGACTCTGGGCTAAGTAAGAGCTTCAACGATATGACAAAAAGGGGAAACAGAGCTAATTC